>NC_091284.1:43752046-44062046 GCF_032444005.1 Ranitomeya imitator
ACATAACTCCCTTTGTAGATTCTTCCCTTGTACATAACTCCAGTAAAAGAGGGGTAACCTCCGGTAACCTCGGTGAGATCCCTGCTATGACCGTGAGAGGTTTTCTCGTGGTGCTAGCGGGGATCTCACCGAGGTCACTGCAGTTCAGCCCGGCTGGGAACGCAGCCTCAGTGACCGGAGATAACCTCGATAACATCACCCGGGAGCTAAGTCTGCACTCGCAGCAGCTCATTCACCAGTGGTTCTCAGCCGGTACGGTCGCATCTTTGCACCATCCAGGTTGAAAACTGTTTTTCCCCCAGACATGGATTACGGTGTGGGACAGAACGACGGATAGGTGAGGGATATTGTTGTTTTTTATTCTTGGTTTATTACAGGAGAACGAAGGCTTCGGTGGAATTAGGCGTTAGGTGAGTATAACTGTGTTTGTTATTTTTAAATAAAAAGCCTTGTTGAAGCTGACAGCCGAGGGTTGCATTCCCCAGCTGTGAGTTTTGCCTGGCTGGTTATCAAAAATACTGGGGAACCTACACTGGTTTTTTTTTTAATTATTTATTTACAGTGCAGGAGGCGGCTAATGAATACACCCAACAGCCGATCCTGCTCTCGCTGTTATTAGCGGCAGCAGGTGTCGGATGATGGGAGCTGTAGTCCCTTCCGCTGACACCAGTTACCGGAGGTAAACTTTATACCTCCGATCACAGCTGAGCACTCATGCTCACAGCATGGGAACCCGGGCTCTCTGACCGGCGGGGATGATTTCACCGCTGATCAGAAACATTGTTTGCTGCGCTGTCATGCACATGACAGCGTGGCGAACACTGGATGTTCAGACTCCCATTCAAGTGAATGGGGTCCGGGTAATGTTCGGTTACCCGAACATGAACTTTTTGTAACTATTTGGCCAAACCCCCCAGACCCAAACATCCAGGTGTTCGCCTATCTCTAGTAGATACCAGTGCTACAGAACATGATTACAGTAACAGATGGTGACTTACCGCTGACGTCCTTTCTGATAGAGTCGTTCACTTTTCTTATCTTTTCCATCTGGCCCAGACCGACAGGACAACTTTGTCCAGCCAGGACTCGGCTACAGAGATTACAAAAAAGACATATGAATCGTTATTGCATTTGCGTCTTTTTTGGTCAGTTTTTTCTTTTTTTATCTACTGATTTCACTTGCGCCTTATTATTTTTTTGTGCGTTTGCTTATTTTTTTTTCTAGTGTTCGCCATTGTGAGCATAGTTTAGGGTTTCCAGATTTTTTTTAGCTACTTGTACAGTTGCAACTTTTGAAAAAATTGCAACCTTTTTGTGCAATTATACTACAGTGGTTTTATGTACGTCTTAACTTTTTCACATAAGTTTTGCAATATTTTAGCAGAAAATATGCAATTTTTTTAGCTTAAAAACTCTCAAAAATAAAGAGCAT
This sequence comes from Ranitomeya imitator, assembly GCF_032444005.1. Lineage (NCBI taxonomy): Eukaryota > Metazoa > Chordata > Amphibia > Anura > Dendrobatidae > Ranitomeya > Ranitomeya imitator. The sequence continues at coordinate 43,753,479 of NC_091284.1, forward strand.
TTATGATCTTGCTCAAAATTCATGAACCACCTGTGCCACTTTTAAAAATTTGATGCAAAAACATCAACGAATACCACAAGACAATAAAAGTGGCTTAAAAAAACCCCAAAACCTGCAAATAATTAATCAGGCCTTTTAAGTCCTATTTAGGTTAGACCAATGCCTATAGTGGGGGTATAGCAATCAGTCATACTCTATGCTACAAACAAAGACACCAGTATTATACAAAAACACAAATGGTCGATAGCCGGTCTTCTACACATTTTAAACCCCATTCACCAACCGTGGATTCACTGTGTCTAAGAAAAATGGGGATTGGGCCTACCTGAACTTAGAGAATGTATTTTACCTCAGTCGGGTTTATTCTTCTCGCCTAACGATATTTGCTTATAAATAATTAAGTCAATAGTTAATCATATATTTGCTCTTAAAGAGTTTGCTCTCAACTTTTTACTGTGTTCTCCTGTTTGTGAAGTGTCAGGTGGCGACTGTCAGTCTACATCATTAAACATCTTCGCAAAGCATTACACCCAGTCACCTATTGTTCCTGCAGCCTTTGTTCCTTGTGTTTGATGACACCCAGTAATTTAGCATGAAAAAGATTTATGCAGAAGAAACATAAAAAGCATAGAAATCCATCAGTGAAGCAGGGACACATTAGTAATGATCAGAACTGCTGACTCATTAAGGATAATGGGGTTGTGGGTCGTGAAGAAGAAGATAGATGGTATCTGAAGACGTGGACAAAACTATTCATTAAGTTGTGCAATACAGACACATACTTGGGTTGAGAAGTTTTTAAAGTATAGCACTTAAAGAAAAGTTTAAATTCAAAGTTTGTAAGAGTGAACTTTAAAGGCGTTTTCTCATCTTTCTAAATGGGTAAAATTGCAAAGTGACTGTAAGAACAATCCACTTTGCAATTTTCTTCCTTTTAAAAATCCTCTCTGTTCTCAAGAATGGATGGATGTTTAATTCTTCTGTAACATGGCACGGAGCGGTAGCTATGGGTAAGGCACTCGTGCTCTACACCCTGGCACGCTACCTGAAAATGGGGGTTGTGGCTGGGTGTGTGGACGTTCACTATGGAGCTGTTACGCTCTTGCAGGCCGCATGCTGCTGTTGACTTTCACTGGCCAAGATCAGTTCTTGCAAAGTACCATGAAGGAGACCACCACTGAAGGATAAACTCTCTTTTACTGAACAATAACTTGGTAGGAGTTGAATAGAGCAGATAAAGGGTGCATAACTTCATGAACGTTTCTCTTAGTACATGGCACATCTTTATACACATTCTCTCCCCGGAATGACTCAGTTCTGGCTTGCTTAGTCCTCTATCCACAACCCAGCACAATACAGGAACTTCCCTTTCCTCAATAAGGATACTACAGTCAGTAAGTGAGAGTCCTGTCCTTCAACCGTGAGTCTGTGTCCTTTTTCCTCTTAGGGAAGCTACTTTGCCACTATGTCCTTTACTCAACGTCTCTGCTTGTCGACAACTTGGAACTACCACCCTGGGCACTCTCGTTGTCTCACGTTCTCTGCTATGATTCGTTACCTTTTGGACATGCAAGGTTGTTATTGAGTTGCTAGGTTTCCTGCCCCAGATTCCATATCTTGAGAATCACTCACATTTTTTGTCACTTTCTCCTGCCTGTTTCCTGGATCTCGCTATCCGTTAACTCAGTCTTCACTCATAAGAGGGACACCTATGTCATGTTGCTCTACTTACTTATCAAACCGTAAGTCAGCTTCTGCTGCAGATTGGGTCATATATGACCTTCTGACAAGCAACTGTATCTGTCCCTTCAGTTTAGCCCCTCCCACTCTGGGCTAGTCCCAACCATTAACCCTAATTGTTGTGAGTTCTGTTTTTGGGCTCCCTCTGGTGGTTGCTGATGGTACTGGGTGACTTGTCTTTCCTGGGTTTCTGGGTTCCACCTGTTCCATCAGCATATGGGAGTTTCCTATTTAACCTGGCTTTGCTGGCATTTCCTCGCCGGTTATCAATGTATCCAGTGTGTCTTGTTACCTCTGCTCCCTGCTCCTAGAACCTTCTGGTCAAGCTAAGTTTGGATTTTCCTGTTTTGGTGTTTTGCTTTATTTGGTTTTTAGTCCAGCCTGCAGATATGTGATTCTTGCTGCTGGTTGCTCTAGTGGGCTGAAATTGCTCCTCATGTACCATGAGTTGGCACATGAGTTCAAGTAATTTCAGGATGGCTTTTTGAAGGGTTTTTCGCTGACCGCGCAGTTCACTTTTGTATCCTCTGCTATCTAGCTTTAGCGGGCCTCATTTTGCTGAAACTGTTTTCATACTGCGTATGTGCTTTCCTCTCATTTCACCGTCATTATATGTGGGGGGCTGCTATTTCTGTGGGGGATTTCTCTGGAGGCAAGAGAGGTCTGTGTTTCTTCTAATAGGGGAAGTTAGATCTTCGGCTGGAGCGAGACGTCTAGGATCATCGTAGGCACGTTCCCCGGCTACTTTTATTTGTGTGTTAGGTTCAGGGTCGCGGTCAGCTCAGGTTCCATCGCCCTAGAGCTTGTTTGTATCTGTGCTTGTCCTTTAGTGATCCCCTGCCATTGGGATCATGACAGTATAACCGGCCACAAAGTGTTAATTGTATTGGCTGAAGTAGGAGGATAAGTAGTCTGAGGAAGTTTTTTTTTTTTTTTTTTTCTTTCTCTTTCCCTCAGAGTTTGCTGCCTAGCCTTATTGCTGCCTGGCTACTTCCTCCTCCTCTTAATCTTTGAATGGCTTTGATCCCAGCTGTTTATCATGGACGTCCAGAGTTTGGCTTCCAGCCTGAATAATCTTGCCACTAAGGTTCAAAATATACAGGATTTTGTTGTACATGCTCCTATGTCTGAACCTAGAATTCCTGTCCCAGAGTTTTTTTCTGGAGATAGATCTCGTTTTCTGAATTTTAGGAACAATTGCAAGTTGTTTCTTTCTTTGAAATCTCGCTCCTCTGGAGACCCTGCTCAGCAAGTCAAGATAATTATATCTTTCCTGCGGGGTGACCCTCAGGATTGGGCATTTGCATTGGCACCAGGGGACCCTGCGTTGCTTAATGCGGATGCGTTTTTTCTGGCATTGGGTTTGCTCTATGAGGAACCTAACCAAGAGATTCAGGCTGAAAAAGCTTTGTTGGCCCTCTCTCAGGGGCAAGATGAAGCAGAAATTTATTGTCAAAAATTTCGGAAGTGGTCGGTACTTACTCAGTGGAATGAGTGCGCTCTGGCTGCAAAGTTTAGAGATGGCCTTTCTGAGGCCATTAAAGATGTTATGGTGGGGTTCCCTGCGCCTGCTGGTCTGAATGAGTCTATGACTATGGCTGTTCAGATTGATCGGCGTTTACGGGAGCGCAAACCTGTGCATCATTTCGCGGTGTCGTCTGAACCGTCACCTGAGATAATGCAATGTGATAGAATTCAGTCCAGAAGTGAACGGCAAAAGTATAGGTGGAAAAAAGGGTTGTGCTTTTATTGTGGTGATTCAGCTCATGCTATATCAGCATGCTCTAAACGCACAAAAAAGGTTGATAAGTCTGTTGCCATTAGTACTCTACAGTCTAAGTTCATTCTGTCTGTGACTCTGATTTGTTCATTATCATCCATTTCCGTCGATGCCTATGTGGATTCAGGCGCTGCCCTGAGTCTTATGGATTGGTCATTTGCCAATCGCTGTGGGTTTAGTCTGGAGCCTCTGGAAGTCCCTATTCCTTTGAAGGGAATTGACTCTACACCTTTGGCTATGAATAAACCTCAGTACTGGACACAAGTGACCATGCGTATGACTCCCGTTCATCAGGAGGTGATTCGCTTCCTGGTACTGTATAATTTGCATGATGTCCTAGTACTTGGTCTGCCATGGTTACAAACTCATAATCCAGTCCTTGACTGGAAATCAATGTCTGTGTTAAGCTGGGGTTGTCAGGGGGTTCATGATGATGCACCTCCAATTTCTATCGCTTCATCTACTCCTTCTGAGATTCCTGTGTTTTTGTCTGACTATCGGGATGTTTTTGAGGAGCCTAAGCTCAGTTCGCTTCCTCCTCACAGGGATTGCGATTGTGCTATAAATTTAATTCCAGGCAGTAAATTTCCTAAAGGTCGTTTGTTCAATCTGTCAGTGCCAGAGCATACTGCTATGCGGGATTATGTTAAGGAGTCCTTGGAAAAGGGACATATCCGTCCATCTTTGTCCCCTTTGGGAGCAGGTTTTTTTTTCGTGGCCAAAAAAGATGGTTCCTTGAGGCCTTGTATAGATTATCGTCTTTTGAATAAGATTACCGTAAAATATCAGTATCCTTTGCCATTGTTGACTGATTTGTTTGCTCGCATTAAGGGGGCTAAATGGTTCACTAAGATTGATCTTCGGGGTGCGTATAATCTTATACGAATAAAGCAAGGTGATGAGTGGAAAACCGCATTTAATACGCCTGAGGGCCATTTTGAGTATTTGGTAATGCCTTTTGGACTTTCTAATGCTCCTTCAGTCTTCCAGTCCTTTATGCACGATATTTTCCGTGAATATCTGGATAAATTTATGATTGTGTATTTGGATGATATTTTGGTTTTTTCTGATGACTGGGAGTCTCATGTTCAGCAGGTCAGGAAGGTGTTTCAGGTCCTGCGGGCCAATTCCTTGTTTGTAAAAGGCTCAAAGTGTCTCTTTGGAGTCCAGAAGATTTCTTTCTTGGGGTATATTTTTTCCCCTTCTACTATTGAGATGGATCCCGTCAAGGTTCAGGCTATTTGTGACTGGACGCAGCCTACATCTCTTAAGAGTCTACAGAAGTTCTTGGGCTTTGCTAATTTCTATCGTCGTTTTATAACTAATTTTTCTAGTGTTGTTAAGCCTTTGACGGATTTGACTAAGAAGGGTGCTGATGTTGCTAATTGGTCTCCTGCGGCTGTGGAGGCCTTTCAGGAACTTAAGCGCCGGTTTTCTTCTGCTCCTGTGTTGCGTCAGCCTGATGTTTCGCTCCCTTTTCAGGTTGAGGTTGATGCTTCCGAGATTGGAGCGGGGGCGGTTTTGTCACAGAGAAGCTCCGATGGCTCAGTGATGAAGCCATGCGCGTTTTTTTCTAGAAAGTTTTCGCCGGCTGAGCGGAATTATGATGTTGGTAATCGGGAACTTTTGGCCATGAAGTGGGCATTTGAGGAGTGGCGTCATTGGCTAGAGGGTGCTAGACATCGTGTGGTGGTCTTGACTGATCACAAAAATTTGATTTACCTTGAGTCTGCCAGGCGTCTGAATCCTAGACAGGCTCGTTGGTCACTGTTTTTCTCTCGTTTCAATTTTGTGGTTTCATACCTGCCAGGTTCAAAGAATGTGAAGGCGGATGCTCTTTCTAGGAGTTTTGTGCCTGACTCCCTTGGAAATTCTGAGCCCTCTGGTATCCTTAGGGATGGGGTGATTTTGTCTGCTGTCTCCCCAGACTTGCGACGTGCTTTGCAGGAGTTTCAGGCGGGTAAACCTGATCGTTGTCCGCCTGAGAGACTGTTTGTTCCGGATAATTGGACCAGTAGAGTCATCTCCGAGGTCCATTCTTCTGCGTTGGCAGGTCATCCTGGAATATTTGGTACTAGAGACTTGGTGGCCAGGTCTTTTTGGTGGCCTTCCTTGTCGAGGGATGTGCGTTCTTTTGTGCAGTCTTGTGAGGTTTGTGCTCGGGCTAAGCCTTGCTGTTCTCGGGCCAGTGGATTGTTGTCACCTTTGCCTATCCCGAAGAGGCCTTGGACGCACATTTCCATGGACTTTATTTCGGATCTCCCTGTCTCTCAAAAAATGTCCGTCATCTGGGTTGTGTGTGATCGCTTTTCTAAAATGGTTCATCTGGTACCCTTGCCTAAGTTGCCTTCCTCCTCTGAGTTGGTCCCTCTATTTTTTCAGAATGTGGTTCGTTTGCATGGGATTCCTGAGAACATCGTTTCTGACAGGGGATCCCAGTTTGTGTCTAGATTTTGGCGGACGTTCTGTGCTAAGATGGGCATTGATTTGTCCTTTTCATCTGCATTCCATCCTCAGACGAATGGCCAGACTGAACGAACTAATCAGACCTTGGAAACTTATTTAAGGTGTTTTGTTTCTGCTGATCAGGATGACTGGGTTACCTTTTTGCCGCTGGCCGAGTTTGCCCTTAATAATCGGGCTAGTTCTGCTACCTTGGTTTCTCCTTTCTTTTGTAATTCGGGGTTTCATCCTCGTTTTTCCTCTGGTCAGGTGGAACCTTCTGATTGTCCTGGAGTGGACATGGTGGTGGATAGGTTGCATCGGATTTGGAGTCATGTGGTGGACAATTTGAAGTTGTCCCAGGAGAAGGCTCAGCAGTTTGCTAATCGCCGTCGCCGCGTGGGTCCTCGACTTCTTGTTGGTGACTTGGTGTGGTTGTCTTCTCGTTTTGTTCCTATGAAGGTCTCTTCTCCTAAGTTCAAGCCTCGGTTCATCGGTCCCTATAGGATCTTGGAAATTCTTAACCCTGTGTCGTTTCGTTTGGATCTCCCGGCATCGTTTGCTATTCATAATGTGTTTCATCGGTCGTTGTTGCGGAAGTATGAGGTACCTGTTGTTCCTTCGCTTGAGCCTCCTGCTCCAGTGCTGGTGGAGGGAGAATTGGAGTATGTTGTGGAGAAGATCTTGGATTCTCGTGTTTCCAGACGGAAACTCCAGTATTTGGTCAAGTGGAAGGGTTATGGTCAGGAGGATAATTCTTGGGTGGTTGCCTCGGATGTTCATGCTGATGATTTGGTTCGCGCTTTTCATAGGGCTCATCCTGGTCGCCCTGGTGGTTCTCGTGAGGGTTCGGTGACCCCTCCTCAAGGGGGGGGGTACTGTTGTGAGTTCTGTTTTTGGGCTCCCTCTGGTGGTTGCTGATGGTACTGGGTGACTTGTCTTTCCTGGGTTTCTGGGTTCCACCTGTTCCATCAGCATATGGGAGTTTCCTATTTAACCTGGCTTTGCTGGCATTTCCTCGCCGGTTATCAATGTATCCAGTGTGTCTTGTTACCTCTGCTCCCTGCTCCTAGAACCTTCTGGTCAAGCTAAGTTTGGATTTTCCTGTTTTGGTGTTTTGCTTTATTTGGTTTTTAGTCCAGCCTGCAGATATGTGATTCTTGCTGCTGGTTGCTCTAGTGGGCTGAAATTGCTCCTCATGTACCATGAGTTGGCACATGAGTTCAAGTAATTTCAGGATGGTTTTTTGAAGGGTTTTTCGCTGACCGCGCAGTTCACTTTTGTATCCTCTGCTATCTAGCTTTAGCGGGCCTCATTTTGCTGAAACTGTTTTCATACTGCGTATGTGCTTTCCTCTCATTTCACCGTCATTATATGTGGGGGGCTGCTATTTCTGTGGGGGATTTCTCTGGAGGCAAGAGAGGTCTGTGTTTCTTCTAATAGGGGAAGTTAGATCTTCGGCTGGAGCGAGACGTCTAGGATCATCGTAGGCACGTTCCCCGGCTACTTTTATTTGTGTGTTAGGTTCAGGGTCGCGGTCAGCTCAGGTTCCATCGCCCTAGAGCTTGTTTGTATCTGTGCTTGTCCTTTAGTGATCCCCTGCCATTGGGATCATGACACCTAATCATCCCCATCAACTCCCTGCTGCTGAGCGGAACACAACCTATCGCTAATAAGAAATATTACTAAACACATTGTACATCAAAATACTTTGCAAAGATACACGTGTCTTCAAAAGGAAAATGTGGGCGACACTTCCGTCTTCTTACACTACAGTCTACTGATCATTGCCATGGTTTCCAAGGGAAGGAGCACAGGTTGTAATCTGTTTGCTATACAGTTTGTAAGCACTGATTCATGTCTGACAAGTGGATCCGGACAGCTTCAGTGTCACAGTGCTACTCTGATGCTGCAGAGGCAAAGCTGTTTCAGCTTGTTGCATCAGAGAATGGCAAGTTTGGGCAAGCAGCTTAGCCATACCACCATCTGTAATTGTTAATTTTCAGGTGTGCACTTCCCCTGGCAAGCAGTAAACCGGAAGGCTGAAGAGCAGTGTACTACTGAAGATGGGAACTTCAAATAACCCCTTTAAAGTTGTAAAGATTTTCTGAATTAAAAGGGTTTTCCTATCATTATTTACACAATCTACTATATAATTGTCTAAGGGGTACTTCTGTCTTTCTGTCTGTCCTTCTGTCTGTCTGCAACTTCCATCACGGAAATCCCGCGTCGCTGATTGGTCTCGCCAGCTGCCTGTCCTGGCTGCCGCGACCAATCAGCGACGGACACAGCCCGGCCGAGAATTAGTCCCTCCCTACTCCCGTCCAGTCAGTGCCTGGCGCCCGCTCCATACTCCCTTCCAGTCAGCGCTCACACAGGGTTAATGACAGCGTTAACGGACCACGATATGCCGAGGGTAACGCACTCCGTTAACGCTGCTATTAACCCTGTGTGACCAACGTTTTACTATTGATGCTGCCTATGCAGCATCAATAGTAAAAAGATCTAATGTTAAAAATAATTTTAAAAACCTGCTATTCTCACCTTCCGTCGTCCGCTGAGGCGCGCAGCTGCAGCCAGCTTCCGTTCCCAGAGATGCATTGCGAAATTACCCAGAAGACTTAGCGGTCTCACGAGATAGCTACGTCATCTGGGCAATTTCGCAATGCATCCTGGGAACGGAAGCTGGCGGCAGCTGCATCGACAGAGTTTCGCTGAACGACGGAGGGTGAGCATAGAACTATTTTTTATTTTAATTATTTTTTTTAACAGGGACATGGTGCCCACACTGCTAAATACTACGTGGGCTGTGCTATATACTGCGTGGGCTGCGTTATATACTACATGGTTGTTATATACTACATGGGCAGTGTTATATACTATGTGGGCAATGTTATATATATGCTATAAGCTATAGGCTGGACCACGGTGAGTCATTGGACGTGGTATATCTCGATTTTTCCAAAGCCTTTGATACCGTGCCGCACAAGAGGTTGGTACACAAAATGAGAATGCTTGGTCTGGGGGAAAATGTGTGTAAATGGGTTAGTAACTGGCTTAGTGATAGAAAGCAGAGGGTGGTTATAAATGGTATAGTCTCTAACTGGGTCGCTGTGACCAGTGGGGTACCGCAGGGGTCAGTATTGGGACCTGTTCTCTTCAACATATTCATTAATGATCTGGTAGAAGGTTTACACAGTAAAATATCGATATTTGCAGATGATACAAAACTATGTAAAGCAGTTAATACAAGAGAAGATAGTATTCTGCTACAGATGGATCTGGATAAGTTGGAAACTTGGGCTGAAAGGTGGCAGATGAGGTTTAACAATGATAAATGTAAGGTTATACACATGGGAAGAGGGAATCAATATCACCATTACACACTGAACGGGAAACCACTGGGTAAATCTGACAGGGAGAAGGACTTGGGGATCCTAGTTAATGATAAACTTACCTGGAGCAGCCAGTGCCAGGCAGCAGCTGCCAAGGCAAACAGGATCATGGGGTGCATTAAAAGAGGTCTGGATACACATGATGAGAGCATTATACTGCCTCTGTACAAATCCCTAGTTAGACCGCACATGGAGTACTGTGTCCAGTTTTGGGCACCGGTGCTCAGGAAGGATATAATGGAACTAGAGAGAGTACAAAGGAGGGCAACAAAATTAATAAAGGGGATGGGAGAACTACAATACCCAGATAGATTAGCGAAATTAGGATTATTTAGTCTAGAAAAAAGACGACTGAGGGGCGATCTAATAACCATGTATAAGTATATAAGGGGACAATACAAATATCTCGCTGAGGATCTGTTTATACCAAGGAAGGTGACGGGCACAAGGGGGCATTCTTTGCGTCTGGAGGAGAGAAGGTTTTTCCACCAACATAGAAGAGGATTCTTTACTGTTAGGGCAGTGAGAATCTGGAATTGCTTGCCTGAGGAGGTGGTGATGGCGAACTCAGTCGAGGGGTTCAAGAGAGGCCTGGATGTCTTCCTGGAGCAGAACAATATTGTATCATACAATTATTAGGTTCTGTAGAAGGACGTAGATCTGGGTATTTATTATGATGGAATATAGGCTGAACTGGATGGACAAATGTCTTTTTTCGGCCTTACTAACTATGTTACTATGTTACTATGTTACTGCGTGGCCTGTGTTATATACTGTTTGGGCTGTGTTATATACTACGTGGGCTGTGTTATATACTGCATGGCTGCTATATACTACGTGAGCAATGTTATATACTACGTGGGCAGTGTTATATACAATGTGGGCAATGTTATATACTGTTTGGGCTGTGTTATATACTGCGTGGCCTGTGTTATATACTGCGTGGCCTGTATTAACGCATCGGGTATTCTACAATATGTCGTGGCCTGTGCTATATACTATGTGGCTGCTATATACATATATACATACATATTCTAGAATACCCGATGCATTAGAATCCAGCCACCATCTAGTAGGCAATAAGTTTGTGATCAATGGAGGCCCAACCACTGGGATGCTTACTGATCTTGAGAATGGGGCTCTAAATCGCCCCGACGGAATGGAGAGGTGGCCCCAGTTGCACGCCAACATTCTATTTATTGGCTATAGAACTACCAGAAGAGGCGGGAGCACACATTTTCACCCAGATGTTCTCAATATCACAATATGGATATGATCTTTGTTCTCTCTCTGACTCCACAGTTTTCTGCTTCTGCCGCACTATCTTATGCATAGTCCAGTTCTTAGCTCAGGAGTATTTCATGTAATAGATAGCTATTAGACCAACAAGTTGGGCAGATCATTTGGCAGACAGTTTTTTTTCTCCCGTCTTCACCTTACATGGACACAGAAGTGCTCAGCTTTGAAAAAATGGCTACGAAACTGATCTGGTGGCCACTGATGTCCTGGAGAACAAAAGAATTTGCTGTGTGAAAACATGCAAATTGCCTCTTCAGAGAAAAAGAGGACTTGAACTCTATAGCGCCACCTGTTGGAAGTAGCGATCCTACAAGTCACAATCAACCCTTTAACAAGTCTTGCAATATGACTTAGGATAAAAGCCAAATTAGTATCTCAATTCGCAGACACGGTGTTTGGAGCTGTTGGTCCTCGTCAGTGCGAAGCATGAGAGCTAATTTGGCTAGGTGAGAGGCTCTGGACTGAGTTCTAAGGGGTAAAGTTTCTCCTTGTGCAGAGTGACATACCATCTCTGGCTTGCAAGGTAAGGAGGCTCATTCGCCGTGCAATGCAGGGTAAAAACATGCCGAATCCTTTTCTCCCTTGACCTCATTTGTTGTGAAAAATTTGGACTCTTTAGATATTCATCCAGTCATGCAGTGATCTCAACATTTCTCTAATTGTTATTAATTGTTGAAAGTGCATTTGAACAGCAAGGTTGATTGCTGTTGAGGGGAACTAGGAAAAAAAAAAAAAAAAAAAAAATCTCTATAAATCTTCAGCAGAGCGAGTGTGAGCGAGCTGAGTGTGACCAGAGCGTAAGTGTGGACGCCGGTAAGTGTGACTTGTGATTCAGTGACTTTGGAGTCAGGGAGTTTTCAGGGGAGGAATTACTGAATTGCTGTCTGATTTTTATCAATACTTTGTATTTATTTATTTTTTTTATTGAACTGTTCTGTCTGGTGCAATCCCCATTAGGAAATGTGCTCCACGATTGTTAATGCCATCCAGTGCACATCTTGCCACATGTATGCAGTCCTTGAGCAGCCGATCGAGGGTGCATACTGCTGTGCGAGATGTGAGCACGTTGTGCATTTGGAAACCCAGATTTTGACTCTAAATGTGCAGCTGGCAACACTGAGATCCATAGACAACATGGAGAGGAGTCTTCTGCTCACGGAGCAGACGCTCAATGGGACAGATGAGGGGGGGGATGGTGGGATGGAGCTGCAGGACAATGAAGTAGCAAGCTGGGTGACAGTTAGGAAGCGGGGTAGAGGGAAGAGTGCCAGGGAGGCTAGTCCTGATCTGGAACACCCCAATAAGTTTGCTAAGTTGGCAGATGAGGGGGGTGCCAGTACAGGGGTAGCACTGCTGCAGCCAGGCATGTCCTCTGAAAGCCGGAGGAGTGACTGCTCCAGTAAGGAGGGAAATAGGAGAGCAGGGCAGGCCAGACAGGTGCTGGTAGTGGGCGACTCAATTATTAGGGGAACAGATAGGGCAATCTGTCACAAAGACAGGGATCGTCGAACGGTGTGCTGCCTACCTGGCGCTCGAGTCCGACACATCGCTGATCGGGTGGACAGATTATTGGGAGGGGCTGGTGAGGACCCAGCGGTCATGGTGCACATTGGCACTAATGACAAAGTTAGAGGTAGGTGGAAGGTCCTTAAAGATGATTTCAGGGAATTAGGCTGCAAGCTGAAAGCAAGGACCTCCAACGTGGTATTTTCCGAAATACTGCCGGTACCACGTGCCACGCCAGAGAGGCAACGGGAGATTAGGGAGGTTAATAAGTGGCTCAAGAATTGGTGTAGGAAAGAGGGGTTTGGGTTCCTGCAGAACTGGGCCGACTTCTCAGTTGGCTACAGGCTCTACGCTAGGGACGGGCTGCACCTCAATGGGGAGGGTGCAGCTGTGCTGGGGGAGAGAATGGCTAGAAGGTTGGAGGAGTGTTTAAACTAGGAATTGGGGGGGAGGGTATTCATTTTATAGGAGGGGAAGATAGTGCAGACAGAGTCCTGGGCACAAATAAGGAAGTTGGGGGTGGCGGTGGCATGGGGGGTGGGGTCAGAACAGTTAATAATTTAAGAAATAGAAGTACAGAGAGGAACATAAAGTGCATGTATACTAATGCCAGAAGCCTCGCCAACAAAATGGACGAATTAGAACTAATGTTGTTGGAGCATAATTATGACATGGTGGGGATATCTGAAACGTGGCTGGATGAGAGCCATGACTGGGCTGTTAACTTGCAGGGCTATAGCCTGTTCAGAAATGACCGTACAGATAAGCGAGGGGGAGGGGTGTGTCTATATGTAAAATCATCCTTAAAACCCATCCTGCGCGATAATATAGGTGAATTTAATGAAAATGTAGAATCCCTGTGGGTGGAGATAAGGGGAGGGGGAAAAAATAATAAATTACTGATAGGGGTTTGTTATAAATCTCCAAAAATAATGGAAGCAATGGAGAATATCCTCGTAAAGCAAATAGATGAAGCTGCGACTCAAGGAGAAGTCATTATTATGGGGGACTTCAACTACCCTGAAATAGATTGGGGAACAGAAACCTGCAGTTCCAGCAAAGGTAATCGGTTTTTGACAATTATGAGAGACAATTACCTTTCACAACTGGTTCAGGACCCAACAAGAAGGGGGGCACTGCTAGACCTAATATTAACCAACAGGCCAGACCGCATATCAAATATAAGGGTTGGGGGTTACTTGGGAAATAGCGATCACAAAATAATAAGTTTTCATGTATCCTTTAAAAAGATGTGTAATAAAGGGGTTACAAGGACACTAAACTTCAGGAAGGCAAATTTCAAACGGATGAGAGAGGATCTTGGTGCAATTAACTGGGACGATATCCTGAGACACAAAAATACACAGAGAAAATGGGAGACGTTTATTAGCATCCTGGATAGGACCTGTGCACAGTATATACCGTATGGGAATAAACATATTAGAAATAGGAGGAAACCAATATGGCTAAATAGAGCTGTAAGGGGCGCAATAAGGGACAAAAAGAAAGCATTTAGAGAATTAAAGGAAGTAGGTAGCGAGGAGGCATTAAATAAATACAGAAAATTAAATAAATTCTGTAAAAAGCAAATCAAGGCAGCAAAGATTGAGACAGAGAGACTCATTGCCAGAGAGAGTAAAAATAATCCTAAAATATTCTTTAACTACATAAATAGTAAGAAACTAAAAAAATGATAGTGTTGGCCCCCTTAAAAATAGTCTGGGTGAGATGGTGGATGAGGATGAGGAAAAAGCCAATATGCTAAATGACTTTTTTTCATCAGTATTTACACAAGAAAATCCCATGGCAGACAAAATGTCTAGTGATAAAAATTCCCAATTAAATGTCACCTGCTTAACCCAGCAGGAAGTGCGGCGGCGTCTAAAAATCACTAAAATTGACAAATCTCCGGGCCCGGATGGGATACACCCTCGAGTACTGCAGGAATTAAGTACAGTCATTGATAGACCATTATTTTTAATCTTTAAAGACTCCATAATAACAGGGTTTGTGCCACAGGACTGGCGTATAGCAAATGTGGTGCCAATATTCAAAAAGGGAACAAAAACTGAACTCGGAAACTATAGGCCAGTAAGCTTAACCTCTACTGTGGGTAAAATCCTGGAGGGCATTCTAAGGGACGCTATACTGGAGTATCTGAAGAGGAATAACCTCATGACCCAGTATCAGCACGGGTTTACTAGGGACCGTTCATGTCAGACTAATTTGATCAGTTTCTATGAAGAGGTAAGTTCCGGATTGGACCAAGGGAACCCAGTGGATGTAGTGTATATGGACTTTTCAAAAGCTTTTGATACGGTGCCACACAAAAGGTTGATACATAAAATGAGAATAATGGGGATAGGGGAAAATATGTGCAAGTGGGTTGAGAGCTGGCTCAGGGATAGGAAACAAAGGGTGGTTATTAATGGAGCACACTCGGACTGGGTAGCGGTTAGCAGTGGGGTACCACAGGGGTCAGTATTGGGCCCTCTTCTTTTTAACATATTTATTAATGACCTTGTAGGGGGCATTCAGAGTAGAATTTCAATATTTGCAGATGACACTAAACTCTGCAGGGTAATCAATACAGAGGAGGACAATTTTATACTACAGGATGATTTATGTAAACTAGAAGCTTGGGCTGATAAATGGCAAATGAGCTTTAATGGGGATAAATGTAAGGTCATGCACTTGGGTAGAAGTAATAAGATGTATAATTATGTGCTTAATTCTAAAACTCTGGGCAAAACCGTCAATGAAAAAGACCTGGGTGTATGGGTGGATGACAAACTTAAATTCAGTGGCCAGTGTCAGGCAGCTGCTACAAAGGCAAATAAAATAATGGGATGCATTAAAAGAGGCATAGATGCTCATGAGGAGAATATAATTTTACCTCTATACAAGTCACTAGTTCGACCACACTTAGAATACTGTGCACAGTTCTGGTCTCCGGTGTATAAGAAAGACATAGCTGAACTGGAGCGGGTGCAGAGAAGAGCGACCAAGGTTATTAGAGGACTGGGGGGTCTGCAATACCAAGATAGGTTATTACACTTGGGGCTATTTAGTTTGGAAAAACGAAGACTAAGGGGTGATCTCATTTTAATGTATAAATATATGAGGGGACAGTACAAAGACCTTTCTGATGATCTTTTTAATCATAGACCTGAAACAGGGACAAGGGGGCATCCTCTGCGGTTGGAGGAAAAAAGGTTTAAGCATAATAACAGACATGGATTCTTTACTGTAAGAGCAGTGAGACTATGGAACTCTCTGCCATGTGATGTTGTAATGAGTGATTCGTTACTTAAATTTAAGAGGGGACTGGATACCTTTCTGGAAAAGTATAATGTTACAGGGTATATACACTAGATTCCTTGATAGGGCGTTGATCCAGGGAACTAGTCTGATTGCCGTATGTGGAGTCGGGAAGGAATTTTTTTCCCCAATGTGGAGCTTACTCTTTGCACATGGGGTTTTTTTGCCTTCCTCTGGATCAACATGTTAGGGCATGTTAGGTTAGGCTATGGGTTGAACTAGATGGACATATAGTCTTCCTTCAACCTTAATAACTATGTAACTATGTAACTATGTTAGCCCTGCTGTCCCTGAACATAGTGTAACCTACTTTAAAAAAAATCGCCTAAAATTACTTTAATCATTTTGCACCCCAACTTGGAGTCAATGAAAAAGCAAAATTTTTGGAGTCTAAGGAAATGCCCGGACAACTGTCCACCATCATCCCCGTTTGCATCAAGCTGCTTCCAATCGCTACCAAACATCTGCTGCACATGCAATATTCCCTCTAGGTTCCTCCTACACCTTTACAGTTATGTAACTGAAGGGTGTTATATAAGCAATCCTGAAAATAACACATTTCTTTCAAAATTTATAGATAGCAGCGTAGCCAACTGTTCTACACGGCGGCTTCACAATAGTCACCACGTGTTCTGCTCTGAAGCCATAATCCATTCTTGGTGTGTGGGATGGCTAACATTGTGATTCAAGCTATTATTAGACAAAATCTGTAGATAAAATCCTTCCGTACCTATTCTCTAATGCCTTGTAAAGTGGCGTAATATTTAAATTACGTGTTGGGGCCAAAACATCCCTACCACACAGGGTGAGCTACTGTTAACAGGCTCTACAGTTCTTCTGAATTCTTACATTTCGTAGCTAAAAGAGATCTTTAAAATGCTGCTTACGCTGAATGGGCAGAAGATTCATAGTTTAGATGCAGGGTCCCTGGTGATCAGCTAGTTCTTATTTGGGTGTTGTCCTGAAAGTCCGCAATTTACAGTCCCGTGTTTTGTAGTTTCTGCTTTGGCTTCTTATACTAAGTCATGTGGCAAGGGCTTTAAAGTATCTATATTGACATTTTGGATTGCTACATCCAATAGAGGAGCATTGCATGGCCTATACGTCTCCTGATGCTATCTATGTATTCTCCACAAGGAGAAACGTTCCACCTTAGAACACCTATCAGAGACCTCTCACCCAGCCAAATCAGTTTTCCAGCTTTGCCCTGATGAGGGGCAAACACCCTGAAACATGTGTCTGCAAATTAAGCTTCTGGTTTGGCTTCTGATCTTAAATCATATGGCAAAACCCTTTAAGGTGTCACAAGTTCAGTATTTGGTCAGTATTTTACATCAGTATTTGTAAGTAAAAATAAGGAGATGAACAGTTAGAGGAAAAGTATAATAGGAACACGAGCGCCACTTCTGTATTCATCACGCACTCCCGGCATTTGCTTAAAAATACTGATGTAAAATACTCACGAAATACTGAAAGAGGCCTAGGATTGCTACATCCAACAGCTTCTGATTTATGCATAGCATTTTAGCATATGTTTATAATGTCACTAGTACTGAATGGGACACTGCGATTACAGCCCCAGACAAGTATGGATTATGCAAGGTCAATGTGGATTCTTAGTAGTGTAACCTGCAATATTCCTCATTGGTAGGAGCTTAAGGCCACGTTCACACGTTCAGTATTTAGTCACTATTTTACATCATATTTGCAAGCCAAAATCTGGAGTGGAACAATCAGAGGGAAAGTGTAATAGAAACACTTGCACCACTTCTGCATTTTTCATCCATTCTTGGGTTTGGTGTACAAATACTGATGTAAAATACTGACCAAATACTGAATGTGTGAACGTGACCTTAGAAGTATTTATATAGGTGTATGCTACCAAAAACTGTTACTTACCACTGAGTAAAACGCAGTATGGAACAAGGCAGTAAGGGCTATCAAAGAGATGAAAGATTAACGGTAGAGCTGCACTTATATGGAAGTTTGGTCGGAGTTGTGCTGTGTTTGCCAAAAAGGGCAGAAATTGTTGCATAGTCATCCAGGGAAAGCTTACCTGATTTCAAAATGGACAACACATTTTGGTTTGAGAGAGAGTGCCAAGGAGAACAAAATGCTTCCATGACCCAGTTAAGTTGAAAATCAGAGAAAGAGAGACTATAATTGTATTTTTCTGGGCAGTGAGTCACTATCTGAGTGAGTATATTCTGACTCCATGTTATAAGTGTGTGCCAACCATCACGGTGTCCCAAGTTGTTGTTGTGAATCAGATGTTGGGAAACTGTCAAACATTTGTGCTTTTGTGCCCAGATGACAGTAACCATAAAGAACGTGTTCCCGTTGTAGTAATGTTTGCGTTCTTCACCTGTTCTCTATGTCTTCATTACTTACTACTCCATTCCCAGCAGGGTAAGCCACAAAGTGAAGCGACTTTCCTATCTGTCTTGATGCCATCATTGGGCACAGGATACAACACAACATTAACAACATCTAATAAGTTATGTTTGATCATTTTATAAGAGATACATACTATTGTAAAGTCAGTGGCTTCAAAGTCGCAACAAATTAGGTTGTCTTCTACTGGACCATGGTGAGTCAGGACCATGGTGAGTCAGAGCTTGGGGCCAACTTCAGGGCAGAGCCCCACTCCCAACACCTATGGCGGAAGGATCCTTTGTTGCTCTCCACATCAGGTCTTCCAAGTGGCCCAGTGTTTCTCAGCTACATCTCACAAGCCCTTGCAAGGCCCACTTGGTTTAGTTTATTTTATTAAAACTATAATCTATTCAGTTGCCATTTGTTTTCCGATTTCCAACATCCAATTTCTTGTGTTCCCATCACCTCTTCAGGCTCCTCTGATTTCTACTATTTTCATCTACAGCTTCTATGTGTCATGCTTCTGGATTTGAATCCTTGAGTCTGTGTTCTGTAGTCAGCATCTCTTTTCGCTGAGCCACAACAGATATGCCTTTTCTTTGTGTATTTTAGTTTTGTAATCTTTGATTCTGTCGGCTTTGGGTAGCAGGTGTTTTTCATTTACTATGGTGTCTTTCCTATCATCTTTCAGTTGCAGGTTTAAATACCTTCCCATACTGGTGATTTCTCCTGGTGATAGGCTTTCTTGGATTCATTTACTGTGCTGTAGTTGGTTGCAGTTGCAGTTGCAGTTCTTTATTCCTTAGGGAACTTCTACTGTAGCGATCCTAAGCGCTGCTAAAGATATTCAAGGTAAGCCGCCGTCGAGTGGGGGAGCCATTGCGTTGCCTTATAGTGCCAACTTCTGCAGTTAGGCAGGGACAGACCAGGGTTAGAGAAGTGGTTTCCTAGTCTGAACAGGGACCTGTCAGGTTCAGGTATTTAACTACCTGGTTTATACGTTAACTGTGTGAACAGTGATGGACTGGGTTGCCAAGGGCCCACCAGTAACAGTGACACTGGAGGCCCACTGCTCTGTTACATGCAAATACTACCTTACCCTCTGGGAAGACAGAGCATTTAATGTTCATTATCCAGACATAAATTCAGTAATTCAGGATTCATAGACTGTTATCTATATGTTTACTTTTGAATTTATGCATTTGTTCTTCAGTTGGTCAATAACCATACACTGTTGTCATATGAGTCTTAAATGTTGATGTTTGATATTTTTGAATGGCTGATGTGTTCCTCTTATATCAGCTCCTACAGCTTACTGTCTGCTATCTTTGCAAGACAGTGATACATGATAATTGAACAATGGATGTTTGTTTAATATGTTGAATGACCATTGAGTGGGTTCTGTGGCTTGCTGACAAGCAAAATTGAGGAGGAAAAATTATGCAAATTGATTAAATAATCAAACAATGTGAGTTAATCTCATCACCCCTTCCTCTTGACCTGTGAATGATGGCTTGAAGAACAGTTGTGAACTATAAAGAGGGGATATGCCTCTGTATCAAGACATCCAAGAGATCCAGATATCCAAAGAACCAGTGACTCTTTCCAAAACCACAGCAAGGAACAGTCTAAAGGATAGCTGCCCCAAATCATGGCTCCATCACGGGGGATCTGCTATCCTGTAGAGTGTTCTTATTTGACATTCTCTAGTTTAAAGGACTGTGATCCCGGCTGAAAGAATACAGACCTGCTCGACTGACCATCACTGAACCCATGGATACATTTGGGGTAGTCAGGATTTGGACCCATCGGGCACCTCAGCATCATGGATAAATTTGGGAAAGTCAGGATTGGGATTCACGGGTCCCCGGACTCCATGGAGATGCTCGGAAAAGCCAGGTTGTGACCCTCCAGTCACCTGGCCTTGTACCTCAATGCATTGTCAGGTTCCTAAGCTTGTCGTTACCTCTTCTCTGTGCATTCCACAGGTGAGGGTAGTTGTCCCTGCAAGCTCTGAAGTCACAGCTGCACTTATCCCGGCGAGCCAACAGAAGGGTGAGATTTTGGAATTTTGCACCATTTTGGGTATTTTGCTGGGACTGTCCTATGTGTTATTTTCCTGTTTTGTGGTTGAATAAAGTATTGTCACACTGTATTTAACCTCACCCTGTGTTGTGTGCATAGTATTATGTCTGTGGTAAAAGGAGAGTGGGCATTCAGTGGGATGAGCCCTTGTCCATGCGGTTTCGGCTAACGGAATAGAGCACCCGCTGACCCCTGTGTCTCCACACTCTCACTCACAAATTTGCCTTTGCTTCAATATAACAATAAATTGAGCAGAATAATAAATGAATGATGAGATGCTGTCATTGTCTGTACATAGTGAATCAAGTTAATTGTGCCAATGATTGCTTTTATGCAGAGTTGAAGGGCCTTCTTCTGCAGTGGGGCCTACCGGGGGATTCATCTGTTTTCCTGTGGGTTAGTCCGAGCCTGCATGTGAATGTGCTTTGGCAGTCATAACATTATCACCAGCCCACGCCCACCCCATTTATTGTGTGCTAAGAAGTCACCATTGACACCCTGACCCTGCAATTGAGGACTTTGTCTTTGAAAGTAGCAGACATCAAGCAGCAACAACAACTTGCATTTTCCACAACTCGAAATGTTCTATTCCACCTTTATCAGTCATTTGAGCCTAAGGTAAAATTACTGGACTGTTTTGAAGGGGACCAAAGTAAGTTTTCCATTTTTTTTGCTTCATGTAAATTGAGTTTTCGTCTCTGTCGTATCTCGTCCAGGGGGGAGAGTCAATGCATGGGTATAGGTTGGCAACTACTGACCTTGTCATACATATGTACATTCAACTTATGGTTAAACATACGGTTCAAAATGTATGGTGGTCATCTTTGGTTGATAAACGATATATCCAACATCCAACCCCTATTTTTTAACCCCTCTATGCTAGATATGTCCACACTTACAGCAGATAATTAAATAAATAAGGCAGCACACTGCAGCGTTAGAACATACAAACTTGAAACACAAAATTTGAACTGCATTACTGCACTAGAAATATGAAAAATGAGAGCGTTTAGCGCATAAAAATGGCCAATTTTATGTGTACCTGGTAGCCACCCTACGGCATCTCTCCTATACCAGGTCCTACGCTTGCCTTACCTCGCTGAGAATAAACGTCTCCATCTGAATGGGTACATGTGAAACCTCTTCCTAGACTAAAATTCTCTCTCTCTATGGAGGGGTATTGGACCTGCTGTAATTAAAACACCTGTGGCTAGGAGGCGGAGTGCACGATCAGAAGGCTAGAGAATACATTTCAAAAACCTGACCTGCACATCCAAACATAGACTAAGTGTGAACAGGTGCTGAACCTAGAGTCGCCAACTCGTATATACAGTTAGGGCCAGAAATATTTGGACAGTGACACAAGTTTTGTTATTTTAGCTGTTTACAAAAACATGTTCAGAAATACAATTATATATATAATATGGGCTGAAAGTGCACACTCCCAGCTGCAATATGATAGTTTCCACATCCAAATCGGAGAAAGGGTTTAGGAATCATAGCTTTGTAATGCATAGCGTCCTCTTTTTCAAGGGACCAAAAGTAATTGGACAATGGACTCTAAGGGCTGCAATTAACTCTGAAGCCATCTCCCTCGTTAACCTGTAATCAATGAAGTAGTTAAAAGGTCAGGGGTGGATTCCAGGTGTGTGGTTTTGCATTTGGAAGCTGTTGCTGTGAGCAGACAACATGCGGTCAAAGGAACTCTCAATTGAGGTGAAGCAGAACATCTTGAGGCTGAAAAAAAAGAAAAAATCCATCAGAGAGATAGCAGACATGCTTGGAGTAGCAAAATCAACAGTTGGGTACATTCTGAGAAAAAAGGAATTGACTGGTGAGCTTGGGAACTCAAAAAGGCCTGGGCGTCCACGGATGACAACAGTGGTGGATGATCGCCGCATACTTAATTTGGTGAAGAAGAACCCATTCACAACATCAACTGAAGTCCAGAACACTCTCAGTGAAGTAGGTGTATCTGTCTCTAAGTCAACAGTAAAGAGAAGACTCCATGACAGTAAATACAAAGGGTTCACATCTAGATGCAAACCATTCATCAATACCAAAAATAGACAGGCCAGAGTTAAATTTGCAGAAAAACACCTCAAGAAGCCAGCTCAGTTCTGGAAAAGTATTCTATGGACAGATGAGACAAAGATCAACCTGTACCAGAATGATGGGAAGAAAAAAGTTTGGAGAAGAAAGGGAACGGCACATGATCCAAGGCACACCACATCCTCTGTAAAACATGGTGGAGGCAACGTGATGGCATGGGCATGCATGGCTTTCAATGGCACTGGGTCACTTGTGTTTATTGATGACATAAGAGCAGACAAGAGAAGCCGGATGAATTCTGAAGTGTACCGGGATATACTTTCAGCCCAGATTCAGCCAAATGCTGCAAAGTTGATTGGACGGCGCTTCATAGTACAGAAGGACAATGACCCCAAGCATACAGCCAAAGCTACCCAGGAGTTTATGAGTACCAAAAAGTGGAACATTCTGCAATGGCCAAGTCAATCTCCAGATCTAAACCCAATTGAGCATGCATTTCACTTGCTCAAATCCAGACTTAAGACGGAAAGACCCACAAACAAGCAAGACCTGAAGGCTGCGGCTGTAAAGGCCTGGCAAAGCATTAAGAAGGAGGAAACCCAGCGTTTGGTGATGTCCATGGGTTCCAGACTTAAGGCAGTGATTGCCTCCAAAGGATTTGCAACAAAATATTGAAAATAAAAATATTTTGTTTGGGTTATGTTTATTTGTCCAATTACTTTTGACCTCCTAAAATGTGGAGTGTTTGTAAAGAAATGTGTACAATTCCTACATTTTCTATCAGATATTTTTGTTCAACCCTTCAAATTAAACGTTACAATCTGCACTTGAATTCTGTTGTAGAGGTTTCATTTCAAATCCAATGTGGTGGCATGCAAAGCCCAAATCGCGAAAATTGTGTCACTGTCCAAATATTTCTGGCCCTAACTGTAGTTAAATAAATAAGGCAGCACACTGCAGCGCTAGAACATACAAACTTGAAACACGAAATTTGAACTGCATTACTGCACTAGAAATATGAAAAATGAGAGCGTTTAGCGCATAAAAATGGCCAATTTTATGTGTACCTGGTAGCCACCCTACGGCATCTCTCCTATACCAGGTCCTACGCTTGCCTTACCTCGCTGAGAATAAACGTCTCCATCTGAATGGGTACATGTGAAACCTCTTCCTAGACTAAAATTCTCTCTCTCTATGGAGGGGTATTGGACCTGCTGTAATTAAAACACCTGTGGCTAGAAGGCGGAGTGCACGATCAGAAGGCTAGAGAATACATTTCAAAAACCTGACCTGCACATCCAAACATAGACTAAGTGTGAACAGGTGCTGAACCTAGAGTCGCCAACTCGTATATAGTTAAATAAATAAGGCAGCACACTGCAGCGCTAGAACATACAACTTGAAACACGAAATTTGAACTGCATTACTGCACTAGAAATATGTAAAATGAGAGCGTTTAGCGCATAAAAATGGCCATTTTTATGTGTACCTGGTAGCCACCCTACGGCATCTCTCCTATACCAGGTCCTACGCTTGCCTTACCTCGCTGAGAATAAACGTCTCCATCTGAATGGGTACATGTGAAACCTCTTCCTAGACTAAAATTCTCTCTCTCTATGGAGGGGTATTGGACCTGCTGTAATTAAAACACCTGTGGCTAGAAGGCGGAGTGCACGATCAGAAGGCTAGAGAATACATTTCAAAAACCTGACCTGCACATCCAAACATAGACTAAGTGTGAACAGGTGCTGAACCTAGAGTCGCCAACTCGTATATAGTTAAATAAATAAGGCAGCACACTGCAGCGCTAGAACATACAAACTTGAAACACGAAATTTGAACTGCATTACTGCACTAGAAATATGAAAAATGAGAGCGTTTAGCGCATAAAAATGGCCAATTTTATGTGTACCTGGTAGCCACCCTACGGCATCTCTCCAATACCAGGTCCTACGCTTGCCTTACCTCGCTGAGAATAAACGTCTCCATCTGAATGGGTACATGTGAAACCTCTTCCTAGACTAAAATTCTCTCTCTCTCTATGGAGGGGTATTGGACCTGCTGTAATTAAAACACCTGTGGCTAAAAGGCGGAGTACACGATCAGAAGGCTAGAGAATACATTTCAAAAACCTAACCTGCACATCCAAACATAGACTAAGTGTGAACAGGTGCTGAACCTAGAGTCGCCAACTCGTATATAGTTAAATAAATAAGGCAGCACACTGCAGCGCTAGAACATACAAACTTGAAACACGAAATTTGAACTGCATTACTGCACTAGAAATATGAAAAATGAGAGCGTTTAGCGCATAAAAATGGCCAATTTTATGTGTACCTGGTAGCCACCCTACGGCATCTCTCCTATACCAGGTCCTACGCTTGCCTTACCTTGCTGAGAATAAACGTCTCCATCTGAATGGGTACATGTGAAACCTCTTCCTAGACTAAAATTCTCTCTCTCTATGGAGGGGTATTGGACCTGCTGTAATTAAAAGACCTGTGGCTAGAAGGTGGAGTGCACGATCAGAAGGCTAGAGAATACGTTTCAAAAACCTGACCTGCACATCCAAACATAGACTAAGTGTGAACAGGTGCTGAACCTAGAGTCGCCAACTCGTATATAGTTAAATAAATAAGGCAGCACACTGCAGCGCTAGAACATACAAACTTGAAACACGAAATTTGAACTGCATTACTGCACTAGAAATATGAAAAATGAGAGCGTTTAGCGCATAAAAATGGCCAATTTTATGTGTACCTGGTAGCCACCCTACGGCATCTCTCCTATACCAGGTCCTACGCTTGCCTTACCTCGCTGAGAATAAACGTCTCCATCTGAATGGGTACATGTGAAACCTCTTCCTAGACTAAAATTCTCTCTCTCTCTATGGAGGGGTATTGGACCTGCTGTAATTAAAACACTTGTGGCTAAAAGGCGGAGTGCACGATCAGAAGGCTAGAGAATACATTTCAAAAACCTGACCTGCACATCCAAACATAGACTAAGTGTGAACAGGTGCTGAACCTAGAGTCGCCAACTCGTATATAGTTAAATAAATAAGGCAGCACACTGCAGCGCTAGAACATACAAACTTGAAACACGAAATTTGAACTGCATTACTGCACTAGAAATATGAAAAATGAGAGCGTTTAGCGCATAAAAATGGCCAATTTTATGTGTACCTGGTAGCCACCCTACGGCATCTCTCCTATACCAGGTCCTACGCTTGCCTTACCTCGCTGAGAATAAACGTCTCCATCTGAATGGGTACATGTGAAACCTCTTCCTAGACTAAAATTCTCTCTCTCTATGGAGGGGTATTGGACCTGCTGTAATTAAAACACCTGTGGCTAGAAGGCGGAGTGCACGATCAGAAGGCTAGAGAATACATTTCAAAAACCTGACCGGCACATCCAACATAGACTAAGTGTGAACAGGTGCTGAACCTAGAGTCGCCAACTGGTATATAGTTAAATAAATAAGGCAGCACACTGCAGCGCTAGAACATACAAACTTGAAACACGAAATTTGAACTGCATTACTGCACTAGAAATATGAAAAATGAGAGCGTTTAGCGCATAAAAATGGCCAATTTTATGTGTACCTGGTAGCCACCCTAAGTGGATCAGGACAGCTTCAGTGTCACAGTGCTCCTCTGATGCTGCAGAGGCAAAGCTGTTTCAGCTTGTCGCATCAGAGAATGGGAAGTTTGGGCAAGCAGCTTAGCCATACCACCATCTGTAATTGTTAATTTTCAGGCCTTCTAGCCACAGGTGTTTTAATTACAGCAGGTCCAATACCCCTCCATAGAGAGAGAGATTTTTAGTCTAGGAAGAGGTTTCACATGTACCCATTCAGATGGAGACATTTATTCTCAGCGAGGTAAGGCAAGCGTAGGACCTGGTATAGGAGAGATGCCGTAGGGTGGTGTTGTGAATTCTGTGGCTGAATTCACTCCTGTGGTCACAAGTGGTACTGCAGCTTCTGAGCTTCCTCCCTCAGGTGTTCTGGTGAGCTCGTTAACTGCTTCATTACTTAACTCCGCCTGATGCTGCTATCCTTGCTCCTTGTCAATGTTTCAGTGTTGGATCTGAGCTTCTCCTGATTGTTCCTGTGACCTGCTGCTCTGTATAGCTAAGTGCTTTTTGCTTTTTTGTTGCTTTTTTTCTGTCCAGCTTGTCTTTTGTTTTGCTGGAAGCTCTGAGACGCAAAGGGTGTACCGCCGTGCCGTTAGTTCGGCACGGTGGTTTTTTTTTGCCCCCTTTGCGTGGTTTTGCTTTAGGGTTTTTTGTAGACTGCAAAGTTCGCTTTACTGTCCTCGCTCTGTCCTAGAATATCGGGCCCCACTTTGCTGAATCTATTTCATCCCTACGTTTTGTCTTTTCATCTTACTCACAGTCATTATATGTGGGGGGCTGCCTTTTCCTTTGGGGAATTTCTCTGGGACAAGTCAGGCCTATTTTTCTATCTTCAGGCTAGCTAGTTTCTTAGGCTGTGCCGAGTTGCCTAGGTAGTTGTTAGGCGCAATCCACAGCCGCTTTTAGTTGTGTTTAGGATAGGATCAGGTGTGCAGTCTACAGAGTTTCCACGTCTCAGAGCTCGTTCTTGTATTTTTGGGTATTTGTCAGATCACTGTGTGCGCTCTGATCGCTAAGCACACTGTGTTTCTGGATTGCCTTCATAACACCTGTCATTAGCAAACATAACAGTACAAGGAGCCACAACTAATGATTCTCAATAGAGGGAAAGAAAAAGTTCTGACATCATTTTTTTTTTTTTTTCTGCTCTGTGTTCACTTTTTTTTTTCCCCTAGACATTTGGGTGATTCTGGACACAGGTGTGGACATGGATATTCAGGGTCTGTGCTCTTCAATGGATAATCTCGTTATAAATGTACAAAAAATTCAAGATACTATTGATCAGAAATCTATGTTAGAACCAAGAATTCCTATTCCTGATTTGTTTTTTGGAGATAGAACTAAGTTTCTAAGTTTCAAAAATAATTGTAAGCTATTTCTGGCCTTGAAACCTCATTCTTCTGGTAATCCTATTCAACAGGTTTTGATTATTATTTCTTTTTTGCGCGGCGACCCTCAAGACTGGGCATTTTCTCTTGCGCCAGGAGACCCTGCATTGAGTAGTGTCGATGCGTTTTTCCTGGCGCTCGGATTGCTGTACGATGAGCCTAATTCAGTGGATCAGGCTGAGAAAAATTTGCTGGCTTTGTGCCAGGGTCAGGATGATATAGAAGTATATTGTCAGAAATTTAGGAAATGGTCAGTACTCACTCAGTGGAATGAATCTGCGCTGGCAGCTTTGTTCAGAAAGGGTCTCTCTGAGGCTCTTAAGGATGTCATGGTGGGATTTCCTATGCCTGCTGGTTTGAATGAGTCTTTGTCTTTGGCCATTCAGATCGGTCGACGCTTGCGCGAGCGTAAATCTGTGCACCATTTGGCGGTACTGCCTGAGGTTAAACCTGAGCCTATGCAGTGCGATAGGACTATGACTAGAGTTGAACGGCAGGAATACAGACGTCTGAATGGTCTGTGTTTCTACTGTGGTGATTCCACTCATGCTATTTCTGATTGTCCTAAGCGCACTAAGCGGTCCGCTAGGTCTGCCGTCATTGGTACTGTACAGTCCAAATTCCTTCTGTCCATTACCTTGATATGCTCTTTGTCGTCGTTTTCTGTCATGGCGTTTGTGGATTCGGGCGCTGCCCTGAATCTGATGGATTTGGATTATGCTAAACGTTGTGGGTTTTTCTTGGAGCCTTTGCGGTGTCCTATTCCATTGAGAGGAATTGATGCTACACCTTTGGCCAAGAATAAACCTCAATACTGGGCCCAGCTGACCATGTGCATGGCTCCTGCACA
Source organism: Ranitomeya imitator (assembly GCF_032444005.1). Lineage (NCBI taxonomy): Eukaryota > Metazoa > Chordata > Amphibia > Anura > Dendrobatidae > Ranitomeya > Ranitomeya imitator. The sequence goes on from NC_091284.1 coordinate 43,781,354, forward strand.
TCAGGAAGTTATTCGCTTTCTGGTGTTGCATAATCTGCATGATGTGGTCGTGTTGGGGTTGCCATGGCTACAAACCCATAATCCAGTATTGGATTGGAATTCCATGTCGGTATCCAGCTGGGGTTGTCAGGGGGTACATGGTGATGTTCCATTTTTGTCGATTTCGTCATCCACCCCTTCTGAGGTCCCATAGTTCTTGTCTGATTATCAGGATGTATTTGAAGAGCCCAAGTCCGATGCTCTACCTCCGCATAGGGATTGTGATTGTGCTATCAATTTGATTCCTGGTAGTAAATTCCCTAAAGGTCGATTATTTAATTTATCCGTGCCCGAACACGCCGCTATGCGCAGTTATGTGAAGGAATCCCTGGAGAAGGGACATATTCGCCCATCGTCATCACCACTGGGAGCAGGGTTCTTCTTTGTAGCCAAGAAGGATGGTTCGCTGAGACCGTGTATTGATTACCGCCTTCTTAATAAGATCACTGTTAAATTTCAGTATCCCTTGCCATTGTTATCTGACTTGTTTGCTCGGATTAAGGGGGCTAGTTGGTTCACTAAGATAGATCTTCGTGGTGCGTATAATCTGGTGAGAATCAGGCAAGGAGATGAATGGAAAACTGCATTCAATACGCCCGAGGGTCATTTTGAGTATCTAGTGATGCCGTTCGGACTTGCCAATGCTCCATCTGTGTTTCAGTCTTTTATGCATGACATCTTTCGTGAGTATCTGGATAAATTCCTGATTGTTTACTTGGATGACATTTTGATCTTCTCAGATGATTGGGAGTCTCATGTGAAGCAGGTCAGAATGGTTTTTCAGGTCCTGCGTGCTAACTCTTTGTTTGTGAAGGGATCAAAGTGTCTCTTCGGTGTGCAGAAAGTTTCATTTTTGGGGTTCATCTTTACCCCTTCTACTATCGAGATGGATCCAGTTAAGGTCCAAGCCATCCAGGATTGGATTCAGCCGACATCTCTGAAAAGTCTGCAAAAGTTCCTGGGCTTTGCTAATTTTTATCGTCGCTTCATCTGTAATTTTTCTAGCATTGCCAAACCATTGACCGATTTGACCAAGAAGGGTGCTGATTTGGTTAATTGGTCTTCTGCTGCTGTGGAAGCTTTTCAGGAGTTGAAGCGTCGTTTTTGTTCTGCCCCTGTGTTGTGTCAGCCAAATGTTTCTCTTCCGTTCCAGGTCGAGGTTGATGCTTCTGAGATTGGAGCAGGGGCGGTTTTGTCACAGAGAGGTTCTGATTGCTCAGTGATGAAACCATGTGCTTTCTTTTCCAGGAAGTTTTCGCCCGCTGAGCGTAATTATGATGTGGGCAATCGAGAGTTGCTGGCCATGAAGTGGGCATTCGAGGAGTGGCATCATTGGCTTGAAGGAGCTAAGCATCGCGTGGTGGTATTGACTGATCATAAGAACTTGACTTATCTCGAGTCTGCCAAGCGCTTGAATCCTAGACAGGCCCGTTGGTCGTTATTTTTTGCCCGCTTCGACTTTGTGATTTCGTACCTTCCGGGCTCTAAAAATGTGAAGGCGGATGCTCTGTCTAGGAGTTTTGTGCCCGACTCTCCGGGTTTATCTGAGCCAGCGGGTATCCTCAAGGAAGGAGTCATTGTGTCTGCCATCTCCCCTGATTTGCGGCGGGTGCTGCAAAAATTTCAGGCGAATAAACCTGATCGTTGTCCAGCAGAGAAACTGTTCGTCCCTGATAGGTGGACTAATAAACTTATCTCTGAACTTCATTGTTCGGTGTTGGCTGGTCATCCTGGAATCTTTGGTACCAGAGAGTTAGTGGCTAGATCCTTCTGGTGGCCATCTCTGTCACGGGATGTACGTACTTTTGTGCAGTCCTGTGGGATTTGTGCTAGGGCTAAGCCCTGCTGTTCTCGTGCCAGTGGGTTGCTTTTGCCCTTGCCGGTCCCAAAGAGGCCTTGGACACATATTTCGATGGATTTCATTTCTGACCTTCCCGTTTCTCAAAAGATGTCAGTCATTTGGGTGGTCTGTGATCGCTTTTCTAAAATGGTCCATCTGGTGCCCTTGGCTAAATTGCCTTCCTCCTCTGATTTGGTACCTTTGTTCTTTCAGCATGTGGTTCGGTTGCATGGCATTCCTGAGAATATTGTTTCTGACAGAGGTTCCCAGTTTGTTTCAAGGTTTTGGCGAGCCTTTTGTGGTAGGATGGGCATTGACCTATCCTTTTCCTCGGCTTTCCATCCTCAGACTAATGGCCAGACCGAACGAACCAATCAGACCTTGGAAACATATCTGAGATGTTTTGTTTCTGCAGACCAGGATGATTGGGTGTCCTTTTTGCCGTTGGCTGAGTTCGCCCTTAATAATCGGGCCAGCTCGGCTACCTTGGTTTCTCCATTTTTTTGCAATTCTGGGTTCCATCCTCGTTTCTCTTCAGGACAGGTTGAGTCTTCGGACTGTCCTGGTGTGGATTCTGTGGTGGATAGGTTGCAGCAGATCTGGACTCAGGTAGTGGACAATTTGATCTTGTCCCAGGAGAAAGCTCAACTTTTCGCTAATCGCAGACGCCGTGTGGGTCCCCGACTTCGTGTTGGGGATCTGGTTTGGTTATCTTCTCGTCATATTCCTATGAAGGTTTCCTCTCCTAAATTTAAACCTCGTTTTATTGGTCCGTATAGGATTTCTGAGGTTCTCAATCCTGTGTCTTTTCGTTTGACCCTCCCAGACTCCTTTTCCATACATAATGTATTCCATAGGTCGTTGTTGCGGAGATACGTGGCACCTATGGTTCCATCTGTTGAGCCTCCTGCCCCGGTTTTGGTGGAGGGGGAATTGGAGTATATTGTGGAGAAGATTTTGGATTCTCGTGTTTCTAGACGGAAACTCCAGTATCTGGTTAAATGGAAGGGTTATGCTCAGGAAGATAATTCCTGGGTTTTTGCCTCTGATGTTCATGCTTCCGATCTTGTTCGTGCCTTTCATGCGGCTCATCCTGGTCGGCCTGGGGGCTCTGGTGAGGGTTCGGTGACCCCTCCTCAAGGGGGGGTACTGTTGTGAATTCTGTGGCTGAATTCACTCCTGTGGTCACAAGTGGTACTGCAGCTTCTGAGCTTCCTCCCTCAGGTGTTCTGGTGAGCTCGTTAACTGCTTCATTACTTAACTCCGCCTGATGCTGCTATCCTTGCTCCTTGTCAATGTTTCAGTGTTGGATCTGAGCTTCTCCTGATTGTTCCTGTGACCTGCTGCTCTGTATAGCTAAGTGCTTTTTGCTTTTTTGTTGCTTTTTTTCTGTCCAGCTTGTCTTTTGTTTTGCTGGAAGCTCTGAGACGCAAAGGGTGTACCGCCGTGCCGTTAGTTCGGCACGGTGGGTTATTTTTGCCCCCTTTGCGTGGTTTTGCTTTAGGGTTTTTTGTAGACTGCAAAGTTCGCTTTACTGTCCTCGCTCTGTCCTAGAATATCGGGCCCCACTTTGCTGAATCTATTTCATCCCTACGTTTTGTCTTTTCATCTTACTCACAGTCATTATATGTGGGGGGCTGCCTTTTCCTTTGGGGAATTTCTCTGGGGCAAGTCAGGCCTATTTTTCTATCTTCAGGCTAGCTAGTTTCTTAGGCTGTGCCGAGTTGCCTAGGTAGTTGTTAGGCGCAATCCACAGCCGCTTTTAGTTGTGTTTAGGATAGGATCAGGTGTGCAGTCTACAGAGTTTCCACGTCTCAGAGCTCGTTCTTGTATTTTTGGGTATTTGTCAGATCACTGTGTGCGCTCTGATCGCTAAGCACACTGTGTTTCTGGATTGCCTTCATAACACCTGTCATTAGCAAACATAACAGGGTGGCTACCAGGTACACATAAAATTGGCCATTTTTATGCGCTAAACGCTCTCATTTTTCATATTTCTAGTGCAGTAATGCAGTTCAAATTTCGTGTTTCAAGTTTGTATGTTCTAGCGCTGCAGTGTGCTGCCTTATTTATTTAACTATATACGAGTTGGCGACTCTAGGTTCAGCACCTGTTCACACTTAGTCTATGTTTGGATGTGCAGGTCAGGTTTTTGAAATGTACACACTTACAGCAGAGGCTTGGTGTATTTTTAGGGTGCTGATTGTCCCCCATGTGATATCATTGGAGGGTGACAATGTTTTGCCATGGGAACTGGAAACCGTTGACAGCCCCCTATGGCGGTCATGTTGGTACTCCTGGTAATTCATAGGAGACTTTGATTAAGACTAAATACTGTAATACTAATTGCAATATAGATTGAGTGTTAAATCCATTAGGCAATTAATGGCAGCTAGTCATTGGAGTAATGTACTGATCTGTATGATCCCTGGTAATCAGTGGCCTAGTCATTCTTCTGTGTTCAGTGGATTAGTCAACACCTGGGGTTTCAGCTGGCTGCCAATTGTGATGTCCATACATACAGCTCTGGCAAAAATTAAGAGACCACCACATCAAACCCCTGTCTTGGGCAGCCCAATCTCCAGACCTGAACCCCATTGAAAACCTCTTAATGTAATCAAGAGGATGATGGATAGTCACAAGACATCAAACAAAGAAGAACTGCTTACATTTTTGCACCAGACGCAGTGTGAAAGACTGGTGGAAAGCATGCCAAGACGCATGAAAGCTGGGATTAAAAATCATGGTTATTCCACAAAATATTGATCTATGAACTCTTCCTGAGTTAAAACATTAGTATTGTTGTTTCTAAATGATTATGAACTTGTTTTCTTTGCATTATTTGAGGTCTGAAAGCAATGTGTTTTTTTTTTTAAATTTTGACTAGTGATGAGCGAACGTGCTCGCCACTATTCGTTACTTGCCTGAGTATCAGGGTACTCGGGGTACTCGCTGAGCAGCGAGCATTTCCGGGATTATTCAACGGTAACTGCTGTCTCCACCCAGTAGTTTTGGCGGACTTTAGAGACCCAGTCATGGTGCAGGGATTGTCTGCCAGGCCATGAAACACCGCAGCCATCTTTGTTGTGGTCGTGCAGTGATTGGCTTTCCCGTACAGCATCATCCCGAGTATAAGAGACCTGGCGCCGCCCTGCTTGCCGCATTCTGTTCCTGTTTCAGCGAGAGTAGGGAGAGTTGCTGCCGAGGTAGGGTCAGAATCATGGTTTTAGAGTTAGTGTAGGTCTGCAACTCTTACATCCACAACTCCTGAGAAACCAACAGTCCTTTTTAGGGCTAATTCATGGGTCCCGATATTGCAGCGCTAGGCAGGCAGGGCACAGCATATCCACATCAGTGCAAGGCCTGCAGGCACTGTATGTGCGCCCATTGTTCCCACTGCATCCTTCTCAAAGTTCCATACCTGCCTGCTGCTGCAGCTTATTTACTTTTTATATACCTATTTTTTATCCACAAATTCCCCCCCCAAAAAAAACAATATACAGTTTGTTCTGTCAGACTGAGGCCTGTTGAAAAGTGATAGTTTGTCAGGCATACGTAGCATAGTTGTGTGTGCTACCCTTGTGCCCCCTTTTTTTTTTGTTGGTGTTTTAAATTCACCGAAAAAGGCCTCATATATCTCTGTGCTCCAAGTTTGGTCATTGGAGGCCGGTGTACTTATTTTGAGGCTGTGTGATACTCACATTCTATACAGCGCTATTTAGCATTAAAAAAATTGGAAGGCCACAGATTTGCCAGTGTGGTATTTCCCTTACAGCCGTCATATATCTCTGTGCTCTAAGTTTGGGCATTGGAGGCCGGTGTACTTATTTTTTAGCTGTGTGATACTCAAATTCTATACAGCGCTATTTAGCATTAAAAAAAAAATTGAAATGCCACAGATTTACCAGTGTGGTATTTCCGTTACAGCCGTCATATATCTGCGTGCTTGAAGTTTGGGCATTGTAGGCCGGTGTAACCCTGTTTTGGCTGTCTGATACTCAATTTCTATATAGCACTATTTAGGTTCCAAAATAAAAAAAGACACATATTTGCCACTGTGTTATCGCTGTCAGACGTCTGATGTATTTGTGGCCTACAAAATGTGGAAATTCAGCTGTGTTTGATGCCTGTTACCCTAGCTCGGTACACTATTTTAGTTTACAAAATTAACAAATACAGGTCACATATCGAACAGTGTGGTATCTCGTAAAAAATACTTCTCTTTGAAGTTGCTGCTTCATGACTGTGTTAAATGCTCCAACTCCAACTACCGCCATCATCATCAGTCATTGTGCACATAGAAAGTCTGAGGAGCAGAGTGTGAATGCTTTTGCGGTGTTGTACTCTGTCTCTGTACTACGCAGGCATGTGCTCCTGCCAATAAAAGTGGTACTGCCAGAAAGCGAGGAGCCATGTTCACATTGTCCGACAGAAAGCGAGGCACCGTGCGCTCCATGACCGTGAGCACAGCGCTCGTTCGCAGTAGAGAGGCAGTTCATGTTCCATGTTCAGCTTTGCAAAACAATAATTAAAGGGCACAGAGGAATGACAGAGGATGTAGGTACGGTCAGCAAGGTACTCCCTCAGCATTTTCCAAAACAAAGCACTCCTTGTGAGAGTCCTCCATGCCTCAGGGCCAGGGCGATAGGAGAGAAAACGCTCCCCAAACTTTGTCAGTGTTTCACTGCCTCTGCTAGATTGGAGTTGTGTCTCTCTCACCTGTACTACTTGCTTGGCCAACGAAGTGTGACCTCTTCTGCCAGCGTTTTCAGATGGGAATTGTTTTAATATTTCAGCAAGAAGGGCCCTATGGTCCTCCAACATTGTACTACACCTGTCTGCCTCTGGAATAAGAGAAATAAAGTTCTCCATGTAGCGTGGGTCTGGAAGTGTCACCAATCAGTATTCCCTGTCACCCAAAATTTAGGAATGCGACGGTGATGGGAAAGGCAGCGGAACATAAACTCAGGCATGCATGCAAGACTGCTAACAGTCAATACGTCTGTGTCATCACCAAGAGGACAACTGACCATGCTCTCCTCCTCCTCCTTGTCCTCTGGCCTCCACAACTTTCGAAAAACCTCAGTAATATAATTGTAAATACATCCTTGTAAATGCATTCCCCTGTAGTTTTTATCTCCTCCACCTCATTGTAGATTGTAAGTTGTCACGAGCAGGATGGTTTTTTGGGGGGTTTAATTATTGTTCTCGTTGTTACTTAGTGTGGATTGTAAGCTGTCACGAGCAGGGTTGTTTTATTTCTGTTTAATTATTGTATTATTGTTATCGTTTATACTTAGGACTGTTGTGTTTCAAACTGTTGCAAAACAATGGGGAGACAAAGAGCGCAATAGGGTCTTATCCACGTTACACAGAGGAGAATATACACCAAGTTTGCTCACCTGGTTAGGATGAGATTAGAGCATATAGACAGCGGCTGCTGCAGATCCACAGGTCTTCACCGACCACAGAAAATAATGTCTTCAAAGGGAGATTTGTAGTTAAAATTCTGCGCTGCCGCTAAGATGAATTTCAGGAGAGTATAGTTGATTCACAGTGGTTTTATTCAATGCGTTTCAGGGGTCTCATACCCCCTTCATCAGGAAATACCAGTATTTCAGTATTTCTTGATGAAGGGGGCATGAGACCTCTGAAACGCATTGAATAAAACCACTGTGAATCAACTATACTCTCCTGAAATTCATCTCAGCGGCAGCGCAGAATTTTAACTACAAATCTCCCTTTGAAGACATATGTTTCAAACTGAAAATATGTTGACGCTATATAAATAAGTATAAATATTTATATTAGAACACAGAGAAGCAGGATGGAGATGTTAATTATGGCATCATTGCCGCTCACCTTCTTGGTGAATTCCTCAAAGTTTTGGAGGATGGTACATATGTCTGACATCCATGTCCACTCCTGAGCTCTTATGTGTGAAGTCAAAACTGAATACCGATGGCCTTGTTGATGTTGGTAGTCAACAACTGCCCTCTACAGCTCACAAATCCTTTCCAAAATATGCAGTGTAGAGTTCCAATGCATGAGGAGGACATCACATACCAGTTGATGAGCCAAAAGCTACAAGTGCTGCAGAATCACGGCAAGGGTGGATGAAGCTGTAACTGACTGTCTAAAATGGGTACTCAGAGCCTCGTACATTTCCTAGCTGATCTGGCACCTCTGTGTTGCTTTTCAGGAAACGTTGAACAATGAGGTTAATCACATGGGCCAGGCATGGCAAGTGTGAGCTTGCCTCGACACAGAGCAGCCACCAGGTTCCAGCCATTGTCACACACGACCATGCCTGGCTGTAGGTTCAGTGGTGTCAGCCACAGATCTGCCTGCTCTTTAAGAGCTTTCCACAACTCGTCATCATTGTGTGGTTTGTCACCAAATCGTATTAGCTTCAGCACAGCCTGTTGCCGATTGCCTGAGGCAGTGCTGCAGTGCTTCCAGCTTGTGACTGATGTGTTACTTTCGGAGATGAAGGCTGAAGAGGATGCAGAGGAGGAGGAGGTGCAGGAGCTGTCGACTGTGGTGGCAACCCAGATTGACGTAGGGCCAGCAATACTCTCGGTTGGGAGGACGTGCACCATCCCAAGGTCGGACTGTGTCCCGGCTTCCACTATCTTAACCCTGTGTGCCGTTAGTGAGATGTACCGTCCCTGACCAAAAGCACTTGTCCACGTGTCTGTGGTTAGGTGGACTTTCCCAATAACAGCATTGTGGAGGGCACGGGTAATGTTGTGGGACATGTGCCTGTGTAATGCGGGGATGGCACACCGGTACAAATAGTCCCACAGGTTCGGGGCTTCGGGGTGATCCTGGACTCTGCCCTCTCTTTCAAGATACATATCCAAGCCCTTGGCCACTACAACTCAAAAACATTTCCAGGATCCGTACATTCCAAGAAACTGCAAAAATGTTAGCGCACGCCCTCATCATCTCCCGCCTCCACTATTGCAACCTCCTACTCTCTGGCCTCCCCTCTCACACTCTTGCACCACTCCAATCTATCCTAAAGTCTGATGCCCGAGTAAACCACCCGTCCCTCTGTTATTCCCCAGGCTCTCCTCTCTGCCAGGCCCTTCACTGCCTTCCAATTGCCCAGAGGCTACAGTTCAAAACCCTAACTATGACAGACAAAGCCTTCCACAACCTGTCTCCATACATCTGCAACATGATCTCCCAATGTCCGACTGGTTCATGGCTTCCTCTACGCTATCCCTGTGTGCTGTCAGTGAGATGTACTATCCCTGCCCACATGCACTTGTCCAAGTGTCCGTGTTTAGGTGCACTTTCCCTGTAACAGCATTTTAGAGGGCCCGGGTAATGTTCTGGGATATGTGCTTGCTTGTTGAATGTCTTGATGGCAGACAAGGAAAAATTGTGACAGCTGGGTAATGAGTACCTTGTGATGGTAACCACCATCAAGTTGCTGAAAGCTTAGGTCTCACACGGGTATAAAATGCAACATTTCAAGTGCAAGCAGATGAGAAATGTGTGAATTTAGTACTGTGGCATTGGCTGCTTATTTCCGCTTGCGTTCCAAAGAATGGGGTATGGGTAACTGAACACTGCACTGGGACAAGGATGTAGACGTGCTTGTTGATGGTGCTTGTTGAGTTTGTGTGCAACTGCAGATGCAGGGCGTGAGGCATCTTTGAATGCACCATGGACAGGAGATTTGCTTGCACGCACAACATTTGAAGAAGCAGTGGTATCACCCACAAATGCTGTTCATGGAGCCTTGTGTTCAACCAACAAAGTCGGGTGCTTTGCTGCCATGTGCCTGATCATGCTTGTGGTGGTTAGGATGGGAGTCTTGCTACCCCTGCTGATGCGGGCCTGGCTGTTCGTTTAAATGGCCTTCTGGGGGTTATCGTCAGAGTCTTTAAAAAACAACCTGATGTTACGGGGACATTCAGTGTCTCCCTCTCCCACACCACCTCCTCACCTCGACCACGGTCTTTCGGTGTTCCCCAAAGCTCAGTTCTAGGACCTCTACTCTTCTCCATCTACATCTTCAGCCTGGGACAGCTGATGTAATGGCACGGTTTGCAATATCATCAGTACGCCGATGACACGCAGATCTACCTATCTGTACCTGACATTACCTCCTTACTGATCCAAATCAAACGTCTTGCCGCTATTTTATCCTTCTTTTATGCTCGCTTTCAAAAAGTGGACATGGACAAAACAGAATACATCATCTTTCAACCATCTCACGCTAAATAGTCATGACATGAGACCTGTGTATGCATAATTCGGTACCACTTTAGTAAGAGGGAAAGTTTGCCCAAGAGAAAATGATTTTCCAGACATTCACGGCCTTTTTTTGCAGCTGTGATTGTTAGGAGTCGAGTTTCCTCTGCTGCACAGGAGGAATCTCGATCCGTGTCTGCTGCGGTCTCCCATTCTGCATCAGCCGCAGTGGGGTCTGCTCAGCGGAGGCATCGCTCCCAGCGTCTTGCTGGGACTGATTCTGTGCAGAGGGTTACTACTGCCTTTTCTGGCTCTCCTGTTGTACCCTGCACTGATCTGCGGCGAGCAGGCTTCTCTGGGACTAAGTCCTTATTTTCACACACTGAGCATGCCCAGGGCAAGATCTCCCGTTGGAGATCAAGGGTCACATGCTCAGGTACTGCAGCACATTCCATTGGTCCTCCAGGAAGGTCCTGAAAGGGCAAAACTTCGGTAGCAGCTTCCTGTGCTGCAGCTATATAAACTGCGCATGACCGCACGGCCATGTGCTAGTATTGTCTTGTAAATATGTGTGTGTGTTGTGAGTGAAAGTCGCTCTTTAAATAACTCTCCCTATTGGATGACTGTCCGCGGAAGGTGTATGTTTGCTATCTAGCGCCCGACTTATCCAACAGCACGTAACACACATTACAGCTACCAGTTGCTGTGTCCGCCAGTACGGCGCCGTGCGCTTGCTCTGCACTTTCCTGACCCAAGCCTGGGTGGTTAGTGGCGTCCGTCAGTGCGGCACCGCACGCACTCTTGTGCCTTTATATTATTATTTATGTTCCTCTGACACCCCAGTTGCGGTGTCGAGCGCATGGGGCCTTCTGAACTCAAATCCTCAGTCTCGGGTTTGAGATTAGTGACTCCTTGCTTGCGCTCTATGTGCGGTACCGCGGTCCTGTGACGCAACAGGGTCGCTTCCTTCACACAGGGTGAAGTTAACCCATGTGTGTATTCTTATAGTACCGTCATATAGTCCGTCTTTACTAGCAGCAGGGTTTTTACCTGCACGGTGGACCTCGGACTGCGAACGCACCTAGTTTCATATCATCTTATACTTGGTGCGTTCCGCCAGTCCTTAACTTAATACTAGCGCCAAGGTCTGGCTAGTAAATGGCGGACATTCAGCAATCTTTGCGGTATATCCAGCAGCTGGAGGGTAGGTTGACGGCTCTCGAGAGCTCAACCTCAGCTGTGGATGTTACCGCAGTTGCTGTACAGGCTGCTAGCGTGGCTGCAGCAACCTTGTCCACTGCCACCCCAGTTCCGACATTATCCCGCCTCCCGTTGCCAGAAAAATTTTCTGGAGATTGCAAAACTTGTAGGGGATTCGTGAGTCAGTGCTCTATCCATCTCGAGCTCCTGGCTGCACGTTTTCCTACAGAGCGGGCTAAGGTGGGATTTATTGTCTCTCTCTTGTCGGACAGGGCGTTGGAGTGGGCTACGCCGCTGTGGGAGCGTGGTGATCATGTGGTGCAGAGTGCTCCGTTGTTCCTGAGCACTCTGAAAAAGGTCTTTTTAGGACCTCAAGTCACCCATGACACAGCGCTCCAACTACTGGCTTTAACTCAGGGTGAGTCCTTGGTCAGCCATTTTTCCGTCCGCTTCCGTACTTTAGCTTCCGAGCTGGAGTGGTCGGATAAGGCCCTTATCCCCATATTTTGGAGGGGCCTGGCTGATCACGTTAAGGACGCTCTGGCCACTAGGGAGATTCCTGCCACACTGGAGGAATTAATAACTGTCTCTACTCGTATTGACCTCCGTTTTAACGTGCGGAGGTTAGAGCGAGCCCAGTGTAGGCAGAGGTTTCGGCTGGCTCCCACCTTCGCCAAACCTTTGGAATCTCCAATCCAGGCATCCAAATCACATGAGGCCTTAGAGGTGACACAAGCGGGATCCAAATCTCTGTCCGCCCGTGCACATAAGGTCCGTCATGTTTGCCAGCAGTCAGGACATCTTGCCTCCAAGGGTCCTCAGCGGTCGGGGAAACGTCAGCGTCTAGTGGCAGTTGGAGGAGGTACACTAGACACGGCGATGTTTGCCTCAAAGTTGTCCTTCAAGGGGACAATTACCATAGGCCCATCCACTCTTATGGTCGAGCTATGCATGGATTCTGGGGCAGAGGGTAACTTTATGCCTTCTGCTTTTGCCCAGCGTCACGCAATACCCTTGGTGATGCTCGCCAAGCCAGTAACCGTTCGAGTGGTAAATGGGTCAACACTACCCTCACAGATTACCCACCAAACCATTCCTTTCATGCTTTCTGTGTCTCCATCACATCAGGAGATAATCTCCCTATTAGTCATTCCTGAGGGAATTGATGAGGTCCTGTTGGGGATACCATGGCTTCGCTACCATTCTCCTCATATTGAGTGGTCCTCTGGGAGAATTTTGGGATGGAGTAAATCCTGCGAGGGTAGATGTCAGAGGGAATGCGTTCAGGTTGCTACTACACAGGTACCCGCAGATATTTCCTCTCTCCCCAAGCACCATTGGCCCTATGCAGACATGTTCTCCAAAAGAGCTGCGGAGACCCTTCCGCCTCACCGCCCCTATGACTGTCCTATTGACCTCTTGCCTGGTGCTGAGCCTCCCCGGGGTCGAGTCTATCCATTATCTCTCCCGGAGACGGAGGCAATGTCTCAGTATATCCAAGAGAATCTGGCAAGAGGATTCATTAGGAAGTCAGTGTCACCGGCAGGGGCTGGGTTCTTCTTCGTACAGAAGAAGACTGGAGACTTACGTCCATGCATAGACTACAGGGGTCTTAACGCCATCACCGTTAAAAATACCCATTACCCCTGATATCTGAGCTGTTTGATAGGCTACGGGGAGCGAGGGTATTTACAAAGTTAGATCTGCGGGGTGCTTACAACCTGATTCGCATCCGTGAGGGGGATGAATGGAAGACGACTTTTAACACCAGGGATGGGCACTATGAATATCTGGTGATGCCCTTCGGGCTCTGTAATGCCCCAGCCGTTTTCCAAGACTTTGTGAACGACATCTTCCGAGATATGCTCCCCACCTCGGTCGTAGTCTATCTGGATGATATTCTCATCTTCTCTCCAGATATTGACTCCCATCGGAGAGATGTTCGCAAAGTCTTCGACCTCTTACGGGCAAACTCCCTCTACGCCAAGTTGGAGAAGTGTGTGTTTGAGCAGGAGTCCTTGCCATTCCTTGGTTATATCATCCCTGCCCAGGGTTTGGCTATGGATCCTGCCAAGCTACAGGCTGTAATGGACTGGCAGGAACGACATTCTCTTAAAGCGGTGCAGCGCTTTATGGGGTTCATTAATTACTATCGCCAGTTCATTCCACACTTCTCAACTTTGGTAGCTCCCTTGGTTGCCCTCACCAAAAAGGGAGCAAATCCCAAGTTGTGGTCAGAGGAGGTCTCCAAAGTCTTTCTCTCGATCAAGTCTCATTTCGCTAGCGCTCCCATCCTACATCGCCCCGATGTTGATAAACCATTTATCTTGGAGGTGGATCCCTCATCTGTTGGTGCTGGAGCAGTCCTTTTCCAAAAGGATGCTCAAGGTCGGAAGCATCCTTGCTTCTTCTTCTCCAAGACCTTCACACCAGCAGAGAGGAATTATTCCATCGGGGACAGGGAGTTGCTAGCCATGAAGTTGGCTTTTTCAGAGTGGAGACATCTCTTGGAGGGAGCTCGCTTTCCCTTCCAAGTCTTCACTGACCACAAGAACTTGGTATATCTACAAACGGCCCAGCGGCTGAATTCTCGCCAGGCTATATGGTCCCTGTTCTTCTCCCGGTTCCATTTTACTCTCCATTTTCTCTCCGGGGAGAAGAACGTTCATGCCGATGCTCTCTCCCGCTCCGTAGTGTCATCTGAGGAGGAGGAGGAGGAGCCTCGGCTTATTGTCCCTTCTCAGAGCCTGAGAACTGTAGCTCCGGTTTCGCTAGAGTCTGTGCCCCCGGGCAAGACTTTCGTGCCAGCTAACTTGCGACCGGAGGTTCTCTCTTGGGCTCACTCCTCCAGAGTGGGTGGGCATTTTGGGACCAAGAGGACATCTGAGCTTTTGGCAAGAACATACTGGTGGCCGCATATGGCCCGAGATGTCAGGTACTATATTCAGGCGTGTGTTTCCTGCGCCCAGAATAGGTCTCCTCGGCAATGGCCTGCAGGGTTGCTTTACCCTCTACCGGTGGCAGACAGGCCCTGGGAGATGGTCGGGATGGACTTTGTGGTGGGCTTACCCAAGTCGTGTGGCTGCTCCATTATTTGGGTTGTCACCGACCATTTCTCTAAGATGGTGCATTTGGTGCCGCTTCCTCGGTTACCTTCAGCACGGGCCTTGGCGGTGTTGTTCATTAAGCACGTTTTCCGATTGCATGGTATGCCTGATAAGATTGTCAGCGATCGGGGTCCCCAGTTCGCGTCTCGGTTTTGGAGAGAGCTCTGCCGTTTACTCAGCATAGAGTTAAACCTCTCCTCTGCATACCATCCCGAGACGAATGGGTTGGTGGAGAGAACCAACCAGACTCTGGTGACATATTTGCGTTATTTCGTCTCTGCTAGGCAGGACGACTGGGCATCTTTGCTACCTTGGGCGGAATTTGCCTTGAACAACGCCGTAGCCGATTCCACTGGTCAGACTCCTTTTCTCCTTAATTACGGCCAGCATCCGCGTGTCCCTGTGCCCATGCCCGTGTCATCCACCGATTCTAGGGTGGCAGACTGGGCGGTGGAGGCACGTGACATCTGGGACCGCACACAGGATGCCATCCGGGCCTCCAAGGAGAGAATGAGGGTTTCGGCTGATACACACCGGCGCCCCGCTCCGGTCTTTGCTCCTGGCGACTTAGTGTGGCTCTCCGCCCGTAACATCAGGCTGCGAGTTGAGTCCACTAAGTTTGCTCCTCGCTACATTGGCCCGTTTAAGGTTCTGGAACAGGTCAACCCTGTGGTCTACCGTTTGGCTATTCCTCCACGCCTTGGTATCACCGATACTTTTTACGTTTCCCTCTTAAAGCCCGTTCGTTTGTCCCGGTTTTCTGAGTCATCTGCAGGGACATCGGGTTCATCCACGGATGAGTTTGAGGTGAATGCTATTGTGGGGTGCAAGGTGGTACGTGGCAAGAAATTTTATCTGGTGGACTGGAAGGGTCACGGCCCAGAGGATAGAACCTGGGAGCCTGTAGAGCACATTCGGGCTCCGCTGCTAATTGCAGCTTTTGAGCGTAGTGAGGCTCAAGGAGGGGGGGGGCCCTAGGAGGGGAGGGTTATGTTTGGAGTTGAGTTTCCTCTGCTGCACAGGAGGAATCTCGATCCGTGTCTGCTGCGGTCTCCCATTCTGCATCGGCCGCAGTGGAGTCTGCTCAGCGGAGGCGTCGCTCCCAGCGTCTTGCTGGGACTGATTCTGTGCAGAGGGTTACTGCTGCCTTTTCTGGCTCTCCTGTTGTACCCTGCACTGATCTGCGGCGAGCAGGCTTCTCTGGGACTAAGTCCTTATTTTCACACACTGAGCATGCCCAGGGCAAGATCTCCCGTTGGAGATCAAGGGTCACATGCTCAGGTACTGCAGCACATTCCATTGGTCCTCCAGGAAGGTCCTGAAAGGGCAAAACTTCGGTAGCAGCTTCCTGTGCTGCAACTATATAAACAGCGCATGACCGCACGGCCATGCGCTAGTATTGTCTTGTAAATATGTGTGTGTGTTGTGAGTGAAAGTCGCTCTTTAAATAACCCTCCCTATTGGATGACTGTTCGCGGAAGGTGTATGTTTGCTATCTAGCGCCCGACTTATCCAACAGCACGTAACACACATTACAGCTACCAGTTGCTGTGTCCGCCAGTACGGCGCCGTGCGCTTGCTCTGCGCTTTCCTGACCCAAGCCTGGGTGGTTAGTGGCGTCCGTCAGTGCGGCACCGCACGCACTCTTGTGCCTTTATATTATTATTTATGTTCCTCTGACACCCCAGTTGCGGTGTCGAGCGCATGGGGCCTTCTGAACTCAAATCCTCAGTCTCGGGTTTGAGATTAGTGACTCTTTGCTTGCGCTCTATGTGCGGTACCGCGGTCCTGTGACGCAACAGGGTTGCTTCCTTCACACAGGGTGAAGTTAACCCATGTGTGTATTCTTATAGTACCGCCATATAGTCTTCTTTACTAGCAGCAGGGTTTTTACCTGCACGGTGGACCTCGGACTGCGAACGCACCTAGTTTCATATCATCTTATACTTGGTGCGTTCCGCCAGTCCTTAACAGTGATCTTCATCTTCTTGGTGTGTATGTGGTAAATTAATTTCAAAGTCGTCATCAATACCATCATCATCCATATTTTGTAAAGAGGAAATCTGGTGTTTCCCAGGGTAGTGGTTATCTACGCTTAGTGCCATTCCAGTAACAGTGTTCGTTACACTAGAACAAATAATTTTCGACTGTGACATTTGGATATTATTGGTAATATGTGTGGGTGAACATGAAGAAGCCTGTGCCACGTGTGTGTTTATAGTTACGGACGGTGCACTCCTCTTTTTTTAATCAAATAATTTGTATTAAAGCATATGACACGCAGTAACACAGTCTGACACATTTTTTCAGACAGGTCCCACTAATACAAAACCGATTAATACATTTTCATTTTACGAAAATAGGACCCTTACCCCATAACCAACCCTCCCTCACCCCAGTCCTTTACCCATTATCCAATACAAACAACTGACAACATCACCTCTTGAAAATTGTACAACAGTACATGTTAAAGTCCCTCCAGAAGCAACTAAAGTACCCCCATTCTACTCTTTAATAACTCAGCAGACGCCACACCTGGGTAATCCATCCATCCACCCACACTTTTTCAAATTTTGTATTCTGACCTCTCTTGATGTAGATATTCCTTTCCATAAGGAAAATAAAATTAATGTTATTAATAAATTCCTTTTTCCCTGGCGTTTTTTTTTATCCAACCTGTAAATCGCAATAAGCTTTCTCGCAGCATACAACAATCTTGCAATAATCAACCTTACACATTCATCCGTAGCAATATCATCCATACAACCCAGAAGGCTAGCCAGCGGGTTACGCACCACATTTACCCCTGTTGCCTCTTGAATAAAGTTAAGCACCTTCACCCAAAAGGGTTGGAGGCGAGCGCAGGACCACATCATATGTATCAAATCTGCATCATCCTCAACGCACCTAGGGCATTTTGAGTCACCTCTCAGTCCTGCCTTCCTCATCCATGCCGTGGTCCTGTAACCCTGTACACCAGATATAAGTCCGATACGCTCTTAGCCACACTCAAGGACGCCCTGGGGATGTATTGAAGTATAGACTCCCACTGGGACTCCGACAAAGGACCCACGTCCGCCACCCATTTTTCATTTAGCCTTAACGGATGTTTCAATAAAAAGGTATCCATCAGACCCCTGTACATGATGGTGGTGAACCCTCTCGTACTCCTCTGAGGCCCGATAAGATTCAACAAGCTATCGGACTGCAGAATCATGCGCGACCCCTCCTTTTGACAATCTAGGGCGTGTCTCAACTGCAAATATTGAAAGAACATCTTCTGGGACAGAGGAAACTCAGTCCTAAGTGTCTCGAATGTTTTAATAACATCCCCATCAAGCAACTGAGACACAAACCAAATGCCAATGCGCCTCCACTGACTGAACCCCCGCAATCTCATGAGCTCTGCCAACCTAGGCTCAAACCAAATCGGCATATATCTCGTAAATTCTGTTACTCCCCTCCAATAATTTTCTGCCAGTCTTTCCCCATCATAACTATTGTTGGGAATTGTTTGGGGTTAATTCTGAATCTGCCTGCTTCCAGACTGGCTAACAATGGGCCTTTCCCTACTGCATGTTCAATGATTATCCCGGCTTAAGCGCTCTGTTCCGGTTCTCCCCAACCTACCATATGCTGGCATTGAGATGTATATAGTAAATCCATGGATTGGGGACTGCCAGACCACCCTCATCCTTTGCCCTTTGCAGATGTTCCAATTTGATGCGCGCCAGGCCACCCTTCCAAATTAAGTCCCTACGTAAAGTATTGATCCAGTTAAATTTACTCTGAGGCAGCCACACTGGAGCATTATGCAATATGTATAGGAGCTGAGGCATAAGTATAATTTTGATCAAATTCACTCTTCCTGCAACCGACAGAAATAGCTTCTTCCAGGCCCCAATCTTCTGCTGGAACTTCCCAAGCATAGGAGTCAGGTTGAGCCGCACATAGGAGTCAGGTTGAGCTGCACATAGTTCTCTATTTTGCCCAAAACCATGATGACCAGATATTTACACTCATGTACCACCCTTAAGGGAACCCCAGGATCTAGTGTCAGAGGAGCCGCCGCGTCCATGGGCAACAACACAGACTTATCCCAATAAATAGGTAATCCGGAAAGAGCTACACATTTTTTAATGCTGTTCATAACAGCCCCCAAAGACTACTGTGCATCTTCCAAGAACAGTAACACGTTGTCCACGTACAGGGCAATCTTTTCTTCATAGTTTCTGTATATAAATGTATATATATAAATGTAAATTTATGTACCTATACCTCCGCATTGCCGGAGCCAAGGGCTCGACAGCATTTGCAAACAAAAGAGGAGACAAGGGGTACCCCTGCCGTGTTCCCCTATACAAAGGGAAATCCCCCGACAAGAGCCCATTTACCCGTATCCTGGCTCTTGGAGAGGCATATAACAATTGCACCCAAATTATAAATCTGTCGCTAAAACCCATAGCCTTCATAACCGACCACAAATAACGCCATTCCACACAATCAAAAGCCTTAGCCGCTTGTAAAGACACCATAACCCTCTGACCCATATTGTCTGACTTTACCTGCACATTGAGAAACAATCGTCTAAGATTACATGCTGTAGAAATATTGTGCAGAAAACCGGACTGTTCCCTGTTTATTAGTGTCAATATCACCTTGTTAAGATGATTAGCCAAGATTTTGGCCAAGATTTTGATATCTATGGTTAATAATGAGATTGGGCGATAAGAAGCCGGATCCGTCGGATCCTTACCCTGTTTTGGCAACACTTCAATTATTGCCTCAGGTATGGACCGCGACAACTCACCCTCCACCAGACCAGCAGCACACACCCCCAACAATGTGGGAAGCAATACCTAGTCTTACATTTTATTTACACCTCCCCTGGGATACCATCCACCCCTGGGGCTTTATCATTAGGCATAGAGGCCAGTGCGGCGTCAAACTCCTCCAAACGAAACAGCTCTTCAAGAAGTCCCTGATCGACCGTTCAAAGTATAGAAAGCTGAACATCTGCCAGAAAACCACCCACCTCCTCCATCGTTGGTTGTAGCCGCGATTTAAAAAGTATAATACAAATAATACTCCGTCATCACCTCCAAAATTGCCCCGCAACCAGTATGCTCCAACCCATCCTTTCCCTTCAAAGCAACTATATGTGTGGAGTTTCTCTGTGCCACCAGTCAGGGCCGTATTTGCCACTAGGCATTTGAGGGCATGTGCCTAGGGCGGGACGATGTGGGGGGGGGGGTTTGGAACCTGAGCAAGTTATGTGTTCTATAGGAAAAAAGTAGTAATAGAGACCGCGCATAAGGGAGTAAAATAGAACAAGAAAAAATATGCAATACCACGGCACTAAATGGTATATGGTTGTAGCCGCGATTTAAAAAGATCCAAATAATACTCCGTCATCACCTCCAAAATTGCCCTGCAACCAGTATGCTCCGACCCATCCTTTCCCTTCAAAGCAACTATATGTGTGGAGTTTCTCTGTGCCACCAGTCAGGGCCGTATTTGCCACTAGGCATTTGAGGGCATGTGCCTAGGGCGGGACGATGTGGGGGGGGGGGGGGGGCGGAACCTGAGCAAGTTTTGTGTTCTATAGGAAAAAAGTAGTAATAGAGACCGCGCATAAGGGAGTAAAATAGAACAAGAAAAAATATGCAATACCACGGCACTAAATGGTACTGTATATAATGGAACTGAAAGGTCCCTTAATTACTGTGGACCAATACAATCAACAAACAGCAATACTACATAGGCCCGGGCAAAAAACACTAAAACCAAAATAAATACATATATAGTACCCCAAAGAGATGGGCTGTGTCCCTCGGCATATATGGTGATCGTACCTGTAACTTCTGGGTAACCGCGTAAAGGAACTGTGCCGAGCAATGCAGCTGTATAATAGGCTGGAATAAGGGCGCCCACGTGCCAGGTGCAGAGTTGCGTGTGGCGCTGCCAAGAAGTATGGCCGGCGCTAGGTGTGGAGATATGGTGGAAAGTCCACAGGTTCCGGGAACGGTGCTGCACGCGGGGACTGCAGAAGGGCTATGTAGAGCCAGGGAGAGCCCCGGCCGGTGGCGTCCCTGGATACAAGCACGAGGAAGATGGCCGACAGAGGACTGAGCGTGTGACGTCACAGCTAGAACGCTACAGAGCGGCGCTAGGGACAAGGTAATGACCAACGCGTTTCGAAGGAGCAGCGTCCTTCTTCGTCAGGGTTACCCGGCCACAGTCGCTCCCAAGAATATAAGCTAAGCCCCTGTCAATCTCCCTAAAGAGGCCCCACCCACCTATCCAATTTAATGAATGAATGGTCGTGCATGCATGTACCCACAGTGTCACAGTTGCTGGAATATGGGATAGTGATTGCTGGGGATAGGTGAACCAGACAGACACTATTACAAGCTGCTTACTACACATCAAAACAATATGCACATATATACGGGGAGTCACCGACCCCATAAATACTGAATCAAGGGTCGGCTACAGGGTACAGTGTAGTAAAAATGCATAAATATGTAAATATACCTAAAAACAATTTTTAATAATATAATACTATACTTATATTATTAAAATATAAAATATTATAATACTATACTTATATTATTAAAAATTGTTTTTAGGTATATTTACATATTTATGCATTTTTACTACACTGTACCCTGTAGCCGACCCTTGATTCAGTATTTATGGGGTCGGTGACTCCCCGTATATATGTGCATATTGTTTTGATGTGTAGTAAGCAGCTTGTAATAGTGTCTGTCTGGTTCACCTATCCCCAGCAATCACTATCCCATATTCCAGCAACTGTGACACTGTGGGTACATGCATGCACGACCATTCATTCATTAAATTGGATAGGTGGGCGGGGCCTCTTTAGGGAGATTGACAGGGGCTTAGCTTATATTCTTGGGAGCGACTGTGGCCGGGTAACCCTGACGAAGAAGGACGCTGCTCCTTCGAAACGCGTTGGTCATTACCTTGTCCCTAGCGCCGCTCCGTAGCATTCTAGCTGTGACGTCACACGCTCAGTCCTCTGTCGGCCATCTTCCTCGTGCTTGTATCCAGGGACGCCACCGGCCGGGGCTCTCCCTGGCTCTACATAGCCCTTCTGCAGTCCCCGCGTGCAGCACCGTTCCCGGAACCTGTGGACTTTCCACCGTATCTCCACACCTGGCGCCGGCCATTCTTCTTGGCAGCGCCACACGCAACTCTGCACCTGGCACGTGGGCGCCCTTATTCCAGCCTATTATACAGCTGCATTGCTCGGCACAGTTCCTTTACGCGGTTACCCAGAAGTTACAGGTACGATCACCATATATGCCGAGGGACACAGCCCATCTCTTTGGGGTACTATATATGTATTTATTTTGGTTTTAGTGTTTTTTGCCCGGGCCTATGTAGTATTGCTGTTTGTTGATTGTATTGGTCCACAGTAATTAAGGGACCTTTCAGTTCCATTATATACCATTTAGTGCCGTGGTATATTTTTTCTTGTTCTATTTTACTCCCTTATGCGCGGTCTCTATTACTACTTTTTTCCTATTCTACGTTTACACCAGGAGTGGCGTTTCCCTGATTTTGAGTCCAGCTGCAAAGGGTTTTTACCTTTAGGTTGAGTAAGCGCTGGTGTGTTTAGTATCATATAAGTTTTGTGTTCTGTTTTTTTTTTAATTAAAGTCCGGGGTCTCCTCCGGCGCCGGCCCACCACCTCACCCCACTCCCCACGCGCCCGCCTGCTTGAGGACGTCATGCACATCCTACTCCAGCGATGCCTGGACTCAGCGCCTGCAGCTCGTCCTGTCTGGGCGGTCACGTGGTACTGCTCATTAAGGTGATGAATATGGATGCATATTCATCACCTTAATGAGCGGTACCACATGACCGCTCACGCAGGAAGACGCTGTCATGCCGGGACAGAGAAGGAGGGATGTTCGGCACGGTGTGGGAAAGGTGAGCATGACAGCCAGGGAGGATGGGGGGAGGACGGGAGGAGAATGGGGGAGTGAGCCATGCATGCAAGATGGGAGCGGGAGCGGGGGGGAAGCTGAGCCATTCATACAAGATGGGAGGGGGGAAGCTGAGCCATTCATACAAGATGGGGAGAAGCTGAGCTGAGCCATTCATACAAGATGGGAGGGGAGGGGGGAAGCTGAGCTGAGCCATTCATACAAGATGGGGAAAAGCTGAGCTGAGCCATTCATACAAGATGGGAGGGGGGGAAGCTGAGCTGAGCCATTCACACAAGATGGGAGTGGGGGGAAGCTTAGCTGAGCCATTCATACAAGATGGGAGTGGGAGGGAAGCTGAGCCATTCATACAAGATGGGAGTAGGGGGAAGCTGAGCTGAGCCATTCATACAAGATGGGGGGAAGCTGAGATGAGCCATTCATACAAGATGGGGAGAAGCTGAGCTGAGCCATTCATACAAGATGGGAGGGGAGGGGGGAAGCTGAGCTGAGCCATTCATACAAGATGGGGAGAAGCTGAGCTGAGCCATTCATACAAGATGGGAGGGGGGGAAGCTGAGCTGAGCCATTCACACAAGATGGGAGTGGGGGGAAGCTTAGCTGAGACATTCATACAAGATGGGAGTTGGAGGGAAGCTGAGCTGAGCCATTCATACAAGATGGGAGTAGGGGGAAGCTGAGCCATTCATACAAGATGGGGGGAAGCTGAGATGAGCCATTCATACAAGAATGGGAGGGGGGAGCTGAGCCATACATACAAGATGGGAGGGGGGGACAATTTGAGTGGGGATGGGGGATTTATTATGTGTGTGGAGAGTTTGACTGGGGATGAGGGGATTTATTATGTGTGGGGACAATTGGAGTGGGGATGGAGGGATTTATTGTGTGGGGACAATTTGAGTGAGGATAGGGGGATTTATTATGGGTCGGGAGAATTGGAGTGGGATGGAAGATTTAATGTGTGGGGGGATATTCAAGGACACAAAATGAAGAGCAAAGGGGGAGATGGGGAAACAGTATAGGGGAATGGGGGGCATGTATGAGGAAACAGTACTGGGGAATGGGGGGCATATATGAGGAAACAGTATGGGGGGATGGGTGCAGACAGTATGGGGAGCGAACGGGGGAATGTATGCGGACACAGTACGAGTAGCAATGTGAAAAATTGATGTGGACAGAGTATGGGGAGTGAGGGTCATGAGATGTGTGCAGACACAGTATTGGGGGTCAGGTGAGCAGGCAGTATAGAAAGTGAGGGAGTAAATATATGAGGAGACAATATAGTGAACAGGAAGGATGTGAGAGGAGACAGTATAAGGAGTGAGGGGAATAGTGTGATGAGACAGTATGGGGGGAGAAAAGTGAGTGGACACAGAATAGAAACTGAGTAGTGTGTTCGTAGTGAAGAGGGAGCCAGTATGGAAAGGAGAGGTCAGTGTGAAGAGCATGTACCATAAGAGGGACAGTGTGGGGGTCATAATTTGTGCAGATAATATAGTGAGGGGCAATTTTTTATTCAGGAGCATTATAATGACACTTGTATCTTTTTTTTTAATCAGATACATTTTTATTAAGGAAAACAATTATAACATATGACATCAAGCTATCATTCACATATAATCATATAATTTATGAATAAAACTCCCCTCCTTTCCCCCCATCCCCCCTCCCTTCGAGACCCCCTTAGTGCCTTCCTCATTTCCCATCCAATATTCCTTCCCCAAGCCAAATACAATTGTATAGTATGAACATCATCTATAACATTATGCATCCTCCCCACAAATCTAATCCCATTCTATCCATGGCTGCCATATCTTTTGAAATACATCGAGTTTATTTCTCTTAGTATATATACTTTTTTCCAATAATATTATATGATCCGCCTGCGTAAGAAAGTCTTGTCTAGTCGGAGGCTCCTCTCTAATCGAGAACCGAGCTATCAAATTCCTTGGTATGAATAACAATCTAGCAATCGCCAGTTTAACCATAGATACCGCTGCTATTTCTTCCACATAACCTAATATACAGACCAAAGGGTCTCTGGGAATGACACACCTATATATCAATTCAATCCGATTCAATACAACTGTCCAGAAGGCAGACAATCTAGGGCAGTGCCACAACATGTGTAACATGTCTGCCCGTTCCTGCGAGCATCATGGACACTCGGAATCAGACCTCAAACCCATCTTGAACAGTCTATCGGGAGTTCTGTAAGCTCTATGAATCACATATAATTGAGACATCCTCCCAGGTTCGCTCGTAGAGATCTTAGGCACATATTCTAAAATAGATTCCCATCTATCATCATTTATCTCTCCCTATTCAGCTTCCCATTTCATTCTAGACTTGATGGGATGTTTAACTAGAAAGGTGAATAATAAATCTCTATACACTTCTGAAATTGCCCCCCTTGTCCCGCTGTTCTCCAAAATGGAAGCCAGCGTGATATCTATCTGGATCTCAATACGTTTTCTCCGACATTGCGACTGATACGCATGCTGAATTCTTTTATAATGATATAAATTCAAATGTGATAACTGGAATTCTGTTTGTAACTCCACGAATGGCTTAAGTCTCCCTTGACCCATTAGCTGATCCATCCTTCTAATTCCTGCCTCTCTCCAGGGCCCAAATCCTTCCATTTGCTTAAATTCTTGTAAATTATTATCCCATATAGGAGAGTTTTTGGTAAGGCCTGTGACACCCCTAATCTGTTTAAGGTTAACTTTTCCAATTACAGAGGGATGTAATTTGTTCCATGCCGAAATTTTGGTATGTGTTTTTTGTAACAGAGGGCTTAGATTAAGTACTTCAAACCTCGTCAGAGGAAGGGCGATTTGTATCCCCAAATATTTAAATTTCGAAACTACCTTCAATTTTGCTGACATTTCCACCTTCCCAGTACCCCTCTCTACCTCATCAATGGGCATAATGCACGATTTGTCCCAATTTATTTTGAGTCCTGAAAATTCCCTGAATTCCTCAATTAATGAAAGCGCGTTATCCAGACTCTCCCCTGAGTCCCTCAAGAATAACAAAATATCGTCGGCATACAAAGACACCTTCTCCTCCTTAATTCCATAGACAAACCCTTTTATCTCTTGTGCATCCCTTATTTTAGCGGCCAAGGGCTCCACGGCTAGGGAAAACAGCAACGGAGACAATGGGCACCCCTGCCTTGTACCCCTGTGCAATGAGAAACTATCAGATAATTTATTATTTACTCTAATTTTTGCCATTGGAGAGGAGTATAGTAACTTCACCCAAGGTATAAACTTAGGCCCAAACCCAAGGCACAACAAAACTGACCACAAGTAATTCCATTCTACACAATCAAAGGCCATCTGGGCATCCAAAGACACTACTACTCTCTTTCCAGCATTTTCGGTTGGAATTTGCATATCTAATATATAAAGCTGAATGTGTGTGTGTATGTATGTGTGTGTGTATGTCCAGGATTGGCATCTGCACCGTCGCAGCTACAGCCACAAAATTTTGCACAGTCACACGTCTGGACCCCGAGAGCGTCATAGGCTATGCTGTGAGGCGAATTTTTAACCCCGCACGTTCCAATTCACCAAACAATTTTGCCCCTATCTACATAATGGGGAAAAAGTGAATGGAAAAGTTTTGGAGGCAAATTGACAGCTCCCAGATGTGAACAAGGGGGACTTAAAGAGTGAAAGCGATGGCGCCAAAGAGTATATACCGTACAGTTGCTAAGGTGGGGCCCCGACATGGGATACTCACCACACACGGGGATATAAATACACACACAAAATGCACCACACACTACCACGTGCTTGAACACATATACCACCCTCAGCACACATTTCACCACACATACACCAACCTCACCACACAAAAGTCGCCGCTCAAAACTCGCCACGCGCAAAACTCGCCACACGTGCAAACTCACCTCATGGAAAACTCGCCACATGCAAAACTTGTACATGCGGAAAAATTGCCACATGCACAAAAGTTGCAACACATGCAAAAGTTGCCTCACACAAAACCTGCACATACTCAAAACGCACCACACATAAAACTTGCCACGCGCAAAACTCATCATGTGCAAAACTTGCTGCACACAACTTGCCACACTAACCTGTCACATGCAACTCGACACACAAAAAATTGCTAGACGCATGTCACCACACAAAACTCATCTCACAAAAGTCGCTACATGTATGTCGCCACACGCAACTCAACACACACAACTTGACACATGAAACTCGCCCTAAAACACACACAAGTCTGGTATTATCCTTCAAAAATAAAAATCTGATTAATAAGCAGACAAACTACAAGAGCAACAAATGTACCATATAGGAAATACGGCAGCTGTCAGTCACATCACCTGTCTATTATGTGTATGTGTTAGCTAATATATACTGCCAGGGGGGAGGGCTTCCTGTTAACTGAGGATTTATCAGGCTGCCAATTTAGCTTACAAATACTGAGGTAAAAATACTGAGCAAAGAACGTGTGAACGAGGTTTAATACAGGAGGAGATGACACACAGATATATACTATATACAGGAGGAGATGACATACAGGTATATACTATATACAGGAGGAGATGACACACACATATATACTATATACAGGGGAGATGACACACAGGTATATACTATATACAGGAGGACATGACACAGAGGTATACTATATACAGGAGCAGATGACACACAGGTATATACTTTATACAGGAGATGACTTACAGGTATATATTATATACAGGAGGAGATGACATACAGGTATATACTATATACAGGAGACGACATACAGGTGTATACTATATATAAAGGAGATGACAAACATGTATATACTGAGGGGAAAATGAGGGGTGTGAGATGAAAATGAGGGGTGTGAGGTGAAAATGAAAAGGTGTGAGTGCAAAATGAGGGGAGTGAGAGAAAATAGTGGAGTGATCAGAAAATGACAGATGTGAGGTCGAAATGACAAGTGTTAGGGGGGAATGAGAGAAGTGAGGGGGAAAATAAGAGGAGTGAGAGGGAAAATGATAGGTGTAAGGGAGAAAATGAGAGATGTGAGGGGAAAATAAGAGAAGTGAGGTGCTATAACTAACCACAGATATTTACTATGCCCAGGCAAAGCCGGGCTCTTCAGCTAGTTTAAATATAATCTCCTTAAATTGATTGCTGTAGATTTTTGGGCATAAATCCAGATTGATCTGGGTGGATTACTTTATCAATCACATGGGTTAGTCTGTTGGCCAAGGCCTTTGCCAAAATCTTTATATCCGCTGTAAGGAGTGAGATTGGTCTGTAGGACTCAGGATTCAACGGATCCTTATCAGCTTTAGGAATGACCACAACAATGGCCTCTCTCATAGATGTAGGTAATATTCCCCTCTCCAACGACTCCTTAAATACCTTCTCCAATTTAGTTATTATTTCTTCACTAAAGGTTTTATACACCTCTGACACTTGTATCTTTAAGGGCATCATCTGGAGATTTTCCGCAAAAGAGCAGAGAAGATGGAAGTCTGCAGAGACGGCTGTGGATGCGAAAACTCATCATGGGGTCTGGACAAGATGAAGAAAAAAAGAACGGCTCCAGAGACGACGTCATCTATAAGGTACCTGGATGTAAATGTTTTTTGTGATACTGACTAATTTTCATGTTTTTATTTATGTTAGGAGCATTAAAGGGGATGTCCAGATTTGTGATGAGTCTGCAGTTATTCTTTGTGACTACAGACTTCTGAATTCTCACAGTGCGCAGTGCACGCTGTCAGGATTTTCTCGTGCTGGAGATTTACATACTTGCGGTCATGTGCTGACTAGATATGTGTGACCTCAGTCAATGAAAATGAACTGAGCGAGGCCGGGCACATCTAGTCAGAATGTGGCCAGAAGTATACAAATCATATACTTGTGCTGACATGACTGTCCACCGGCAAGGGAGAATCCTAAAAGTGTGCAGTGCATTCATTGTGAGAATTCAGAAGTCTGCAAGGTCAAGATTCAGCTCTGCAGGTTCCAGTAGTCGTCACATGGACACTTCACTCATATGCGATTGTCATACTTGAGGTCCTGTGACATCGAGCTTCTCTTCTGCTTCTCTGTTTTTCACTGAACATTGAGAGCATTAGGGAGAGGAGCTCGTAGGTAGATGACTGAGTGTGCAAATCGCATATGTCCTTGGAGGGGGGGGCGCCAAAATGAATTCTTTCCCCGGGTGCCAGAAAAACTAGGTACACCTCTACAGGAATGCTACTGCGCGCGGTGATTACCGGGTCCAGTGGAGGGAGGTCTGTGCACAGTGCAGCACAGGCAGTGAGGCAGGGACTGAGGGTATTCACAGAGAGAGAAAGGAGACCCGGAGACTGCCCATCCCAGTCTACGCCATAGCCTGAAGCCCTCATTATCATAGGAATATGTCAGGTAATAAATTGTTTTTCTAAAGCTTTATAGAGAATTTTTAGGTCAGAGAGATGGTTAGGGATGAGCTTGCAAGGTGCAGGGACAGATAGTGATGGCTACTTGCGGACATGTGCGGCACTTGCGGTTTTGCACTTGCGGTGAGACAAAAAAACACTGCTAGCAGCGTTTTTTTTCCATTGCTGCAAGTACCGCATTTGCCAGGTCGCAGCAAAACCGCAAGTGCCGCACATGTCCGCAAGTCCCATAGGGAATGTATGAGACCGATCGCAGTGTTGTCGTAAGTGATCCGTTACGCGGCAGATGCGGAAAAACTGCCGGGTCTGCAGCAAAAGGCTACTTTCACCTCGGCAATTATTGCCAAAGTCACTGCCAATAGTATCATACTCAACAATGGCAGCACTAAAAGTGCCTAGGGCAGCAGAAACACTAAATACGGCCCTGCCACCAGTATTGTAGAAAGCAGATGACCCGCCTTGTCCCCCTCCTCGTGCACTCCTCTTTAAACTTAGTTTTTCACGAGCATCCATCAGTTTGTTTGGTTTTCCTCCAACACTGATCTGCTTTCTATAATTCAGCATCTCATTAACATGTTGCACTTTGCCCTTTAGACACAGAAGTGCGTCTTTGGTTTGCCAACATATTTTTGACCGTTTTTTTTGGGCCGAGTCAAACACGAGCATCTGTTACACCGATCTTCTGACGAGCATGAAACACATTCTGGTAATTGGTGGTGGTTAAATGACTAATCATTGTAGGCTGTATCCTGCATCTCATACCATAGCTCCCAACCGTCCCTCATTGTGCAGGACTGTCCAGGTTTTGAGCCTTTGCCCTGCTCTCCACCACGGGACGCTCTGATCCCGCAGACAGCAGGACCGACACGCCCCCTTGTGTTAAGCCATGCCCCGGGCCCTTTCCCTTCCGTATTGCTGCCTGCTTTCTGTGCACAGGACCTGTGATGAGGTCACAGGAGGGGAGGAGTCAGGGGTCACATGATCGGAACCTCCGTGGATTGCAGGACTCGGCTGCCTGTGCTGGTTGCCAACTTGCCACATGGTCCTGCAGCCGCAGGATGAGGTAAGTATGCTGCCTTGTGTGGGGTCAGGAGGTATACAGTGTGGATGTAGCAGAGCCGTGTGTGTGCGACGTGTACGGAGGGGAGCCGTGTGTGTGTGAGGTGTACGGAGCGGAGCCGTGTGTGTGCGAGGTGTACGGAGCAGAGCCGTGTGTGTGCGAGGTGTACGGAGCGGAGCCGTGTGTGTGCGAGGTGTACGGAGCGGAGCCGTGTGTGTGCGAGGTGTACGGAGCGGAGCCGTGTGTGTACGAGGTGTACAGAGTGGAGCCGTGTGTGTATGAGGTGTATGGAGGGGAGCCGTGTGTGTATGAGGTGTATGGAGCGGAGCCGTGTGTGTATGAGGTGTATGGCGTGGAGCCGTGTGTGTATGAGGTGTATGGAGCGGAGTCAAATGTGTATGGAGTGGAGCCAAATGTGTATCAGGTGTTTGGAGCGGAGCCAAATGTGTATGAGGTGTACGGAGCAGAGCAGTGTGTGCAAAGTGTACGGAGCACAGCCGCGTGTGTAGGAGTAGCTATGTGTCGCCATTATATGGTACGAAGTATCATGTGCAGCCAATATACAGTATGGAGCATCATGTGCAGTCATTATACAGTATGGAGCATCATGTGCAGTCATTATACAGTATGGAGCATCATGTGGGGTCATTATACAGTACGGAGCATCATGTGGGGTCATTATACAGTATGGAATCATATGCAGCCATTACAGTATGGTGCATCATGTGGTGTCATTATACAGTATGGAGAATCATGTGGGGCCATTATACAGTATGGAGCATCATGTGTGGTCATTATACAGTATGGAGCATCATGTGCGGTCATTATACAGTATGGAGCATCATGTGCGGTCATTATACAGTATGGAATCATATCCGGTCATTACAGTATGGAGCATCATGTTGGGTCATTATACAGTATGGAGCATCATGTGTGGTCATTATACAGTATGGAGAATCATGTAGGGCCATTATACAGCATGGAGCATCATGTGCGGTCATTATACAGTATTGAGCATCATGTGGGGTCATTATACAGTATGGAGCATCATGTGTGGTCATTATACAGTATGGAATCATATGCGGTCATTACAGTATGGAGCATCATGTGGGGTCATTATACAGTATGGAGCATCATGTGAGGTCATTATACAGTATGGAGAATCTTGTGGGGCCATTATACAGTATGGAGCATCATGTGCGGTCATTATACAGTATTGAGCATCATGTGCAGTCATTATACAGTATGGAGTTTCATGTGTGGTCATTACAGTATGGAGCATCATGTGGGGTCGTTATACAGTCTGGAGCATCTTGTGTGGTCATGATACAGTATGGAGAATCATGTGGGGCCATTATACAGTATGGAGCATCATGTGCAGCCAATATACAGTATGGAGCATCATGTGCAGTCATTATACAGTATGGAGCATCATGTGCGGTCATTATACAGTATGGAGCATCGTGTGCGGTCATTATACAGTATGGAGCATCATGTGTGGCCATTATACAGTATGGAGCATCATGTGTGGTCATCATACAGTATGGAGCATCATGTGCAGCCAATATACAGTATGGAGCATCATGTGCAGTCATTATACAGTATGGAGCATCATGTGCGGTCATTATACAGTATTGAGCATCATGTGGGGTTATTATACAGTATGGAGCATGATCTGCAGCCAATATACAGTATGGAGCATCATGTGTGGCCATTATACAGTATGGAGCATCATGTGTGGTCATCATACAGTATGGAATCATATGCGGTCATTACAGTATGGAGCATCATGTGGGGTCATTATACAGTATGGAGCATCATGTGCAGTCATTATACAGTATGGAGCATCATGTGGGGTCATTATACAGTATGGAATCATATGCGGTCATTACAGTATGGAGCATCATGTGGGGTCATTATACAGTATGGAGCATCATGTGCAGTCATTATACAGTATGGAGCATCATGTGGGGTCATTATACAGTATGGAGCATCATGTATGGTCATTATACAGTATGGAATCATATGCGGTCATTACAGTATGGAGCATCATGTGGGGTCATTATACAGTATGGAGCATCATGTGTGGTCATTATACAGTATGGAGCATCATGTGCGGTCATTATACAGTATTCAGCATCATGTGCAGTCATTATACAGTATGGAGCATCATGTGGGGTCATTATACAGTATGGAGCATCATGTGTGGTCATGATACAGTATGGAGAATCATGTGGGGCCATTATACAGTATGGAGCATCATGTGCAGTCATTATACAGTATTGAGCATCATGTGGGGTCATTATACAGTATTGGGCATCATGTGCAGCCAATATACAGTATGGAGCATCATGTGCAGTCATTATACAGTATGGAGCATCATGTGCGGTCATTATACAGTATTGAGCATCATGTGGGGTCATTATACAGTATGGAGCATCATGTGCAGCCAATATACAGTATGGAGCATCATGTGCGGTCATTATAAAGTATGGAGCATCATGTGCGGTCATTATACAGTATGGAGCATCATGTGTGGTCATCATACAGTATGGAGCATCATGTGCAGCCAATATACAGTATGGAGCATCATGTGCAGTCATTATACAGTATGGAGCATCATGTGCGGTCATTATACTGTATTGAGCATCATGTGGGGTCATTATACAGTATGGAGAATCATCTGCAGCCAATATACAGTATGGAGCATCATGTGTGGCCATTATACAGTATGGAGCATCATGTGTGGTCATCATACAGTATGGAGCATCATGTGTGGCCATTATACAGTATGAAGCACTGTGTGGCCATATTTTTTGTTTATAATTATTGTATATGAAACAGTGTGATCAGCAGTGCTAAATGGGTGTGGTTGGGACATGGATATGGGTGTGACTAATTATGAATGGGTGTGGTCAGAAGCGGGGCCTGAAATTTGCGCGCCGCAAACTTTGTCCCTCTTTCCCATCTTCAAAAGTTGGGAGGTATGCTCATACCTTCCATAGCCACCGCTGTTATTAATCATGTACGTTCCCATTCCTGTCATCACCATGCCCCTTCTCCTGATCACTTCATCCAACGATTCATCCGCCGTATTTTTACTACAAACCTGCACCTTCCCAGCAGCAACTGTACAGGAAACCACTTTACAGTTTTGCAAAGTGTTTATGATGCCTGTAAACAAATTTTTTTGAAAAATTTCCCCCCCCCATGGGGAAATGTTTGTCAGCCCATGCACTTAGTGTATGGGGATTACATGTGTAGGAGACACAATCCTTTACATTGGGCCTATGTTTTAATGAGGCCTTCAGCAATGTCTCCTCATATTCCACCACTACAACACCAGGGTTGACGTGTTCCCTGCTGCTACAGAAAGTCAATTTTGGGGGAAGGGTGTCTAGGATGCACATGAACAATTTTTTACAAATTAACCACCTATGAGCAAATACTTGTCAGGCCAGGCAGTCCATTACAAGTCTAAGAGACCTACACCCCTACATTGGGCCTACTTCTTAACTTTGTCTTCTGCAATGTGTCCTTTACCTGCCACTGGATGACCAGGGTTAGCGTGCTCTGTATGGTGCATTTTGGGCAAGGGCGCTGTGATGGCACTCTTTTATTTTTTTAGGAAAGGATTTTACCTTGGAGAATTGGGCATGACATTCCATTGGGCGGACTTCTTAACTCTGTCTCCTGCAATGTGTCCTTTAACTGCCACTACATCACCAGGGTGAACGTGCTCTGTACTGTGACTTTTGAGCAAGGGGGCCGTGATGGCACTCTTATTTTTTTTTAAAATGACCCCACTTTGGGGAATTGGGCATGACATTACATTGGGGCTACTTCTTAACTTGGTCTCCTGCAATCTGTCTTGTACCTGCCAGTAGATCACCAGGATGAACGTGCTTTGTACTGTTATAGGCCGTTGAACTTTGGCCAAGGGGCCTGAGATGGCATTAGTCTATTTTTTAAAAAAAGGTACCCCCATTGGGGAATTGTTTGGCCGATCATGCACTGCATTACAAGTCTCAGAGACACACAACACTACACTGGGCCTAATTCTTAACTCCGTCTCCTGCAATGTCTCTTGAATAACTGCCACTAGATCACCAGGGTGAATGTGCTTTGTACTGTTATAGGCTGGTGAAGTTTGGGAAAGGAGGGCTGTGATAACACTAGTATATTTTTTTTAAAAAGGTACCCCACATTGGTGAAACCACATCCTTGTTGGCAAACACTTCATAACATTTGTGTACCTGAAAGAGCTCAATTGAAAGCTCCTTTTTGTGTTGCCTGGTTGCTAACATTGGACACAATACACTTCATATAAATTTGATAAAGCAATGCTGTTACTCTGCCTCAGTTTTTCATTAAAATTAATTATTTGTCCACTATATTAGTTTCCCTCCTTCAGAGCCTTAACTTTGGCTGCCTCAAATATACAAATGGCGAATATACAAATGGCGATTTGTAACCAAGATTTAAATACTGTACACCAAATGCATTCAGACAAAGACATAGCTGCATTTCTTGTAAAACATTTACAGATGTGACAGACAATGCTCATAGTGACACAATTTTGATAAATGTTTGTTTATTCACTTCACAAACAGTTCTAAGCCTCTATCTGTTTGCTGTTTGTCATTATAAAACATTAAAGTTTACTGAAACTCTGCCCGGTGGTGGTTTGAGCTAAATCCACGTGGCTTTTATTTTCGAGGGGTTTATGGCCCCTCGTCTGATGAATCCATGATATCTCAATTTTCATCCAACCTTGAAAAGTGGCTACTTGAAGGTGTGGGTGAAACAAGAGTTACTACTTAGCGTTATTCACTATATAAGACCAGAGAAACATGGCTAAGACAGATGCCAAAACTGGGGTACCTGTACATGTACAGTGTGCTGGTACCTGCATAATTTGGGATGCCCATGCAGTATATTGTAGGTAATCTCCCAGGGGTTCTCTGTCTTGATGTTGCTTCTCTGATATTCCAGATGCATGATGTTTAAAAGCATGGTGATAATGATCTAAGTATACCGTATGTAGTTAATCTTCATATATACGTAATCACTATATTTATTTAATCCTTATATGTACTTATTAACCTGTGTATGTTAACACATACAAAAGTGTACGAACTCACATTATTCAATCATACTATTCCTTGAATTTTGTAGTTTGCAATAAAATTGCCTTGTATTGCAAGTATTAAAAAAGAAAAAAAAAAAAGAGCATGAACCGCACATCCCAAAATCATACGTTGATCTAAAGCCGCTAGGCAAAATTAATATAACTGAATATGAGGTTTTCAGTTTAACATTCTGATCAGCCTGTATGAAGCCCACTGCCCCTTCACGGCAAACCTCGTAGTGGGTCCTATCGCCCTAACGGAGCGGAGCCGTGCGGCGCCCACCGCCACAGCGGCCATGCACCAGCAGGGCGGACGGCCTGTTGCCCCACAGCACCCATGCTGCAAGACTGAGTCCCCAAGACTCCAGACCGCGCCGCCCCACCAGCACAAAGCCACAGCAACAATGGCCGCCACACAGCACCAACACCAAAATGAAAGGAGCAGTTAAACTCACCTTCCTCCAGTTATTCAGTGAGAGCCAAAATGGGCTATACCCCTTACTTTGCAGTCTCCTGCTAATTAAAAACACCTGCGCCAAATGGAAGGAGTGCTGGTCCAAGAAGAAGACTAGAACATGCTTTACAAAAAAGAAAAAAAAAGAGCATGAACCGCACATCCCAAAATCATACGTTGATCTAAAGCCGCTAGGCAAAAATTAATATAACTGAATATGAGGTTTTCAGTTTAACATTCTGATCAGACTGTATGAAGCCCACTGCCCCTTCACTGCAAACCTCGTAGTGGGTCCTATCGCCCTAACGGAGCGGAGCCGTGCGGCGCCCACCGCCACAGCGGCCATGCACCAGCAGGGCGGACGGCCTGTTGCCCCACAGCACCCATGCTGCAAGACTGAGTCCCCAAGACTCCAGACCGCGCCGCCCCACCAGCACAAAGCCACAGCAACAATGGCCGCCACACAGCACCAACACCAAAATGAAAGGAGCAGTTAACCCCTTTACCCCCAAGGGTGGTTTGCACGTTAATGACCGGGCCAATTTTTACAATTCTGACCACTGTCCTTTTATGAGGTTATAACTCTGGAACGCTTCAACGGATCCCAGTGATTCTGAGATTGTTTTCTTGTAACATATTGTACTTCATGATAGTGGTAAAATTTCTTTGATATAACTTGTGTTTATTTGTAAAAAAAACGGAAATTTGGCAAAAATTTTGAAAATTTCGCAATTTTCCAACTTTGAATTTTTATTCTGTTAAACCAGAGAGTTAAGTGACACAATATAGTTAATAAATAACATTACCCACATGTCTACTTTACATCAGCACAATTTTGGAAACAAAATTTTTTTTTTCTAGGAAGTTACAAGGGTTAAAATTTGACCAGCAATTTCTCATTTTTACAACAAAATTTACAAAACCATTTTTTTTAGGGACCACCTCACATTTGAAGTCATTTTGAGGGGTCTATATGGCAGAAAATACCCAAAAGTGACACCATTCTAAAAACTGCACCCCTCAAGCTGCTCAAAACCACATTCAAGAAGTTTATTAACCCTTCAGGTGTTTCACAGCAGCAGAAGCAACATGGAAGGAAAAAATTAACATTTTACTTTTTAGTCACAAAAATGTTCTTTCAGCAATAATTTTTTTAATTTCCCAAGGGTAAAAAGAGAAAATGGACCTCAAGAGTTGTTGTCCAATTTCTCCTGAATACGCTGATACCCCACATGTGAGGGGGAACCACTTTTTGGGCGCATGGCAGGGCTTAGAAGGAAAGGAGTGCCGTTTGACATTTTCAAGCTAAAATTGGCTGGAATTGAGATCGGACGCCATGTCGCGTTTGGAGAGCCCCTGATGTGCCTAAACAGTGGAAACCCCCCACAAGTGACCCCATTTTGGAAACTAGACCCCCTAAGGAACTTATCTAGTTGTGTCGTGAGCACTTTTATCCCCCAAGTGCTTCACGAAAGTTTATAACGCCCGGGCGTGAAAATAAAAAATCCTATTTTTTCCACAAACATGATGGTTTAGTCCCCAATTTTTTATTTTCTCAAAGGTAAAAGGAGAAATTGGACCCCAAAAGTTGTTGTCCAATTTGTCCTGAGTACGCTGATACCCCATATGTGGGGGGGAACCACTGTTTGGGCGCATGGCAGGGCTCAGAAGGAAAGGAGCGCCGCTTGACATTTTCAAGCTAAAATTGGCTGGAATTGAGATCGGACGCCATGTCGCGTTTGGACAGCCCCTGATGTGCCTAAACAGTGGAAACCCCCCACAAGTGACCCCATTTTGGAAACTAGACCCCCTAAGGAACTTATCTAGTTGTGTCGTGAGCACTTTTATCCCCCAAGTGCTTCACGAAAGTTTATAACGCCCGGGCATGAAAATAAAAAATCCTATTTTTTCCACAAACATGATGGTTTAGTCCCCAATTTTTTATTTTCTCAAAGGTAAAAGGAGAAATTGGACCCCAAAAGTTGTTGTCCAATTTGTCCTGAGTACGCTGATACCCCATATGTGGGGGGGAACCACTGTTTGGGCGCATGGCAGGGCTCAGAAGGAAAGGAGCACCGTTTGACATTTTCAAGCTAAAATTGTCTGGAATTGAGATCGCACGCCATGTCGCGTTTGGACAGCCCCTGATGTGCCTAAACAGTGGAAACCCCCCACAAGTGACCCCATTTTGGAAACTAGACCCCCTAAGGAACTTATCTAGGTGTGTGGTGAGCACTTTTATCCCCCAAGTGCTTCACGAAAGTTGATAACGCCCGGGCGTGAAAATAAAAAATCCTATTTTTTCCACAAACATGATGGTTTAGTCCCCAATTTTTTATTTTCTCAAAGGTAAAAGGAGAAATTGGACCCCAAAAGTTGTTGTCCAATTTGTCCTGAGTACGCTGATACCCCATATGTGGGGGGTAACCACTGTTTGGGCGCATGGCAGGGCTCAGAAGGAAAGGAGCACCGTTTGACATTTTCAAGCTAAAATTGTCTGGAATTGAGATCGCACGCCATGTCGCGTTTGGACAGCCCCTGATGTGCCTAAACAGTGGAAACCCCCCACAAGTGACCCCATTTTGGAAACTAGACCCCCTAAGGAACTTATCTAGGTGTGTGGTGAGCACTTTTATCCCCCAAGTGCTTCACTAAAGTCTATGATGCCCGGTGTGAAAATAAAAAATTCTATTTTTTCCCCCACAAAAATGATCTTTCAGCCCCCAAATTTTTATTTTCCCAAGGGTAACATGAGAAATTGGACCCCAAAAGTTGTTGTCCAATTTGTCCTGAGTACGTTGGTACCCCATATGTGGGAGAAAACTACTGTTTGGGCACACTTCGGGGCTCGGAAGGGAAGTAGTGACGTTTTGGAATGCAGACTTTGATGGAATTGTCTGCAGGCATCATGTGCCATTTGGTGAGCCCCTGATATGCCTAAACAGTAGAATCTCCCCACAAGTGACCCCATTTTGGAAACTTGACCCCCTAAGGAACTTATCTAGGTGTGTCGTGAGAATTTTGAACCTCCAAGTGCTTCACTAAAGTCTATGATGCCCGGTGTGAAAATAAAAAATTCTATTTTTTCCCCCACAAAAATGATCTTTCAGCCCCCAATTTTTTATTTTCCCAAGGGTAACAGGAGAAATTGGACCCCAAAAGTTGTTGTTGAATTTGTCCTGAGTACGCTGGTACCCCATATGTGGGAGAAAACTACTGTTTGGGCACACTTCGGGGCTCGGAAGGGAAGTAGTGACGTCTTGGAATGCAGACTTTGATGGAATTGTCTGCAGGCATCATGTGCCATTTGGTGAGCCCCTGATGTGCCTAAACAGTAGAAACTCCCCACAAGTGACCCCATTTTGGAAACTTGACCCCCTAAGGAACTTATCTAGGTGTGTCGTGAGAATTTTGAACCTCCAAGTGCTTCACTAAAGTCTATGATGCCCGGTGTGAAAATAAAAAATTCTATTTTTTCCCCCACAAAAATGATCTTTCAGCCCCCAATTTTTTATTTTCCCAAGGGTAACAGGAGAAATTGGACCCCAAAAGTTGTTGTCCAATTTGTTCTGAGTACGCTAGTACCCCATATGTGGGAAAAAACTGTTTGGGCACTTCGGGACTCAGAAGGGAAGCAGTGACGATTTGGAATGCAGACTTTGATGGACTAGTTCTGAGGGCGTCATGTTCCGTTTGCAGAGCCCCTGATGTGCCTAAACAGTAAAAAAAAACCACAAGTGACATCATTTTGGAACCTAGACCCCCAAGATCTTACTTAGATGTGCCCCCTCTTTGGAACTAATCTACTGGTTCCTGTTAAGTAAATTAGTAGTGCATGGAGGTGTGGTACAATTTGAAGCAGTCCTTCATACACAGGCCAGATTTGTCGGGGCAGGTGTCGCATTGATAGATGGTGTCCTTGCGTACTCCTCTTTTGTAGCACACTCGGCACCTTTTTTGCGGCTTACTTTTTCTATCAGTTGGCGGGACCACCCCCGGAAAATGCTGACCTGGTATGATACGAGCACCCTCAGTTCCGGAAGTACTGGGGCCCGCTCCTTCCCTCGTGCCAAATATCAGGGCCTTAACCACTACCTCCTGGAACTGAAGGTACGACGTATCAGTGTGTCGTGCACATCGTGACAGCAGGAAAGCGTTGAGCATTGCCATTTGTACGATGTACACGGACAGCTTTTTGTACCACACCTTGGCCTTCCTCAAAGCACTGTACGGTTGGAGGAGTTGATCGGAGAGATCAATGCCCCCCATGTTTTTGTTGTACCCCAGTACACAGTCCGGTTTGCAGACCTGTGTTGAGGTACCCCGTACACTGCTGAGGGCACTGCCATCACCGTGTATGGTGGTCAAGAGAAGGACATCCCTCTTGTCCTTGTACTTGACCACCAGCAGGTGGTCGCTACATTGGGCTTTGCTCTCACCTTTTCTGAGCATTTGCCCAAGTAGCGTCTTCGGGAGGCCTCTCTGAATTTTGCGGACAGTACCGCAGGCTGCGGTACCTCGCGCAGAGAGGGATTTGTAGAGAGGGATGCTGGTATAAAAGTTATCAGTATAGAGGTGATAACCTTTATCCAGCAGTGGGTGCACCAAATACCACACAATTTTCCCACTCACTCCCAGGATGGAAGGACACTCAGGCGGTTCAATCCTGCTGTCCTTCCCTTCGTACACTCTAAAGCTGTAGGTGTACCCTGAGGTACTCTCACACAGCTTGTAGAGTTTGATTCCGTACCTGGCCCTTTTGCTGGGCAGGTATTGACGGAATCTGAGCCGCCCCTTAAAATGAACCAAGGACTCATCCACACAGATGTCCCTTTTGGGCACGTACACTTCAGCAAACTTTTTGCTGAAGTGTTCGATGACCGGCCGAACTTTGTACAGACGGTCAAAATTGGGGTCATCTCGTGCGGGACACCGTGCATTATCGTTGTAATGCAAAAACTTATGGATGGCCTCAAAACGCGTCCGAACCATGACCATTCGGAACACTGGAGTGTTATATAAAATATCTACACTC
The DNA here is from genome assembly GCF_032444005.1 of Ranitomeya imitator. Classification (NCBI taxonomy): domain Eukaryota; kingdom Metazoa; phylum Chordata; class Amphibia; order Anura; family Dendrobatidae; genus Ranitomeya; species Ranitomeya imitator. The sequence continues at coordinate 43,821,837 of NC_091284.1, forward strand.
CAATATTGCCGAATTTCTGGCTTCTTCACGATCCCCATATGGAGGACCAGGCCCCAAAACTGCATCATTTCAACTGCGTCCACAGGAGACCAGTTAGAAAATGATGAACGGGGGTTTTGCTCCAAAAATTGCCGAGCATACAAATTAGTTTGCTCCACCATGAGGTTAACGAAAGCCTCAGAGAAAAAGACTTTGAAAAAGTCTATTTCTGTGAGGCCGGTGGTGTCAAACTTGATTCCTGATTCTGCCACAAAATCAGGAATCAGTGGCTCGTAATTTTCGGGGGGCGAGGTCCATATGGGGTCCGAAGAGGGTCGCGCTGGTTCATTTTCAGGAGTGGGCGCTGCCTGATCTTCTCTCCTGGGGCGTCTGCGTGGCGGTTCCGCAGGACCCAAGGAGGAAGATGAGGAGGAGGAAGAGGATGAAGAATCTGAAGAGTAAAGGAATGTGGCATCCTCTCCCTCGCTATCAGTGTCGGAGGCAAGGAAAGCATATGCCTCCTCCAATGAATAGCGCTGCTGGGACGAACGGGACATTTTTTGTGTGATTATGGTGCTTGGGTGTAATATTTATTGATAACTGTGTACGTGTGGGGGGGGGATAGTGTTTGGTGCAAACTATTCTGAAAGGAAAAAGCTAAAGGGAAAAAAAATACCTGTAAAAGGAAAAGTCTAAAACAGCAGGCCCTAGCTCTGATAAGTGAACTGCGTCACTTATCAAAGTTCGGCGGCTGCTGGGTGTGTGAACGGGGATGTGTAAAAAAAAAAAAATGAAATGAAAGGCACGGGTTCAGATGCAGCGGCGGGGTGCGTGGATGGGGATGTGGGAAAAAAAAAAAAGAAATGAAAGGCACGGGTTCAGACGCAGCGGCGGGGTGCGTGGACGGGGATGTGGGAAAAAAAAAAAAGAAATGAAAGGCACGGGTTCAGACGCAGCGGCGGGGTGCGTGGACGGGGATGTGGGGAAAAAAAAAAAGAAATGAAAGGCACGGGTTCAGACGCAGCGGCGGAGTGCGTGGATGGGGATGTGGGAAAAAAAAAAAGAAATGAAAGGCACGGGTTCAGACGCAGCGGCGGGGTGCGTGGACGGGGATGTGGGAAAAAAAAAAAAGAAATGAAAGGCACGGGTTCAGACGCAGCGGCGGAGTGCGTGGACGGGGATGTGGAAAAAAAAAAAAAGAAATGAAAGGCACGGGTTCAGACGCAGCGGCGGGGTGCGTGGACGGGGATGTGGGAAAAAAAAAAAGAAATGAAAGGCACGGGTTCAGACGCAGCGGCGGGGTGCGTGGACGGGGATGTGGGAAAAAAAAAAAGAAATGAAAGGCACGGGTTCAGACGCAGCGGCGGGGTGCGTGGACGGGGATGTGGGAAAAAAAAAAGAAATGAAAGGCACGGGTTCAGACGCAGCGGCGGGGTGCGTGGACGGGGATGTGGGAAAAAAAAAAAAGAAATGAAAGGCACGGGTTCAGACGCAGCGGCGGAGTGCGTGGACCTGGATGTGGGAAAAAAAAAAAGAAATGAAAGGCACGGGTTCAGACGCAGCGGCGGGGTGCGTGGACGGGGATGTGGGGAAAAAAAAAAAGAAATGAAAGGCACAGGTTCAGACGCAGCGGCGGGGTGCGTGGATGGGGATGTGGGAAAAAAAAAAAAGAAATGAAAGGCACGGGTTCAGACGCAGCGGCGGGGTGTGTGGACGGGGATGTGGGAAAGAAAAGCGAGCACGAGTGTTGATCGGTGAACTGCGTCACCAATCAACGCTCGGCGGCTGCTATATTTGGGCATGGACGGACGCGGCGCAAAGTGGGGGTGGACGGGGAAGGGGAAGGGGGGGAGGGGTAAGGGGGGGGTGAAGTAAGATCGGGCCGGGATCGGGGATGAACACTTACGGTTGTAGTCTCTCTTCTTTCTTCTGTCTTCTTTCTTCTGTCTTCTTTCTTTAGCAAGAATTGTGGTGTCACAGGCTACTGTGGCACCACAAGTCTCAGCACAGGAGGGGATCTGTCAGCGTGACCGCTCTTCAGGAATCCTCACCAAGTGTGAGGATTCCTGAAGAGCAGTCAGACAGGTCAGGGACAGGTGAGACAGGTCACAGAGTGGTCACACCGCTGCTGTGACCTGTCATTGGTGGGATCGAATGATCACATCGATCCCACCAATCAGAGGTGGCCCTGGTGACGCCGGTGTCGCTAGGCACCAGCCTATGATCGGAGCTCACAGCTCCGATCATAGGCAGGTCACCGGCAGGTCACCAGCAAGTGACCGGCAGGTGACCGGCAGGTCACCGGCAGGTCACCATCAGGGCACAGCGCGGGCACACCGCTGCTGTGCCCTGATTGGCAGAGCTGCAGGAGGTGGTGGGGGAGGTGGCAGGCAGATGAGGCTGGATTTCCAAGCAGGGCACAGCGCGGTAACACCGCCGCTGTGCCCTGCGATCGGCGCGATCGACGGCGATCGATGTGATCGTCGATCGCGCCGATCCGGCGGGACTGTTCCTGATTGGCGCGATCGACGATCACATCGATCGCGCCAATCACAGCTGCAGGATCCGGAGCCTTCCTCAGCTGCCCTGCGGCTCCGGATCAGGCACTTTCAGGCAGGGCACAGCGCGGTAACACCACCGCTATGCCCTGCGATTGGCGCGATCGATGTGATCGTCGATCGCGCCAATCCGGGGGTTTTGGCCGGTGCCTGGGTTGCCAGGCACCGGCCACAGGATCGAGTACATCGGTACTCGATCCTAGCCTGGAACCTCACTGTTTCAGCCAAGCTGATTGGCTGAAACAATGAGAAAGGCTGTGATTGGCTGTTCAGAATTGAACAGCCAATCACAGCGATCGGGAGGCGGGGGAGGGGACGCCATACCCCAGGATGCCGAGGCCATCTTCCCTGAGGTAAGATGGCGTCGGAATTTTAATGTGATCACCGCGACTTAAGTCGCAGTGTCGCATTAAAGGGCATGACGTACTATCCCGTCCCTGGTCATGGGGGCCCACCCCACCTGGACGGGATAGTACGTCTGATGTCAGAAAGGGGTTAAACTCACCTTCCTCCAGTTCTTCAGTGAGAGCCAAAATGGGCTAGACCCCTTACTTTGCAGTCTCCTGCTAATTACAAACACCTGCGCCAAATGGAAGGAGTGCTGGTCCAAGAAGAAGACTAGAACATGCTTTACAAAAAAGAAAAAAAAAGAGCATGAACCGCACATCCCAAAATCATACGTTGATCTAAAGCCGCTAGGCAAAAATTAATATAACTGAATATGAGGTTTTCAGTTTAACATTCTGATCAGACTGTATGAAGCCCACTGCCCCTTCACGGCAAACCTCGTAGTGGGTCCTATCGCCCTAACGGAGCGGAGCCGTGCGGCACCCACCGCCACAGCGGCCATGCACCAGCAGGGCGGACGGCCTGTTGCCCCACAGCACCCATGCTGCAAGACTGAGTCCCCAAGACTCCAGACCGCGCCGCCCCACCAGCACAAAGCCACAGCAACAATGGCCGCCACACAGCACCAACACCAAAATGAAAGGAGCAGTTAAACTCACCTTCCTCCAGCCCATTTTGGCTCTCACTGAAGAGCTGGAGGAAGGTGAGTTTAAGTGCTCCTTTCATTTTGGTGTTGGTGCTGTGTGGCGGCCATTGTTGCTGTGGCTTTGTGCTGGTGGGGCGGCGCGGTCTGGAGTCTCGGGGACTCAGTCTTGCAGCATGGGTGCTGTGGGGCAACAGGCCGTCCGCCCTGCTGGTGCATGGCCGCTGTGGCGGTGGGTGCCGCACGGCTCCGCTCCGTTAGGGCGATAGGACCCACTACGAGGTTTGCCGTGAAGGGGCAGTGGGCTTCATACAGTCTGATCAGAATGTTAAACTGAAAACCTCATATTCAGTTATATTAATTTTTGCCTAGCGGCTTTAGATCAACGTATGATTTTGGGATGTGCGGTTCATGCTCTTTTTTTTCTTTATTGCAAGTATTAGCCTTTTTAAAGTTGTATCATCTGAACCTTAGTGTTAAAAACATGTCAAATAAAATTGCCAAATTCTACTGTAAATAATTGTGCAAAGAGGGAACCATCATACCATTAAAAAATGCAAGTGAATTTTCATGGGCCCATCCAGTATGTGGGTTCCAAGGCCTAATGGGATGCATATGACTATGCAGCAGGGCTGGCCTTGCCGCCAATGTGTAAAACCAAGGAGTACGGGAGTACAAAATGCATATTGTGAAGTGGATTTTCCTGGGCCCATCCAGTATGTGGGTTCAAAGGCTTATTGGGGTGCATGTGAATTGGTAGCAGGGCAGGCCTTGAATTCAATGCAACACTTTTTCAGGAGTCCCCCCTGGACATCTTATGACAAGGGTGCGTTTTAATTCTTGACAGCCCATCCACTCACAGTATAGGCTACAACAGTTTAGGAGACCCACTGTCTCACAATTGCCTTTTAGGAAGAAGATTAATGCCGCCTGATGCACCAGTAAAAGTAGGCCCTGTGACTTTAAGAGTCCCTCCTTCATAAATAAAACAAGATGGATCTGCTTATGTGTCACACACCACATGGCCAGCTAGGGGTGTTACATGTTACAATGACATTTCCCAGTGAATGCATTTGTAGTGGTTGAAAGCAATGTTAAAGTTGAAATACGCTTCAAAAACGCAGCGTCTGAACTAAGCCAAAGTGGGAGAGGAAATTTTCGGTCTGGGGTTAAATATTTGGCCTTACAGGCAAGCCATTAACCTGCAAAGGATGTACCTTGACATTTCCAAGCAAAACACGTTTTGGTTTCGTTTTCATGTGTTTTTTGTGGCACCCGGAAAAATGGCATGAATCCCCGAAAAAAATGATTAAAGCTGTGAACTAGTAGTCAGGAATGCTTTCAGGGGAGATCCCCATGATGTCCCTGTGTTATTTGAGCAGTGTTTCCATCATTTTCAGATGTTTTTAGACCTTAAAAGGACCCCCGGGTGGTATCGCGGTAAAAAAACTCAGGTCTCCCATAGACTTATATTGGGCTCCTTGTTCTGGCCGAGTACCCAAGTATTCCAATTTGCTCGACCTGAGCAACGAGCACCCGACCATTTAGTGCTCACCCATCACTAATTTTGACCATTTTTCTTTTTTCAGAAGAAAATACAAAATTTATTGCTTGGAAATTCGGAGACGTTGTCAGAAGTTTATAGAATAAAAGAACAATTGACATTTTACCCAAAAATATACCTATAAAGAGAAAAATCAGACAAACTGAACATTTTGCAGTGATCTCCTAATTTTTGCCAGAGCTGTATTTGACGGATAAAATTAATGCTACCCTTATTGCTGCCCACTTTCTCTGCAGAATTGTTATGCAAATTATATTGCAGCTTAGACGTGTCCTGACTTTGGACCATTCACACCCACGGCAGGGCTGGCCTCACAAAGAAATCCCCCTGTGTCACATCGGTGCACTTATTTTCTAGATACGTTTTAATATATAACCATGAATTCTTTCAGAGTCAAAATTCTGATGAATACACCCCCTCCTCCGAATAAATGCCTCAGAAAAAAAATCTGCGATAATGACACATGTGGCCCATAGAGCGGTGGCACGGGGTACATTATTATAGGTTATCCCAGGGTTTCCTAGCCGAGTGTGTAGGTTTATTTATTGTAAGTGTGGATAATAGCTCTATCAGCAGAGCAATTCTCCGTACAGCGTGCACAGCATGAGCCTCATTGCACACAGTCTCGGTGCTGAGATTCGGGTCTTTCCTTTGTTTTATTACTAATTTAAGTGAAAAATAGAAATCTATTCTTCTGAAAGGTGTTTTCCCGATACTTACATCCTATTATTAGTTCTCCTGATAGCATGATTCAGCTGAACAACTCGTGCCCTATGAAAAACAACAAGTAATATAAATATAAAATGGGCTATATACAGTACGAGAGCTCAAAAAGAAAGAAAGGAGGGCACCACCTCGGAGACAATATACACTAATTGATGAATGGGATCACCTGCAGCATGTTATTTACACGACATGAACAAACACATGCTGAGAAAAAGGGATCACCAAAAATAAGAGTAAAAACAATACTTTATTTAGTAATCAACCATGCAAACAAAAAACAATATTAAAAACATTAAAAAAAAACAAAACATGGTAAACGCACAAGTCATGCCCATAATACAGTAGTGACACTCCTCCAAAAAAACTGTTCCAAAATATACGTGGCCCCAAACTGAGCAATATCATTCATACACTTAAACAGGTTAGTACACCAAGCTAAAAAAAATAAGCCTGAATGAATGAAGCCAAATATGTCCCGTATGTAATGGGTCCAAGTTAAAGGGAACCTGTAACCTGAATTTGGCGGGACCGGTTTTCGGTCATATGGGCGGAGTTTTCGTGTGTTTGATTCACTCTTTCCTTACCCTTGCGCAGGTGTGTACTACGGAGGACATAGAATGAACTTCAATCCAATATTGCAGCCAGCAGGTAAGGAAAGGGTGAATCAAACACCCGAAAACTCCACCCATATGACCGAAAACCTGTCCCGCCAAATTCAGGTGACAGGTTCCCTTTAACAGCACCATATAAAAAAGAAAATAAATAGCGTCTATAATAAAATATCTATATAATCATGAGCAAAATATAGACCCTAAGGGCTCTTTTCCATTTGCAAGAAACACGTCCGTGTCTCGCATGTGAAAACCAAGCTCTGGCGCCGGCACTTGGGAGCGGAGCGTGCGGCTCCATGTGTTGCTATGCGGCCGCACGCTCCGTTCTGGAGTGCCGGCGCCAGAGCTTGGTTTTCACATGCGCGACACGGACGTGTTTCTCGCAAATGGAAAAGAGCCCTAATACACACAATAATGTGGTGAAGAGAAAAAGAATCAAGATAGATGAAAAAAGTGCATAAGTGATTAACAAAAATAAGACAAAGAAGAAATTAAATGCCTAAGATGATGAGACTCTGGTAAGAAGTTCCAGTGGTGCACATTGAATAAATGCCAAAAAAGATTGTGCATCCAGGGAAACCAGACTGTCAAACCTGCACATGCGAAAATGAAGGCATTGCAGGTGGGGCCATGCTGGCAGACAAGAATAAAGGAGGAGGAAGCGACCCCACGCATATCGCCACCTTCCTACAGGTGATTCTCACAAAATTAGAATATCATCAAAAAAGTTAATTTATTTATCAAGTTCTTCAATACAAAAAGTAAAACTCATATATTATATAGAGTCATTACAAACAGAGTGATCTATTTCAAGTCTTTATTTCTGTTAATGTTGATGATTACGGCTTACAGCCAATGAGAAACCAAAAGTCATTATCTCAGTAAATTAGAATAAATAGCAAAAAAAAAAACCGCAAAGGCTTCCGTTTAAAAAGGCCCCTTCTGTTTCAGTAGCTCCACAATTATTGGGAAGACTGCTGACTTGACAGATATCCAGAAGGCAGTGATTGTCACACTCCACAAGGAGGGTAAGCCACAAAAAGTCATTGCTAAAGAAGCCGGCTGTTCACAGAGTGTTGTATCCAAGCATATTAATGGACAGTTGAGTGGAAGGAAAAAGTGTGGTAGAAAAAGGTGCACAAGCAATAGGGACAACCACAGCCTTGATTGGATTATTAAGAAAAGGCCATACAAAAAGTTGGGGGAGATTCACAAGGAGTGGACTGCTGCTGGAATCATTGCTCCCAGAGCCGCCACACACAGACGTATATGTGGCGCCCCTTAAGACCAGTCTCCATAGAGGTACTGCACCTCAGACAAGGTGGGGTGCTCCACTCTCAGGTAAGGAGGTGGCACTATCCAGGACCCACACCCTTATGTCCAACGCTAGACCTCTCCAGGCCAGGGAGGAGCTGGGAAGAGGGTGTGGGTGAAAAAAGGAGTAAAGGGGAGGAGCCAGAGAGAGGGTGAAGTGAGAGGAGAGAGAACCAAGAAAGTCGTCTGTGGGGACAGAAGGAGCCAGGAGCTCGTCCCCAGACAAACAGGGAAGTGAGAGAAAGGAAGAAGGAGTAAGAAAGAAAGGCTTCAGTGGCGGAAGAATGGGTCCAAGGGCACGAGTAGTGAGCAATCCACCCGTGGGGTCCTCATTCACACCGACCATAGTCAGGTGGAGGGACCAGGTGGCAGTGAGGGAACCGGCCCTCAAACTAGTGGAGGACTGCAAGACTCAGCTAGCCAACCGGAGATTGTGGTATCTGCATGTGCGACAGCCAATTACACACATAATAAAGATTATTATTATATATTCACTAAAAATGCAGCCATATAGGATCCAGGGGACCCAGAGGACATTACGTGTGAAGGCCCAGGGCAGGAGAGGTTAGAGCCAGCGCAGAGAGACGGCCAGGAAAGGAACATAACAAGGGGGTCCTTGTAAAGTGCATCTCAAACTACTTGAGAGCTGGCAGGACCACTAACCTGGAGGACACAGCACCACTGCTGGGGAATAACATCTGAACTGTGATTAAAGTATGGAAACTGCACCCTGCTGTGTCCTCTGAATTATTACTGCATCACGTGCCCTGCATCACAACTTCCACCATCACCTTTTTACACCTTAACTACCCTGGGGCCTAGCTCAACCCGTGGAGAGCTGTACTGACTCTGCTGCATCACCATCAGCCCCAGTGGTCCCCTTAAGCAGCATCGGCCACTCATTGCCGAACACCACGGGTGGCGTCACGAACAATCTCCCCATAAACTTTATTCCTCTTTAATTTCAATTGACTTTTATATTGGATGCCTAGGGCCACGGACCGGATCACTGCTGCCGTGACCACTCCTTTAAGAACCCATCGGACCTGACCCGAGTACCCCACAGCCCTAGCGGGCGCTCCTTATACAGGACAAGGGCTACAAGTGTCGCATTCCTTGTGTCAAGCCACTCATGACCAATAGACAACGCCAGAAGCGTCTTACCTGGGCCAAAAAGAAAAATAACTGGACTGTTGCTCAGTGATCCAAGGTGTTGTTTTCAGATGAAAGTAAATTTTGCATTTCATTTGGAAATCAAGGTCCCAGAATCTGGAGGAGGAGTGGAGAGGCCACAATCCAAGCTGCGGGAGGTCTAGTGTGAAGTTTCCACAATCAGTGATGGTTTGGGGAGCCATGTCATCTGCTGGTGTAGGTCCACTGTGTTTTATCAAGACCAAAGTCATCACGGCCGTCTACCAGGAACTTTTAGAGCACTTCATGCTTCCCTCTGCCGACAAGCTTTTTGGAGATGGAAATGTCATTCTCCAGCAGGACTTGGCCCCTGTCCACACGGCCAAAAGTGCCAATACCTGGTTTACAAACAGGGGTATATAAACCCATTGCTTTAACTGAAGAGCTCCTCTTCTTGGGTTTCTATGGCTGATTGTTCCTTGGATGAGTAGTATCCTTAATGGCTCTAAATTTGTTTCTTTTTTCCACAGATTTTTTACCCTTTCTTCTATCAATTCTGGGCACAATTTTATGGGTGTGTTATACCTTTTTTCATAGCTCTATTTGATATGCATAGTTTTCTTCGGTATAAGGCATAAATAATAATAAAAAAAAATTTTTTTCACAGCACCATGTAATTTGTATTGGTTCTTTGAGGTGCTTACCTCATTTTATGCACCAAGAGGTCTGTTTCGCCTCTTCTTAATTTTTAATTTTTTAATCTTAATAAAATAATAATAAAATCTTATCTACTATGTCTATTGACAGATTGTGTCATGTTTTATTATTTTTTCATTGTAATTTTTGTCATCACATTGCAATTTTTTCACCTTCTTTTTCTTCCTTTTCGTTTTCTCTCTCTTTCCCTCCCTTTCCCTCCCTTTCCCTCCCCATCACTTTTTTGTCCACTCACCCTTTTATTTATTCATGCAAATGTATTGCATTATTGTTCTTTTTCACTTTCACCAATCACATTCTGCATGTCTCCTCACGTTCTTTCATCATATTGTTTAATTATTAATTTTCCTATTTCATTATCTGTAGTATGAAGAGCATTTTTTATTTCTTATTTTTTATCTTTTATTATATTTTTTATTTTTTATGATTAATCTAAGTTTATTTTTTTATCATTTATTATTTTTTTCATTATTTTTTTTTTAGAATTTTTGTTCATTTATTTCTCTTCACCATGACTGGGCATATATAAAGCAATAATATATATTTGGTAATGTGTTCATTGATTTGCACATCATTTTTCCAAAATCTGTTTTGACAGTGTTGTACAAGTGTATTTTGGATTTGATTTTGCCGATATTTAATCAATTCTCCAATGGTCAATTGGTGCGTACCTCTTTGCATTTTTCCATATTGACGCTCTGTGACTATTATATTACCTGCATGTTCACCCCATTGCCGTGACCTACATTGAATGACTGAATGCAAGTGTGCGCGCTTTGCTAATACTTGCCACCACAGTTGGCTTCATTTGTGCATGCGCAGAATGTTATAACTTACCGCGATGGTTGGAATATCCCGAGCATGCGCACTATGCTACTGAAATGAACTTTATGTACATCAAACTATGTCAGCACACTGTGAAAGATGGCTGCCGCCATCTTGATCATGGATACACGCTACTCCAAATGGCTGGTAATTACTATAAATTATCTACCCATTTGAATGTTACTTGCTTACATATATAAACGTCTCACATGCAAACAGAGGCCGACATTTTCCCTGAAGAAGCCACATACGTCAGTGGCGATACGCGTCATATTTGGGGTCACGCATATTTTGGAACAGGTTTTTTGGGAGGAGTGTCACAGCTGTATTATGGGCTTGACTTGTGCATTTACCATGTTTTGTTTTTTAAATGTTTTTAATATTGTCTTTTGTTTGCACGGTTGATTACTAAATAAAGTATTTTTTTTCTCTTACTTTTGGTGATCCCTTTTTCTCAGCATGTGCCTCTCTCTTTGTTCTTGTTCATATATGTAATACAGTGCAGGGTTGAGTATGTCACCACGGAACAGACAGACCAACTGTTGAAGGGGATTTATTAACAGGGGTAAAATTCTCCTCGCAGGGAGTAAACAGGGGGTTAATAGAGACAAATCAAACAGTAAACAGTTAAACAGAATCAAAAGAGTTAACAAGTGTTCTTGTAACTTATCAGCCCAGGGAGGTCCTGACTGGAGGGTCCTTTTTCCAACGTGGGTACAGTCACCAGCAGGGCTTGAGATCCTGGTCTCTTCTCTGTCTCCTGGAAACTCCAGGGTTAAGTCTCTGCAGCCTGTTCTTCTCAAAGTGAAACTGGAACCAGGAAATAGCACAGTCTCTCCATCACTGCTACAGGAGTCTCTGTAAGGCTGGTTTCACATTTGCGTTTTTTGCCGCTGCGTTTGTAACGCATATAAACGCATGCGTCGTGTTTTCCTATATTTAACATTAATGTCTTTTCGATGCTTGCGTCTTGGCGCGGAAATGCAACATGTAGTAATTTCTAGAGGCGTTTTTTTGCCGCAAAAAAACGCATGCGTTCGATTGCGTAAAAAAAAACGTATTGCTGTCTATGTAAACGCATGCATTTTTAAGCACATGCGTTTGGTTGCGTTTTTGAGCGCATGCGTTTCAATAGAGAAAAACAAGTCTAGACACTGATAAACCACCCCCCACCATCAAGATGATAAAGGGATCCAAACCCTAACCCTAACCCTAAGCCACCATCAAGGTGATAAAGGGATCCAAACCCTAACCCTAAGCCACCATCAAGGTGATAAAGGGATCCAAACCCTAGCCCTAACCCTAACTCTAGCCCTAACCCTATCCCTAACCCTAGCCCTAACCCTCACCCTAGCCCTAACCCTAATGGGAAAATGGAAATAAATACATTTTTTTAATTTTTTAATTTTTCCCTAACTAAGGGGGTGATGAAGGGGGGTTTGATTTCTATTATAAGGGGTTTTCTAGTGGATTTTTATGATTGACAGCTGTCACACACTGAAAGACGCTTTTTATTCCAAAAAATATTTTTTGCGTTACCACATTTTGAGAGCTGCAATTTTTCCATATTTTGGTCCACAGAGTCAAGTGAGGTCTTGTTTTTTGCGGGACGAGTTGACATTTTTATTGGTAACATTTTCGGGCACGTGACATTTTTGATTGCTTTTCATTCCGATTTTTGTGAAGCAGAATGAACAAAAACCAGCTTGTGAAATTTCTCATCATGCGTACCAAAAGCGCAAACGCAGGGAAAAACGCATGTAAATGCGTACAAACGCGGCGTTTTTTTAACCGCATGCGACAACGCATGCGTCTAAAAAACGCAGCGTTTGTACACTTTACATGCGTTTTTTTCACCACTTGCGGATGCGTTTTAAATGCTGCGGATTTAAACACAAATGTGAAACCAGCCTAAGCCTGGCAGCTTCTCTGTAGTAAAGATGTCACACACACACTGGGCAGTTACTTATCACACTCAGGGATCTTTGCTTGTCACTGCGGTCACCAGGGCTGCACTCAAGTCACTGTCTCTGCACTGTCAGGGGAAGAGTCTTCTCAGATTACGGAGGCTTCCAAGTCCTCACTCTCACTCCATCCTTAGTGCCCTCACGGGGAGCACTCTGTCATGGGGAGCCTGCTTTCTCTCTGGCACGCTGTCCCCTCCATCTGGCGCGCTCTGCTCTCCCGCACTTTTCTGACCACACCTCCGTCTCTTCCCCCCCTGCCCCAGCCGTCACATGGTCCCTTGTGTCCAGAGCAGAAAGTCTTCCCTCCGACAACCCAGCTGTCTGACTAAGTGGTTCCAGGTAAGGAGCAGGGACAGCAACCTCCTTACATATACAGTACATTTAAAGCCACCCCTATGATGCATGCACTCAACGCATTTGATGCAACTCTGCTTTTAAGATTTGGCTCATTTTTTTTGCTTGTTGGAACTTCTAAAATGTTTAACCCCTTTAAATGCTACAATAAACCTTTAAACCTTGTACCATTGCAAAGAATGCAAGGTTCACATTACGACTGGCTTAGGCCTCTTTCACACTTCCGTCTTTTTGAAGACGTTGCAATGCGTCGTTCTGTGCAAAAAACGCATCCTGCAAAGTAGCCCGCAGGATGCGTTTTTTTGCACATAGACTTGTATTACCGACGCATCACGACGTATGGACACACGTTCCATACGTCGTGCACTGGATGCGTCGGTAATTGGCGGACCGTCGTCACAAAAAAACGTTCAATGTAACGTTTTTTTGTGTGACGGGTCCGCCATTTTTGACCGCGCATGCGTGGCCGAAACTCCGCCCCTCCTCCCCGGACTGCAGAATGGGCAGCGGATGCGTCCATCCGCTGCCCACATCATGCAGAGAATTCACATCGTCCGTCGGTACATCAGCCCGACGCATTGCGAGGGGCCCGTACCAACGGAAATGTGAAAGAGGCCTAAGTGTAAGATGGGGATTATTAGCTACAATGCTGGCCTTGCAAATCAGATAAATCTGCCATCAATTTATGTGTATGAGAGCAGCCGGCCTACTCCTGATTTCAACATATCAAATTGTTAGGGAAGTAATTCCTTTACTATTTGAACATACATATTTATGAGAGAGTCAATAGAGGCAGCTATCTTATGTTTATGGCAAGAAATCGCACTGGTTACCTGACTCCAAGGTTTCTTAAGGTACCTTCACACATAACGATATCGTTAACGATATCGTTGCTTTTTGTGACGTAGCAACGATATCGTTAAGGAAATCGTTCTGTGTGACAGCGACCAACGATCAGGCCCCTGCTGGGAGATCGTTGGTCGCTGAGGAAAGTCCAGAACTTTATTTCGTCGCTGGACTCCCTGCAGACATCGCTGGATCGGCGTGTGTGACACCGATCCAGCGATGTCTTCACTGGTAACCAGGGTAAACATCGGGTTACTAAGCGCAGGGCCGCGCTTAGTAACCCGATGTTTACCCTGGTTACCAGCGTAAAAGTTAAAAAAACAAACACTACATACTTACCTTCCGTGTCTGTCCCCGGCGCTCAGCTTCTCTGCACTCCTCCTGCACTGGCTGTGAGCGTCGGTCAGCCGGAAAGCAGAGCGGTGACGTCACCGCTCTGCTTTCCGGCCGCTGTGCTCACAGCCAGTGCAGGAGGAGTGCAGAGAAGCTGAGCGCCGGGGACAGACACGGAAGGTAAGTATGTAGTGTTTGTTTTTTTAACTTTTACGCTGGTAACCAGGGTAAACATCGGGTTACTAAGTGCGGCCCTGCGCTTAGTAACCCGATTTTTACCCTGGTTACCCGGGGACCTCGGGATCGTTGGTCGCTGGAGAGCTGTCTGTGTGACAGCTCTGCAGCGACCAAACAGCGACGCTGCAGCGATCGACATCGTTGTCGGTATCGCTGCAGCGTCGCTGAGTGTGAAGGTACCTTTACTGGGAGAGAAGGAGGAGCAGCTGCATTAATTGCTATCAAGATCTGTTCACATTATAGTGATCTCTTTACTTATATAGAGCCAAAATATTCCGCAGCGCTTTACAGACATTAACCTGATTGTGCTCACAATCTAAATTCCCTATCAGTATGTCTTTGGAATGTGGGAGGAAATCGGAGAACCTGGAGGAAACCCATGCAAATACGGGGATAACATACAAACTCCTTGCTGATGTTGTCCTTGGTGGGATTTAAACCCAGGACTCCAGCGTTGCAAGGCTGCAGTGCTAACCACTGAGCCACCGTGCTGCCCTTATACATACAATGCCTTGCGAAAGTATTCGGCCCCCTGGAACTTTTCAACCTTTCCCACATATCAAGCTTCAAACATAAACATATCAAATGTAAATTTTTGGTGAAAAATCAACAAGTGGAACACAATTGTGAAATTGAACAAAATGTATTGGTTATTTTAATTTTTTGTGGAAATTCAAAAACTGAAAAGTGGGGCGTGCAATATTATTCGGCCCCTTTACTTTCAGTGCAGCAAACTCACTCCAGAAGTTCATTGTGGATCTCTGAATGATCCAATGTTGTCCTAAATGCCTAATGATGATAAATATAATCCACCTGTGTGTAATCAAGTCTCCGTATAAATGCACCTGCTCTGTGATAGTCTCAGGGTTCTGTGTGAAGCACAGAGAGCATCATGACGACCAAGGAGCACAACAGGCAGGTCCGTGATACTGTTGTGGAGAAGTTTAAAGCCAGATACAAAATGATTTCCAAAACTTTAAACACCCCAAGGAGCACTGTGCAAGCGATCATATTGAAATGGAAGGAGTATCATTCCACTGCAAATCTACCAAGACCCGGCCGTCCCTCTAAACTTTCATCTCAATCAAGGAGAAGACAGATCAGAGATGCAGCCAAGAGGCCCATGATCACTCTGGATGAACTGCAGGCGTGTACTACGGAGGACAGAGAATGAACTTCAATACAATATTGCGGCCAGCATGCAGTCAGCGGGTAAGGAAAGGGTGAATCAAACACCCGAAAACTCCGCCCATATGACCCAAAACCGTTCCCGCCAAATTCAGGTGACAGGTTCCCTTTAAATGCTTTGTCCAGTGAAAAGAAGATACTTCTAGATAGATGGTTTCCAGAGCTGCTTTAATCCCTGATAGATTGGATCAGCAGTGTGCATGCTCAACCTCAACTTTATCTATACTCTATGAGGCCAAGAATTGCACTTGGCTTTTTCCAGCTGTCTCCATAGAGCAGAGGTTCCAAGGGGCCAACTGGGGTAAACTAGAAGGATTTACTGTATTCAGTCAGTAGGGCCTTAGAGCACGGACAGGGCAGTTGAGCCACGCAACGTTGTTAAGGAAAAGGAGCCCAGCTTGTCCAAGGCTTAGAAGTAATGATTGCCAGAGAGGTAAATGAATACAGGGCAGCTTTGTCATCATGGCAATCAGCTATATAGGAAGATACCTGTGTGTCTGGAGAGAAACGGACCGGGAACTCCTAAAGATAGACTAGTCAGACAGAATGCTGTGGTACCGGCGAAAATGGTATGAACCTGTGATATTCCTAAAGAAGAAAGGCACAGCACAGGGAAAGAAAATGTTGTATCTGAGAAAGGAACTGATGTTGTGTCTGAGAAAGGAACTGAGTAAAATGTAAAATCGTTTGCATTAAGTTGGAACTTGACTCTGTCTCTCTTTATATGGAATCTCAAGAAGGAAACCCCCAGCTAATCAGAGAGGACCCAGATGGACAGGAAAGTGGACAAAAAGGTACTCTACCGCTGGGACACTGTGTACATGTGACAGAGGGCCAGGTTGCGCTAAAGCAGCCACCATTGAAAGCCACAACTACAGCCCTGGCCCCCATTCCAGTGGGAACCTCTGCTTGCAAGTATGCTCTTATAAGACAGGGTGCCACAGAGTCTCAGTGGGATTTCTGTATGGGAAGCTTTGGCTGTTATTACACTTTGTGCTTAATTATTAGGCAACTTCCTTTTCTTTGGCAAAATGGGTTAGAAGAAAGATTTGACGGGCTCTGAAAAGTCCAAAATTGTGAGATGTCTTGCAGAGGGATGCAGCAGTCTTGAAATTGCCAAACTTTTGAAGCGTAATCACCGAACAGTCAAGCGTTTCAAGGCAGATAGCCAACAGGGTCGCTAGAAAAGTGTTGGGAAAAAAAGGTGCAAAATAACTGCCCATGAATTGAGGAAAATCAAGTGTGAAGATGCCATTTGCCACCAGTTTAGCCATATTTCAAAGCTGCAACGTTACTGGAGTAACAAAAAGCACAAGGTGTGCGATACTCAGGGACATGGCCAAGGTAAGGAAGGCTGAAAAACGACCACCTTTGAACAAGAAACATAAGATAAAACGTCAAGACTGGGCCAAGAAATATCTTAAGACTGACTTTTCAAAGGTTTTACGCACTGATGAAATGAGAGTGACTCTTGATGGGCCAGATGGATGGGCCAGAGGCTGGATCAGTAAAGGGCAGAGAGCTCCACTCCGACTCAGACACCAGCAAGGTGGAGGTGGGGTACTGGTATGGGCTGGTATCATCAAAGATGAACTTATGGGACCTTTTCGGGTTGAGGATGGAGTGAAGCTCAACTCCCAGACCTAATGCCAGTTTCTGGAAGACAACTTCTTCAAGCAGTGGTACAGGAAGAAGTCGGTATCGTTCAAGAAAAACATGATTTTCATGCAGGACAATGCTCCATCACATGCCTCCAACTACTCCACAGCGTGGCTGGCCAGTAAAGGTCTCAAAGAAGAAAAAATAATAATGTGGCCCCCTTGTTCACTTGATCTGAAGCTCATAGAGAACCTGTGGTCCCTCATAAAATGTGAGATCTACAGGGATGTGTGACGCCCAAGAGACCGGGATACCCAGCACCGGACCAATGGGGTCTGTCTCTTGAGGGGGATGTCACGGGTGGCTTGACCCGGTGCTGTGGCCTCAGGCAATGCACAGTGTAAGGGGTATCGTGAGGGGACAGGCACTTACTTGATCAGCAGCAGGTTCTCCCAGCGGTGACGATCCCGATCCTGGATAGATGGCTATTGTCCAAATGAAAGACTGAGGCACTGAAACGTTTAACCAGTTTACTTTAACATAAAAGGATTTACAACCAGTCCTGTCACCGGAGTCTGTATGGGAACTCTGAGTTACTTTGACCCTGCCGGGGTCTTCGCCTCTTATTGTGCGCAATTTCTGTGTGGCCCTGCTGCTGTATGTGAACTGGCTGCCGGCCCAATCTGTCCCCTCCGGGTCCTGGTTCGACGGGCAACCCGAGTCCTTTTATCGGCTTACCCCCTCCGGGAGTACCGCTGAACTCTGTGTCTGTTGCTGCGTCCGGCCCTAGTGAAGCTGATATCACCTCACGTTTTTCCGGTTGCTGTATTATATATAATGAATACAGCCACGGATCCGGTATCCGTCTTTGTGCCTGTTCTGGGTAGTGATTAATGCTACCCGGTTCTCACAATGTCCCTTTTCTCTGTCCCTCTTCTCCTCAGGCCGGTGATTTGGGCCTGGAAACCGTCATAGGGCTGTTAGAAATTCAGCTGTATGACCTCTCACTATCAGCTCCTTAGCCCAACTGCCATTTCTTCTCTCAGACCAGAATGGATTAAGGGGAGTCTCTGGAGCTCCCCCTTCTGGCCGGAGGTGGTAGTGCAGTTTTGTTATTTTAGTATTTGTGTTTAGTGTCAGTAACTATTTTTGTGGCAAATACCCCTAGGGGTGCCACATTCCCCCTTAGTTAAGAACAGTACTCCGGGACTGTGGGACGATAACATTTTGAAATAACAATTAATATGTACAGAGTCTTAAAAATGAAAAGTTACAAAAACCACTCAAGGAAACAAAAATAGAGTTCTGTAAAAAGTCACTTCAAATAGCGTCCATTAATACAGTTCTACCCTTGAAGGTACTCAATATAAAGTCTAAAGAAAGTTCAAAAAGAGCAAAAAGCAAAGTTCAAAAAGCAGTCTTTCCGGAGCTTTGATTTAGTGCCTCCGGGTTGATAACAAGTTCAAGAATATGCAAGAAGTTCATACAGACAAGTCTCTGTAGGTACTGGGCTTAAACGTTGCAGACTGATAACAATGACTATACTACATTTTCTGTTTAACTATATACGGCATAACATATATACAATTCACATTATGAGCTTTATAGTTGGTAATCTGCATACCTGGCCGGTAATTGACCCTGGGTACTACGCTGTGATCTACGTAATAACGGTATCTCTTCATGTGGTGTACTACTGTCTACTGCGGATGTAGTATCTGCCCGCTCTGCTAAAGATAATTCCATAACTATGGAGTTGGCAAGTCCACCGTGAATGGGATTACTCTTTTCAGGAATCTGTTCTTCCTGGCCTGGAACCTCCTGTAGTACGGGGTCAGCCTCTTCCTGTCTTGGGACTTCTGGTATTGGGTTCGGTGTTGGATAAAAGGCCACCATGGGAACCACTACTGCACCATGGTATGTTAGTAGGGTTTTGGGAAAGTCTCCTATACAGGTGTGATACACTTCCTCTTCTTTTTTCTTTACTGGTTGAACCTGTATGGGTTGAATAACTTCTGGTTCTGGCTGGACAACGTCTGGCTCTTTCAATGCTTCCGGGCATAATTTAAGATTGTCTCTTGACACTAGTACAGATGTTAAGCCTCCGTTTTTGCTAATGAGACACATTTTAGGATTATCCACTCTTGTTGGTAAAACTGTGTAGGGTACGGCTTCCCACTGATTGTCCAGTTTATTGGTTCGACGATTTCTCTTGAGCACTTGGTCACCCGGTCTTAATGGGGTCGCTAGAGCATTCTGGTTGAAAGTTCGCTCTTGTCTTTCTCTAGTTTGCTGAAGGCTTCTTTCCACACTCTCTTGCACTTGGTGATACTGCTTTTGCCGTATGATATCCCAATTGGAGTCTTGAACTTCTGCGTCTGGTTTCAGAATTCCCATTTCTAGATCGATTGGTAATTGGCCGGGTCTTGCACGCATAAGATAAGCTGGGGTGCAGTTGGTGGAGCTCACCGGGACATGATTATACAGATCCACCAAGTCAGGCAATTTCTCTGGCCATTGATTCCTTTCTGTCTCAGGTAAAGTCTTTAGTAGGTCTATTACAATATGGTTCATCTTCTCGCATAAGCCGTTTGTTTGTGGATGATAGGCCGTCGTCCTGATCTTTTTGCAACCATACATATTACAGAATTCTCTGAAGATCTCTGATTCAAAGGCTGTACCTTGGTCGGTGAGAACCTGTTCCGGATATCCATGGGGTCTACAAAAGTACGTTTGGAACGCTTTGGCTGCTGTTTTTGCTGTCAGATCTTTTACGGGTACTACTACCAAGAAGCGTGAATAATGGTCCACGATGGTCAAGGCATAGACATAGCCGGACCGGCTTGGTATTAACTTCACGTGGTCTATGGCTACAAGTTCAAGTGGTTGTTTGGTGATTATGGGCTGCAGTGGTGCTCTTTGGTTCTTTTGATCGTTTCTTCTGAGGTTGCACGGGCCACAATTTCTACACCACTGTTCGATTGATTTTCTCATCCCGACCCAATAAAATCTTTCTCTTAGAAGTGCTTCTAACTTTTTCCAACCAAAGTGACCAGCACCATTATGGTAAGCTTCGAGGACCATCTTGACATCTTGTTTAGGCACGATAATCTGCCAAACCAATTCATGTGTTTTCGGATTGGTGTACCTTCTACAGAGCTTCCCTTGATACAGGAACATTTTGCCTCTCTCTTTCCAGAGTTGATGCGTCTCTTCTGGGGCATCCTCATCGGGATATGCACTTTGCTCAGTTAACAGTTCCTTCACCAACTTCACAGCCGGATTGCTGTCTTGGGTGTCAGCCCATCTATGGTGTGCTAACGGATTAAAATTCACCTCTTGTTGTTTCTGATAGGTACTTGACTGATGATGTTTTGCCTTGGGATGATGGAAGGCTGGTAGTTCAATTTCTTCAAGCTCCCACGTTTCTTCTTCTACATCTCTCAAGTGTGGCATCCGGGATAGGGCATCGGCATTTCCATTCTTGCGACCTGCTCGATATTTGATCTTGAAGTTGTAATTAGATAACCGGGCTATCCATCGCTGTTCTAACGCACCTAATTTGGCTGTGTCCAGGTGGGTCAACGGATTGTTGTCAGTATAGACAATAAATTCTGCAGCGGCCAGATAGTGTTTGAAACGTTCCGTCACAGCCCAAACTACTGCCAGTAGTTCCAATTTGAAGGAGCTATAATTTTCTGGATTTCTTTCAGTAGGCCAGAGCTTTCTACTTGCAAAGGCGATGACTTTCTCCCGACCTTCTTGCTTTTGTGACAGCACCGCTCCTAGTCCCACATTACTGGCATCGGTGTAGAGGATGAAAGGTTGATGGTAATCTGGGTATGCCAGAACCTCTTCTCCGGTTAGTGCCTTCTTTAGTTGTTCAAAGGAGTCTTCCCTTTCGTCGTTCCACTGGAAAGGAGGGTTTCGGTTTGAAGGTTTCTTCGTCTGCCCTACCAAGGCGTCTTGCAAGAGTGCTGCCAACTTGGTAAATCCTTTTGTAAATCTGCGATAGTAACCCACCAATCCCAGGAATTGCCTCACTTCTTTTGCGCTGGTAGGTCTCGGCCAATCCCTTATGGCGGTTATTTTCTCGGGATCCGGTGCTACTCCCTCCGAACTCACGATGTGTCCCAGGTACTGTACCTTTGGCTTGAGAAGGTGACATTTGGATGGCTTGACTTTCATGCCATACCTGGATAAGGCTTCGAACACTTCTGCCAAGTCTTTTAAGCGTTGTTCATAAGTCTTTGAGTAGACGATCACATCATCTAGGTACAGGAGGACGGTCTCGAAGTTCTTGTGTCCGAGGCAGCATTCCATCAGTCGCTGGAAGGTACCGGATGCATTGCAGAGTCCGAACGGCATGCGATTAAATTCATTTAGACCCATTGGTGTGGTGAATGCCGTCTTTTCCTTATCTCTCTCAGCCACAGGGACTTGCCAATACCCGCTTGTTAAGTCTAAGGTGGAAAAATAATTAGCAGATTTCAAAGCAGTCAAGGACTCTTCTATCCTAGGCAAGGGGTAGGCATCTTTATGGGTGATGTTATTAATCTGCCGGTAGTCTACGCACATTCTCATAGTTCCATCCTTTTTTTTGACAATCACTAGAGGGGCCGCCCAGGGGCTACAGCTGTCTCTTATTACCCCGGCCTGTTTCATTTCCCTCAGCATATCTTTTGCACATTGATAGTGAGCGGGCGGTATGGGTCTATATCTTTCTTTTATTGGGGGATGGTCACCTGTGGGGATTGTGTGTTCTACCCCTTCTATCCGTCCGAAGTCCAATGGGTGTTTACTGAAGACTTGTTCATATTCCGTCACTAGCCTATACACCCCTTGTTTTTGATGGGTAGGTGTTGAATTTATGCCCACGTGTAGCTGTTGGCACCAATCCTCCATTTCTCCATCTGAGCCATTGCCTTCCACCTGACAGGTTGGTTCTAAGGGCTCAATGGTTGTGATGGCATTGTTGTCAACAGTATATAGCTTTGCCATTGTAGCATACCTTGGCAAAGTGACCTCTTCCTCTCCACAGTTCAAAAGTCGTACCGGCACTCGTCCCCGGTGTACCTCGACTATCCCTCGTGCTGTGAGTATAGTGGGCCTGCTGTCGGTGTACACTGGTTCTATTAAGGCTTGATAATCTCGTCCCTTAGTACTAATGGCTGCTCTACACCATACCAGCATTTCTGTTTTTGGTGGGATTACAATAGACGTTGAATCACTTACCCTCACACTGCCGATTTCTCCACCTGCAACTTCTACCTGTTGCCTTAACATCAATACTTTTATTTCCCTCCGGAGAACTCTCTGCTGGCAGGATTGGGCAGTTTCAGCAATTTGCTGTAAGACAGAAATGACTTCGGAAAAGCAGTTCTCTAACACATTCATTCCTATCAATACAGTTGGTTCACAGTTCCGCCGGTCAACATCAACAACAATTATACCCTGTTTCTTCAATTCTACTTTACCAATCTTTATGGTCATCTCCCTGAATCCTAGTTTTGGTACCAACTTACCATTACTGGCCCATATATCTAGTTCAACATCAGAGGGCCCTTTATCAATATCTGCATCAGCCCAGTACCTCTTATAAAGGATATACGGTATAGATGAAATCTGGGAACCTGTGTCCAGCAAAGCGTTGAGGGGCATTCCGTCCAGCACGATAGGGATAATGGGTCGTCCTCCGATGTACCTGTCGTGCCAGGGTGTTGGGCCTTGAAAGTTCATTCCTGCGAAGCGGCCCGCATTCCCAGGGGATTCCTGTTTAAATCACAATCTCGTGCAAAGTGGCCTGGCTGCTGGCAACGGCGGCAAATGGGCTGTCCATCCGGTTGGTAGCGGTCTCGGGGTCGTCCTCTCCATGTCGGGTATCTCCGGGGTCTCATCCATGGAACACCTTCCCTACGGTTTGACAACTCCATCTTGGGTCCTCTCATCTCCTGCATGGTTTTAGCCATTGAAGCAACAACATCAGTTAAAGAGTCAAGCTTTTGTTGAAGAGCCTCATTAGTACTGGGCCCCAGGGGCTTAGCAATGGCCCCGGACATAGCTGATGTCACTGGTACTCCATGTTGTTGAGGAGCCTCTGCCATGAGTTGCGCAGGCTCCTGATCCCGAGGTGCCTCTGCCAGCTGGAGACGTATAACGCTCTCCTTTAATTGGGCAAATGTCAATTCAGGGTTCTTAAAAACAAGCATGCTCACATGCCCCCGGTGAGAAGGGGTGTAGAGTCCCTCAATAAATTGATCTCTTAGCAGTTTATCCGCTCCGGTGTTAAAAATGGGTTCAGCCAGTGTAAGTGATTTAAGGGCTTCCTGCAGGTTTAAGGCAAAGTCTCTCACGCCCTCATTAACTTTTTGTTTGCAATTAAAGAATCGTACTTTAGCTTTGCTGCTGGCAGTGGTTTCAAATGTAGCTTTTAATCCAGCAAATATGCGTTCAACAGTGCCTTTCAGATCAGCTGCCCATGCTGTGACTTCTCGCTTAGCATGGCCACTTAACTGCATCATCAGGAGACTAACACGCTGAACTTCACCCACGGGGAACATGTCAAAATGGGCCAGCATCTTTTCTCTGAAATCGTCAAGGGTATTAGGCTCACCTTCATACATTGGAAGCCATGTGCCACCCGGGGTATATGGCATCAGCACCGGCATGATGGGCGCCACTCCTTGCACCGCTGCGCTACCGGACTCTCTATCGACACTCTGTCTTTCAGCTGCATTAGCGTCGCCGGGTGCTGCGGCGTCTCCGTGCTGCGACATACTGTGCCCCCTTAGTTAATCCGGACCCTTCCGGTCCTCCGCTTCCGTCGGGATAGTGTAGATTCGTTCCGCTGTGCAGCAGGATCGATTTTCCCCTTGCTCTGATGTCAGAGCGCTCAGCTTGGTGCCGCCCACAATGACACGCCCCCTGCTGCTCCCACCCACCGCGCTCTGTAATGGCGGATTCTGAAGTTTTTCAGTTAGACTGGGGCTCAGGTGATGGCGTAGCTCAATTAACAGTCTCGTGCCTAACGGTTATGAAGTGATTACCTCAGGGGATGGCGGCCATCTTTACTCCATTATAACCAATGGGGAAAAGTCACTTTCAATAGTTTTCAATGGGGAATGGATTTTTCTTTAATAAAGTCAATTTTCAAGATTTTTCATCCAAGTTGTCACAGTTTTGGGCTCCAATCACGGCACACAATACCCGGTATACGGGCTGGCTAGATCCTGTTCGTGACGCCAATAGTGACGCCCAAGAGACCGGGATACCCAGCACCGGACCAATGGGGTCTGTCTCTTGAGGGGGATGTCACGGGTGGCTTGACCCGGTGCTGTGGCCTCAGGCAATGCACAGTGTAAGGGGTATCGTGAGGGGACAGGCACTTACTTGATCAGCAGCAGGTTCTCCCAGCGGTGACGATCCCGATCCTGGATAGATGGCTATTGTCCAAATGAAAGACTGAGGCACTGAAACGTTTAACCAGTTTACTTTAACATAAAAGGATTTACAACCAGTCCTGTCACCGGAGTCTGTATGGGAACTCTGAGTTACTTTGACCCTGCCGGGGTCTTCGCCTCTTATTGTGCGTAATTTCTGTGTGGCCCTGCTGCTGTATGTGAACTGGCTGCCGGCCCAATCTGTCCCCTCCGGGTCCTGGTTCGACGGGCAACCCGAGTCCTTTTATCGGCTTACCCCCTCCGGGAGTACCGCTGAACTCTGTGTCTGTTGCTGCGTCCGGCCCTAGTGAAGCTGATATCACCTCACGTTTTTCCGGTTGCTGTATTATATATAATGAATACAGCCACGGATCCGGTATCCGTCTTTGCGCCTGTTCTGGGTAGTGATTAATGCTACCCGGTTCTCACAATGTCCCTTTTCTCTGTCCCTCTTCTCCTCAGGCCGGTGATTTGGGCCTGGAAACCGTCATAGGGCTGTTAGAAATTCAGCTGTATGACCTCTCACTATCAGCTCCTTAGCCCAACTGCCATTTCTTCTCTCAGACCAGAATGGATTAAGGGGAGTCTCTGGAGCTCCCCCTTCTGGCCGGAGGTGGTAGTGCAGTTTTGTTATTTTAGTATTTGTGTTTAGTGTCAGTAACTATTTTTGTGGCAAATACCCCTAGGGGTGCCACAGATGGAAATCAGTCCACCTCTAGGAACAGTGTCTGGAGGCTGTGGTGGCTGCTGCACGCAATGTTGGTCGTAAACAGATCAAGCAACTGACAGAATCTATGGATGGAGGCTGCTGAGTGTCATCACAAAGAAAGGTGGCTATATTGGTCACTAATTTTTTGGGGTTTTGTTTTTGCATGTCAGATATGTTTATTTCTAAATTTTGTGCAGTTATATTGGTTTACCTGGTGAAAATAAACAAGTGAGATGGGAATATATTTGGTTTTTATTAAGTTGCCTAATAATTCTGCACAGTAATAGTTATCTGCACAAACAGATATCCTCCTAAGATAGCCAAATCTAAAAATACCCCACTCCAGCTTCCAAAAATATTAAGCTTTGATATTTATGAGTCTTTTGGGTTGATTGAGAACATAGTTGTTGATCAATAATAAAAATAATCCTCTAAAATACAACTTGCCTAATAATTCTGCACACAGTGTATACTGGAAATGAGAGGCTCTGGGTGTCACTATTCGGAGGTCTCTGGATGTGGCTCGAGACTATCTGTCAGACCTAAATGTGGCTCTTAGGTTAAGAAGGCCTGGAGACAACTGCCATAGAGAATGAGTGGAGTTGCGCCTCTTTATTCTAACATTGATAAAAGTGCCTAGTTCTATCAATTAGTGGGAGTCCCAGTAGTCGGAACCCCACTGATCTAGAAGTTATCACCTAGATTTGCAGTTTACAAGAAAAAACCTGGTCTGTACCATTTCCCACACTGATGAAGAATTAGAGAGCGGGCAAAGGTTATTTTGCACCCAGATACTGAGAGCAAAAGTTCACATACTTTTGCTACTCACAGACATGTCATATTCCTCAGTAAACGAATATAAGAAAAAGTCCAATATGTGTGACTTGCGTGAAAATCTGATGCAGTTTTAGATCAAATTTTGGCAGAAATATAGAAAATTCGGAAGGAATCATAAATTTTCAAGCACCACTGTATACCCAGCTTTGAAATTACATTGAGCAGATAGGCCATACTTTTTTTTGTTAAAATAATCATTTAGACACTGACACTGTATGATGGTATTATTTTAAGTTTTCAAAAGCTACTGAAAAGGTTTTTTTTATACGTTTTCAAAATTACAGTATGTTGAATGAAAAAGCCACACTTTGTGTGTTGAGAGCACTGAATAGCAGTATTTTTATATATATGAAGCTTTTGAAATTTTGCTGAATGTTACTTAGCTTGTTGTCAATCATCTCATTTTGCAAAAAAAGAACCCGGTGTCACGGGGAGCCTAGGTAGGCTAAAGCTAATAACCCCGGGCCCCTGCGATATCCCTCAGACTAGGGAAATCCTGTCTGTCCCTCTCCCAGAGATTACACTGATGGTGTGCTTGTCTGGGCCGCCAGGCCTGACCCTGACTCCTGCTTCAGTACTAATCTGAAACCTCCACGCTCCACCCAGTGATATTCCTCACACCAACCCCTACAGAAAGCACAGACAGGGAAAACCAAAAACGCACCACACCGCAAACACACACAGGAAAACACTAAAATGTGCACAGGGCAAAACAAAACACAAATATAGGAAGGATAAATATGACAAAGGACCATACACCACCAGATATGATATTTCCACTCCACGATCACCACTCCGAACCAAGATCACCAGGCACAAGACACAAGCTATAATCGGCGACGCCCAAAGTTCAGAAGAACTATTTAAAGGCCGTGGGCGTGACCCAGCCTCCAATCCGAGTACCAGCTAGATTACCCCCGGACAACCTAGATAAAATCTAGCTGGCGCCACTGAGCGCATAGTGGATGAATGCAGAATTACCCCTCTCTGTCGGACGCCCTAGTGTGAATAGCGTCCAACATGACACCCGGCCCTGGATATCAATCTATATACATAATTGTCTAAGGGGTACTTCCGTTTGTCTGTCTGTCCTTCTGTCACGGATATTCATTGGTCGTGGCCTCTGTCTATCATGAAAATCCAAGTCGCTGATTGGTCGCCACAAAACAGCCACGACCAATCAGCGACGGGCACAGTCTGGAAGAAAATGGCCGCTCTATACTCCCCGCAGTCAGTGGCCGGCGCCCGCTCCCCGCAGTTAGTGTCCCCGGCGCTCCGCTCCCCGCAGTCAGTGTCCCCGGTGCTCCGCTGCTTACTCCCCGCAGTCAGTGTCCCCGGCGCCCGCTCCATACTACCCTCCGGTCACTGCTAACACAGGGTTAATGCCGGCGGTAATGCATTCTGTTACCGCCGCTATTAACCCTGTGTGTCCCCAACCTTTTACTATTGATGCTGCCTATGCGGCATCAATAGTAAAAGAAAGTAATGTTAAAAATAGTACAAAAACAAAAAACCTGCTATACTCACACTCCGTTGTCCGCTGAGCCGCTCACGCCTGCCGCCATCTTCCTTTCCCGTGCGCCCATCTGACCAGCGCCGTTGGATCCCAGAAAGCGGAGAGACGGGACGCTGAGGAGCAGCGACCAGAATGGTGAGTATGTTCAACTACAAGGGGCCCTCGGATCGTTAGGTGAGTATGTTTATTTTTTATTTTTTTAACCTGTGACATACATGGCTCGGTAATATAGTACGTCACTGGGCAATATCCTACGTGGCTCTGTGCTGTATACTACGTGACTGGGCAATATACTACGTAAATGGGCAATATACTACGTAGCTGGGCAATATACTACGTGACTGGGCAATATACTACGTGACTGGGCAATATACTACGTGACTGGGCAATATACTACGTGGACATGCATATTCTAGAATACCCGATGCGTTAGAATCGGGCCACCATCTAGTATGTTATGTTCACCTATGGAGGCAGCTGAACTATTACTCACTGTAATGTAGCCTTGTGCACCTGTCTTCTATAAGGCAGATGATTAGATCATGCCACATGCTGGCGGCATTACAGGAAGTTGATAGATAGGCTTTAATTCTATTATACAACAAAGAAAATTGTAAAAGCAACCTCATAAAAGCTGGGATGTAATCATGTACGCTTCCTTTGTCTTCCTCTGCCGGTGTGCTTTGTATATAAATATCACTGGTAATAATTATTATAATTTATCCCCGCAGTCAACACATGCACTAAAACTGTTAATTCTTTGTTTGAGGTTAAACACTCAGTAAAGGGTAGCGTCTATGGAGAGGTGATAATGTCATAACAGCAATTTCACAAATCATCGGTAACAGAAGGAATTTGGATTTCTACAGATCCTTTCATACTTGGCATAAACCTGCAATACAAGGTATACTTCTGACTGCTCACAAACAGGTGCATCTCACAAAATTAGAATATCATCAAAAAGTTAATTTATTTCAGTTCTTCAATACAGAAGGAAGCATGAAGTGCTCTAAAATTCTTTGGTAGACGGCTGCACTGACTTTGGTCTTGATAAAACACAGCGGACCTACACCGGCAGATGACATGGCTCCCGAAATCATCATTGATAGTGGATACTTCAAACTAGACCTTGGAAATCAAAGTCCCAGAGTCTAGAGGAAGAGTGGAGAGGCCACAATCCAAGCTGCTTAAGGTCTAGTGTGAAGTTTCCACAATAAGTGATGGTTTGGGGAGCCATGTCATCTGCTGGTGTAGGTCCACTGTGTTTTATCAAGACCAAAGTCAGCGCAGCCGTCTACCAGGAAATGTTAGAGCACTTCATGCTTCCCTCTGCCGACAAGCTTTTTGGAGATGGAAATGTCATTCTCCAGCAGGACTTGGCACCTGTCCACACTGCCAAAAGTACCAATACCTGGTTTACAAATCAAAATCACAAAAAAAATTGGCAATTCTGAATTTTTGGTGAAAAATCTTTTTTTTCTTCTCTAGTTGTGGGATATCTGCTTGAGCTCAAAATCCATGGAAAGTCCAATGACCAGCTAGTAGGATCTCAGATGAGGAAAAAGAAGAATTCAGGGGCTAGCTATTGGCGGTCCAGGGGTAGAGCTTACTGTTAGACCTCGGTGCGTTAGGAGGCCCAAAGGTCGCTCTGTCATATGAGACATATACATTGCATGTGATATTTGGGGTACCACTGCAGATTTTGCATTGTGCCCAAAAGCGTAAGAATTCAACATTTCTTATTGCTTTCATTTCATTCAGATTTTCTCATATGGTCTATCTTCTTCAACGAGGTGCTATGTTGTCTTGATATTAGTTTCCAAGTAAAAGGGGACAACCCTCCCTGAAGGTCCATGATATTGTAAGGGGTTATAATATATGTAGTACCTTTTCCCCAACCCCTTTATGTATATTTGCCATGCTGCTATGATGTGTATATTTAATGTTACTGCTAATGTGTATAATATGCTTGTTATATTTAGGGAAAGTGTATTACCCTGGGTCGGCCACTAGATAGGGCACAATGCAAAAGGGGAGCATTGCCTCAGATGGGACACTAGATGGGGGAATTGTAGTACATAGTATAGAAATGGTTAATATAGGAGGGGCATGGTGGGATAAGGCAGGTAGGACTTCCTGATAGTAGCTAGTTGGGACGAGGGTGCCCATTAGCTCAGGAGGGCTGGCTAGCTCTGGGCTACATCATTATTATTATTCTTATACATTTTTATAGCACCATTTATTCCATGGCTCTTTACATGTGAATGCGGGGCAAATATAGACAAATACAATAAACATGAGCAAAAAACAAGGCACACAGGTACATAAAGAGGGAGGACTACAGTCTGTAGACCATGCAACGTTAGTAGAAGTGTAATGCCCAGCCATATAACATCTCTGGCCAGAACCTCATCGGAAGAAGCAACAGCAACAGTGCTAGCGGTGCAGTATTAGTGGAACTGCTAGAAAAGGCTAAGCAGTACAGGAAGGTCGCTCATCATGTGGCAGATGATTGCATGGGCTGATGTCCTCAGAGCTGGAGTGAAGCAGCTGTTGAGGGAACCCTCACATGAGGCAAGGAATCTGGACAGAGAGGACACTGAGGGATCGAAAGGTATGGTCCATCCCGGAAGCGAGCTTAGTGACAGAGGAGGACAGGGACAGAAGAGGGGTTGCACATTGTGAAACCTGTTGTTGATGCTGGAAGGAATGTGGATATGCTGTGCATATGTCTCAGTAAAGTTGCTCCATTTAAAGTTGAACTGACTGTGACTCCGTTATTCCTAAAGTGGGTCCTGAGGTCCTCCAGAAACGTACAGAAGACTGATGGAGCTGTGAAAGGTGCTGTAGGTATGCTGAGTAATGGGCAGCGTTCATGTGGTGGGAGGCCGGGGCGCACTGTTGCAGATGTTGGTGGCCACGACTACTGCCCTGGCCGCCCCGCACAATATTCCCAGAAAGAGGAAAGACTCCTTTGACTTCTGGGAGAGGTGGCAAATTTCCCAGAAGCTGATAGAACCTTCCAAAAATCATAGCATAAGGAAGGATTTATTTGCCCTAGTCATAAAATGGGTGTGTCCTTTAAAGTAGATGGTATGGCTATAGGTAAAAAAAAAATTGGGTCTGCCACAGAGCATCTATCTCCTGGCTGGGTTATAGCGAGCAAAAGTCGGTAAGTCGGCTAGAAAGAAAGTCGAGAAGGTGTTTTTAAAGCCAAAAAGAGCTGCCTCTTTACAAAAAAATGTAATTTTATTGATCAGTATGGTATGAAACTGAGGTCATTGCTATACAATAATTGTAATTTTACCCAACAGCGGGCCTGTAGAGCTGTATAAGCAAAAAAAAACATGCGTTTGAGGTTTTGGAGACCACACAGGTATTTAAAACTTCTTGCATTGCTATAAATCTCATGGACTCCACTCATTAGGTCAATTGTTGGCTTGTTGTCTCAGTTGTCCAGCAAAACAGCTACAGTCAGTATTCATAGACTTGATTGTCAGGGAATGTTGACCTCCTGTGGTGACCCCAGAGATGGTTGAAATTGAACTGTTGGTAAAGCCTAGACAGATGGAGACCATCACTTTCACCTTCATTATAAGGATAGTTGACCAAACAAACACGACCAACCCCCTTGCCTTACTAGAATGATACTGAAGTTTGCTCTTTTGGTTAAAAGGTGTTATTCAAGTTTTATGGATATGCAAATATACAAAAGAAACTGATTCAAAGAGACCCAACAGACTGGTAGAGGTAAATGGAGACCTGGTAGAGAGGGCTGGCCAACATAGTCACCAAGTAAATGACATGGATTTAGATGTCAGAACACCATTCTGCCCTAACATTCTTGCCCATGTAAACCCCATGAGTGGGACCAAAATGTAATCAAACCTAGAAAGGGTGAATTTTTAAAATAAAACCTTCTAGAAGGAGATAAAGCTGCAGACCCTCTTGTCCTAGTTTGTTGGTGTGAAATAGCTTCAAGATGAAGGTCAAATTTATTCAATATGGATCCTCTCAACTCGGTATACACCCCAGCCCAATAAATTCTACATATCCTATTATGAAATGACCTAATTTCTCAACAAGCTCTTATAAACGCTCTTGTCATTTTTGCGCTTTGCCAGCCAAGACAACTCTGTACGTATGTGTCGCCTCCCATGATGTCTGACTTTTCTTAAAGCGCAGTGCTTGCAAACGCAGCCAGAAGTTTCAGTGACTCTGGTTTTTCGATGCTACAGAGGAAAAGCTGCCTTTTCTAGAAGCAAGAAAGAGGGCATGATTCGGACTAGTGGCGCAGACATTCCCTTGGTCTGAACTGTTAATCATGAGGAGTGCACCATCCCCTGGCAAGTAGGAAGTTGGAAGGCATGGAAGTGGGGTGCTTTGGAAGATAGCAGAGAATAACCCTGAGGCTATGGGCCCCTGTGCAGGATTTTTCTAGGCGGTTTTCCACTATAAAAACATAGTAACATAGTAACATAGTAACATAGTAAGTAAGGCCGAAAAAAGACGCTTAATTTAACCCCTTTCTGCCATTGGACGTAATATTCCGTCCATGTGGGGTGGGCCTTAATTCCCAAGGACGGAATATTACGTCCAGCGCGATCGGCCGCGCTCACGGGGGGAGCGCCGCCGATCGCGGCCGGGTGTCAGCTGCTTATCGCAGCTGACATCCGGCACTATGTGCCAGGAGCGGTCACGGACCGCCCCCGGCACATTAACCCCTGGCACACCGCGATCAAAGATGATCGCGATGTGCCGGCGGTGCAGGGAAGCACCGCGCAGGGAGGGGGCTCCCTGCGGGCTTCCCTGAGACCCCCGCAGCAACGCGATGTGATCGCGTTGCTCCGGGGGTCTCCTACCTCCCTCCCTGCAGTAAGTCCCGGATCCAAAATGGCCGCGGATCCGGGTCCTGCAGGGAGGGAGGTGGCTTCACAGAGCCTGCTCAGAGCAGGCACTTGGTAACGCTGCACTGCTCTCAGACAGATCGGTGATCTGTCAGAGTGCTGTGCAAACTGGCAGATCACCGATCTGTATTGTCCCCCCCTGGGGCAAAGTAAAAAAGTAAAAAAAAAAATTTCCAAGTGTGTAAAAAAAAAATCCTAAATAATGAAAAAAAAAAAAATATATTATTCCCATAAATACATTTCTTTATCTAAATAAAAAAAACAAAACAATAAAAGTACACATATTTAGTATCTCCGCGTCCGTAACGACCCGACCTATAAAACTGGCCCACTAGTTAACCCCTTCAGTAAACACCGTAAGAAAAAAAAAAAAAAAACGAGGCAAAAAACAACGCTTTATTATCATACCGCCAAACATAAAGTGGAATAACACGCGATCAAAAAGACGGATATAAATAACCATGGTACCGCTGAAAGCGTCATCTTGTCCCGCAAAAAACGAGCCACCATACAGCGACAACAGCAAAAAAATAAAAAAGTTATAGTCCTCAGAATAAAGCGATGAAAAAATAATTATTTTTTTCTATAAAATAGTTTTTATCGTATAAAAGCGCCAAAACATAAAAAAATGATATAAATGAGGTGTCGCTGTAATCGTACTGAACCGAAGATTAAAACTGCTTTATCAATTTTATCAAACGCGGAACGGTATAAACGCCTCCCCCAAAAGAAATTCATGAATAGCTGGTTTTTGGTCATTCTGCCTCACAAAAATCGGAATAAAAAGCGATCAAAAAATGTCACGTGCCCGAAAATGTTACCAATAAAAACGTCAACTCGTCCCGCAAAAAACAAGACCTCACATGACTCTGTGGACTCAAATATGGAAAAATTATAGCTCTCAAAATGTGGTAACGCAAAAAATATTTTTTGCAATAAAAAGCGTCTTTCAGTGTGTGACGGCTGCCAATCATAAAAATCCGCTAAAAAACCCGCTATAAAAGTAAATGAAAAAAATGTATTTATTTCCATTTTCCCATTAGGGTTAGGGCTAGGGTTAGGGTTAGGGCTAGGGCTAGGGTTAGGGTTAGGGCTAGGGCTAGGGTTAGGGCTAGGGTTAGGGCTAGGGTTAGGGTTAGGGCTAGGGCTAGGGTTAGGGCTAGGGCTAGGGTTAGGGCTAGGATTAGGGCTAGGGTTAGGGCTAGGGTTAGGGCTAGAGTTAGGGCTAGGGTTAGGGCTAGGGTTAGGGTTAGGGCTAGGGTTAGGGTTGGGACTAGGATTAGGGTTAGGGTTAGGGCTAGGGTTAGGGTTAGGGTTAGGGCTAGGGTAAGGGCTAGGGTTAGGGTTAAGGCTACAGTTAGGGTTGGGGCTAAAGTTAGGGTTAGGGTTTGGATTACATTTGCGATTGGGATTAGGATTAGCGGTGTGTCTGGGTTAGAGGTGTGGTTAGGGTTACCGTTGGGATTAGGGTTAGGGGTGTGTTTGGATTAGGGTTTCAGTTATAATTGGGGGGTTTCCACTATTTAGGCACATCAGGGGGATCTCCAAACGCGACATGGCGACCGATCTCAATTCCATCCAATTCTGCATTGAAAAAGTAAAACAGTGCTTCTTCCCTTCCGAGCTCTCCCGTGTGCCCAAACAGGAGTTTACCCCAACATATGGGGTATCAGCGTACTCAGGACAAATTGGACAACAACTTTTGGGGTCCAATTTCTCCTGTTACCCTTGGGAAAATACAAAACTGGGGGCTAAAAAATAATTTTTGTGGGAAAAAAAGAGATTTTTTATTTTCACGGCTCTGCGTTATAAACTGTAGTGAAACACTTGGGGGCTCAAAGTTCTCACAACACATCTAGATAAGTTCGTGGGGGGGTCTAGTTTCCAACATGGGGTCACTTGTGGGGGTTTCTACTGTTTAGGTACATTAGGGGCTCTGCAAACGCAATGTGACGCCTGCAGACCATTCCATTTAAGTCTGCATTCCAAATGGCACTCCTTCCCTTCCGAGCCCTCCCATGCGCCCAAACGCTGGTTCACCCCACATATGGGGTATCAACGCACTCAGGACAAATTGGACAACAACTTTTGGGGTCCAATTTCTCCTTTTACCCTCGAGAAAATACAAAACTGGGGGCTAAAAAATAATTTTGAGGGGAAATTTTTTATTTTATTTTCACGGCTCTGCGTTATAAACTGTAGTGAAATACTTGGGGGCTCAAAGTTCTCACAACACATCTAAATAAGTTCCTTGGGGGGTCTAGTTTCCAATATGGGGTCACTTGTGGGGGGTTTCTACTGTTTAGGTACATTAGGGGCTCTGCAAACACAATGTGACGCCTGCAGACCATTCCATCTAAGTCTGTATTCCAAATGGCTCTCCTTCCCTTCCGAGCCCTCCCATGCGCCCAAACGCTGGTTCTCCCCCACATATAGGGTATCAGCGCACTCAGGACAAATTGCACAACAACTTTTGGGGTCCAATTTCTCCTGTTACCCTCAGGAAAATACAAAACTGGGGGCTAAAAAATTATTTTTGTGGGAAAAAAATTTTGTTTTATTTTTACGGCTCTGCATTATAAACTTCTGTGAAGCTCTTATTGGGTCAAAGTGCTCACCACACATCTAGATAAGTTCCTTAGGGGGTCTACTTTTCAAAATGGTGTCACTTGTGGGGGGTTTCAATGTTTAGGTACATCAGTGGCTCTCCAAATGCAACATGGCGTCCAATCTCAATTCCTGTCAATTTTGCATTGAAAGGTCAAACGGCGCTCCTTCCCTTCCGAGCTCTCCCATGCGCCCAAACAATGGTTTACCCCCACATATGGGGTATCAGAGTACTCAGGACAAATTGTGCCACAACTTTTGTGGTCCAATTTCTTCTCTTACCATTGGGAAAATAAAAAATTGGGGGCGAAAAGATAATTTTTGTGAAAAAAAAATGATTTTTTATTTTTACGGTTCTGCATTATAAACTTCTGTGAAGCACTTGGTGGGTCAAAGTGCTCACCACACCTCTAGATAAGTTCCTTAGGGGGTCTACTTTCCAAAATGGTGTCACTTGTGGGGGGTTTCAATGTTTAGGCACATCAGTGGCTCTCCAAACGCAACATGGCGTCTCATCTCAATTCCTGTCAATTTTGCATTGAAAGGTCAAACGGCGCTCCTTCCCTTCCGAGCTCTCCCATGCGCCCAAACAATGGTTTACCCCCACATATGGGGTATCAGAGTACTCAGGACAAATTGTGCCACAACTTTTGTGGTCCAATTTCTTCTCTTACCATTGGGAAAATAAAAAATTGGGGGCGAAAAGATAATTTTTGTGAAAAAAAAATGATTTTTTATTTTTACGGTTCTGCATTATAAACTTCTGTGAAGCACTTGGTGGGTCAAAGTGCTCACCACACCTCTAGATAAGTTCCTTAGGGGGTCTACTTTCCAAAATGGTGTCACTTGTGGGGGGTTTCAATGTTTAGGCACATCAGTGGCTCTCCAAACGCAACATGGCGTCTCATCTCAATTCCTGTCAATTTTGCATTGAAAGGTCAAACGGCGCTCCTTCCCTTCCGAGCTCTCCCATGCGCCCAAACAATGGTTTACCCCCACATATGGGGTATCAGAGTACTCAGGACAAATTGTGCCACAACTTTTGTGGTCCAATTTCTTCTCTTACCATTGGGAAAATAAAAAATTTGGGGCGAAAAGATAATGTTTGTGAAAAAAAATGATTTTTTATTTTTACGGTTCTGCATTATTAACTTCTGTGAAGCACTTGGTGGGTCAAAGTGCTCACCACACCTCTAGATAAGTTCCTTAGGGGGTCTACTTTCCAAAATGGTGTCACTTGTGGGGGGTTTCA
The DNA here is from genome assembly GCF_032444005.1 of Ranitomeya imitator. NCBI lineage: Eukaryota > Metazoa > Chordata > Amphibia > Anura > Dendrobatidae > Ranitomeya > Ranitomeya imitator. The sequence goes on from NC_091284.1 coordinate 43,858,044, forward strand.
ATGTTTAGGCACATCAGTGGCTCTCCAAACGCAACATGGCGTCCCATCTCAATTCCAGTCAACTTTGCATTGAAAAGTCAAATGGCGCTCCTTCCCTTCCGAGCTCTGCCATGCGCACAAACTGTGGTTAACCCCTACATATGGGGTATCAGCGTACTCAGGACAAATTGTACAACAACTTTTGGGGTCCATTTTCTCCTGTTACCCTTGGCAAAATAAAACAAATTGGAGCTGAAGTAAATTTTTTGTGAAAAAAAGTTAAATGTTAATTTTTATTTAAACATTCCAAAAATTCCTGTGAAGCACCTGAAGGGTTAATAAACTTCTTGAATGTGGTTTTGAGAACCTTGAGGGGTGCAGTTTTTAGAATGGTGTCACACTTGGGTATTTTCTATCATATAGACCCCTCAAAATGACTTCAAATGAGATGTGGTCCCTAAAATAAAATGGTGTTGTAAAAATGAGAAATTGCTGGTCAACTTTTAACCCTTATAACTCCCTAACAAAAAAAAATTTTTAGTTCCAAAATTGTGCTGATGTAAAGTAGACATGTGGGAAATGTTACTTATTAAGTATTTTGTGTGACATATCTCTGTGATTTAATTGCATAAAAATTCAAAGTTGGAAAATTGCGAAATTTTCAAAATTTTCGCCAAATTTCCGTTTTTTTCACAAATAAACGCAGGTAATATCAAAGAAATTTTACCACTATCATGAAGTACAATATGTCACTAGAAAACAATGTCAGAATCACCGGGATCCGTTGAAGCGTTCCAGAGTTATAACCTCATAAAGGGACAGTGGTCAGAATTGTAAAAATTGACCCGGTCCATAACGTGCAAACCACCCTTGGGGGTAAAGGGGTTAAGCATCCCATCATTTTAATGCATTCCGCATTTTTTGTGCACATGTTGCATTTTTTTCCGCATAGGAAAAGCATTCCGGAAAAAAGCACAGCATGTTCATTCTTTGTGCGGAATCGTGGCGATTCCGCACACATAGGAATGCATTGATCCGCTTACTTTCCGCATGTGGCAATGGCCACCATACGCAAAGTAAGCGGATCATGTGCGAATGGTACCCGGTCTGGATGAGAGGGGACTCTCCTCCAGGGACTGGGCACCATATCCTGTGTAAAAAAGAATTAACATAAAAAATCGTGATATTCTCACCTTTCCGGCGGCCCCCGCAGCCTTCCCGCTCCTCGCGACGTTCCAGTTTCCAGTAATGCTTCGCGGCAATGATGACGTAGTGGTCTCGCATGATGCTACTTTATCTGGGGTCATTGCCATGAGGCATTACTGGGAACAGGAGCTGCCGGGAGCATCGCGAGGAGCGGCAAGTCTGTGGGGGCCGTCGGAAGGTGAGAATATCATGGGGTTTTTTTTATTGTTATTTCTAACATATCTTTTTACTATTGATGCTGATAAGGCAGCATCAATAGTAAAAAGTTGGTCACACTTGTCAAACACTATGTTTGACAAGTGTGACCAACCTGTCAATCAGCTTTCCAAGCGATGCTACAGATCACTTGGAAAACGCTAGCATTCTGCAAGCTAATTACGCTTGCAAAATGCTAGTGTTTAGCGGGACAACGCATGCCAATGTTTTACGCGCAGCAGGGAGTTGCGGAATTGCCGTGGAAATTTCCGCAGCAATTCCGGGCGTGTGCACATAGCCTTAAGCTGGCCATAACCGACAGCTACAATTTAAAGGGAACCTGTCACCAGTTTTTTCAGTGTCTGAACAAATGTCACCACCTTTATTTTACCTTTAAAAAACTTCCACAATGTTTTCTTTTGTCTCCTGACTCCCCTGTAATACCTTTTGAATTGCTCCAGCGCTGTATATAAATCGGATGGTCCAGTCTGATGGATGGCAACTCCTCTCTGCTGCTAATCACCATCATCCGGTTTTGATTGATGTAGATGATGTGTCCTGTGTCATCCACATACCTCACACAGGCGCACTTTCCTCTGCCCTACTACGGGCAGGGCATAAAACGTCATTCCGACTCCTATGTACTGGAACCAGTAGGGCAGAGCTAAGTGTACTTGCTCAAGCTGACGATGCTACTGTGCAGGTGAGAGATTTCGTTTTGCTATGTGTTTGACACGGGACACGTGATCCACATCAACCAAAGCCAGAGGACGGCCATTAGGAGCAGAGAAGAGGCATGGTCGTGCAGTTATGATGCCCATTAGACTGGACCATCTAATTTACATACAGCATGGGAGCAACTCAAAAGGTATTTTGGGGGGTATACAGGAAGAGTCAGGATTGGAGACAATAATCATGGCCCCCAATAAAGCCCTGTTTACGATGCTCATACATATCGATAATGGGGAGATTCATCTAAACTGGTTCCGAAACCCTCTAAAAAATGAAATTGCTATGGACAACTGTACTATTCCATGTTTCCGTTGAATTAATTTTAATACATTCACTCGATCTTGGTACCAATTACTTTTGGACTGTATAAAATCATTTTCGATCAGTCCTGAACGACAATTTTTGCACAATTATCATCAAGGGACATTTTTGCAAAAAACACGATATAGAGTTACACCTGCAGTATGATATTTTTCGGTAAAATAAACTTTTTTTTTCCCACATGAATATAATTCTGCGTCATATTTCATAGCTTTATCCAGGATTTAGAGTCCCATTTTTTACATCTCTACTCATTAATTTTATCGTTTGACATCTGTTAAACTATTTATCCAGGATGTAAATTTTAATGGAGCAAAAAAAAAAAAAAAAAATATGAGGAAGGATTTGGTCAAATATTTCCAATATCCCATGGTAATTTTTTTTGCCCTTTTTAGGATTTTGTGCTGTGAATGTATTGTAGGATTAAGCACCTTTTACAAGGAACAGGCAGGAAGTAGAAAACCAATCTTCACATTTGCAAGGCTGAGCGGATCCCAGGTCTTCCCTGCGCTCCCTGTCATGCAATCATCCAAACAACGGCGCTCTCGTGATTATAAAATAACAGCTGTCAAATGGCAATAGGCGTCCGGGGCCCATTTGTTAGTTGAAATAATACAGGTGTCCTGTAATAACTTCTGCAGGCTGCGGGAACAGCTGCACCACCCCTTGTGCAGGGCTCCGCATGACTCCGCTTATTTTTGTTTGTTTATATTAGGTTATTAGCTTTTTATTTATACACGAGAAAGGAAAAAAATTGTGCCCGATAAAGGAAGCTATTTGAAAATTTTACTTCTCATTAGGTTACGTTCACACGCACGTTTATTCGATCTGTCCATGAAAAAAAATTGACAGCAGCCAGACTAATGTTATTCAATGGTGCTGTTCAGAAGATCATTCTTTTTCTGCATGGATCGAATGCTTTTTGCAGCTCTTTCTTCATGTGTTCGGTTCTTTTCCCTGTGTCATGTCTCATTATTACATGGAGCACCCGCTAGGGCCGTGGGATATTCGGTACCGAGTCGGCACAGTTCTTAAGGGGAAGTCATGGCAGCGGTGGCCCGGTTCATGGCCCTGGGCGTCCAGTAAAGTGGAAAATAAAGTCTATTAACCCCTCTGTGACCTTAGACGTACTATCCCGTCGAGGTGCCCTGGGCTTATCTGACCCTGGACGGGATAGTACGTCATAGCGATCGGCAGCGCTCACGGGGGGAGCGCCGCCGATCGCAGCCGGGTGTCAGCTGCTTATCGCCGGCACATTAACCCCCGGCACACCGCGATCAAAGATGATCACGATGTGCCGGCGGTACAGGGAAGCACAGCGCAGGGAGGGGGCTCCCTGCGGGCTTCCCTGAGCCCCCCGCAGCAACGCGATGTGATCGCGTTGCTGCGAGGGTCTTACCTCCCTCCCTCCCTGCTCCAGGCACGGATCCAAGATGGCCGCGGATCCGGGTCCTGCAGGGAGGGAGGTGGCTTCACAGAGCCTGCTCAGAGCAGGCACTGTGAAGCCTGCAGTGCTGCAAGTCAGATCAGTGATCTGACAGAGTGCTGTGCAAACTGTCAGATCACCGATCTGTGATGTCCCCCCCTGGGACAAAGTAAAAAAGTTAAAAAAAAAAATTCCAAATGTGTAAAAAAAAATATTCCTAAATAATGAAAAAAAAAAAAAAAAATATTATTCCCATAAATACATTTCTTCATCTAAATTAAAAAAAAAAACAATAAAAGTGCACATATTTAGTATTGCCGCGTCCGTAACGACCCGACCTATAAAACTGGCCCACTAGTTAACCCCTTCAGTAAACACCGTAAGGAAAAAAAAAAAAACGAGGCAAAAAACAACGCTTTATTATCATACCGCCAAACAAAAAGTGGAATAACACGTGATCAAAAAGACAGCTATAACTAACCATGGTACCGCTGAAAACGTCATCTTGTCCCACAAAAAACGAGCCGCCATACAGCATCATCAGCAAAAAAATAAAAAAGTTATAGTCCTCACAATAATGCGATGCAAAAATAATTATTTTTTCTGTAAAATAGTTTTTATCGTATAAAAGCGCCAAAACATAAAAAAATGATATAAATGAGGTGTCGCTGTAATCGTACTGACCCGAAGAATAAAACTGCTTTATCAATTTTACCAAACACGGAACGGTATAAACGCCTCCCCCAAAAGAAATTCATGAATAGCTGGTTTTTGGTCATTCTTCCTCACAAAAATCGGAATAAAAAGCGATCAAAAAATGTCACGTGCCCGAAAATGTTACCAATAAAAACGTCAACTCGTCCCGCAAAAAACAAGACCTCACATGACTCTGTGGACCAAAATATAGAAAAATTATAGCTCTGAAAATGTGGTTACGCAAAAAATATTTTTTGCAATAAAAAGCGTCTTTCAGTGTGTGGAGGCTGCCAATCATAAAAATCTGCTAAAAAACTTGCTATAAAAGTAAATCAAACCCCCCTTCATCACCCTCTTAGTTATGGAAAAATAAAAAAAATATATTTATTTCCATTTTCCCATTAGGGCTAAGGTTAGGGTTAGGGCTAGGGTTAGGATTAGGGCTAGGGTTAGGGTTAGGGCTAGGGTTAGGGCTAGGGTTAGGGCTAGGGTTAGGGCTAGAGTTAGGGCTAGGATTAGGGCTAGGGTTAGGGCTAGAGTTAGGGCTAGGATTAGGGCTAGGGTTAGGGCTAGGGTTAGGGCTAGGGTTAGGGCTAGGGTTAGGGTTAGAGCTAGGGTTAGGGTTGGGGCTACAGTTAGGGTTGGGGCTAAAGTTAGGGTTAGGGTTTAGATTACACTTACAGTTGGGAATAGGGTTGGGATTAGGGTTAGGGGTGTGTCAGGGTTAGAGGTGTGGTTAGGGTTACCGTTGGAATTAGGGTTAGGGGTGTGTTTGGATTAGGGTTTCAGTTATAATTGGGGGGGTTTCCACTGTTTAGGTTCATCAGGGGCTCTCCAAACACGACATGGCGTCCGATCTCAATTCCAGCCAGTTCTGCGTTGAAAAAGTAAAACAGTGCTCCTTCCCTTCCGAGCTCTCCCGTGTGCCCAAACAGGGGTTTACCCCAACATATGCAGTATCAGCGTACTCAGGACAAATAGGACAACAACTTTTGGGGTCCAATTTCTCCTGTTACCCTTGGGAAAATACAAAACTGGGGGCTAAAAAATAATTTTTGTGGGAAAACAAAAAGATTTTTTATTTTCACGGCTCTGCATTATAAACTGTAGTGAAACATTTGGGGGTTCAAAGTTCTCACAACACATCTAGATGAGTTCCTTAGGGGGTCTACTTTCCAATATGGGGTCACTTGTGGGGGGTTTCTACTGTTTAGGTACATTAGGGGCTCTGCAAACGCAATGTGACGCCTGCAGACCAATCCATCTAAGTCTGCATTCCAAATGACGCTCCTTCCCTTCCGAACCCTCCCATGCGCCCAAACGGTGGTTCCCCCGCCACATATGGGGTATCAGCGTACTCAGGACAAATTGGACAACAACTTTTGGGGTCCAATTTCTCCTGTTACCCTAAGGAAAATACAAAACTGGGGGCTAAAAAATAATTTTTGTGGGAAAAAACTTTTGTTTTATTTTTATGGCTCTGCATTATAAACTTCTGTGAAGCCCTTGGTGGGTCAAAGTGCTCACCACACATCCAGATAAGTTCCTTAGGGGGTCTACTTTCCAAAATGGTGTCACTTGTGGGGGCTTTCAATGTTTAGGCACATCAGTGGCTCTCCAAATGCAACATGGCGTCCCATCTCAATTCCTGTCAATTTTGGCATGAAAAGTCAAACGGTGCTCCTTCCCTTCCGAGCTCTACCATGTGCTCAAACAGTGGTTTACTGCCACATATGGGGTATCAGCGTACTTAGGACAAATTGCACAACAACTTTTGAGGTCCAATTTCTTCTCTTACCCTTGGAAAAATAAAAAATTGGGGGCAAAAATATAATTTTTGTGAAAAAATATGATTTTTTATTTTTACGGTTCTGCATTATAAACTTCTGTGAAGCACTTGGTGGGTCAAAGTGCTCACCACACCTCTAGATAAGTTCCTTAGGGGGTCTACTTTCCAAAATGGTGTCACTTGTGGGGGGTTTCAATGTTTAGGCACATCAGTGGCTCTCCAAACGCAACATGGCGTCCCATCTCAATTCCTGTCAATTTTGCATTGAAAAGTCAAACGGCGCTCCTTCCCTTCCGAGCTCTCCCATGCGCCCAAACAGTGGTTTACTGTCACATATGGGGTATCAGCGTACTCAGGACAAATTGGACAACAACTTTTGGGGTCCATTTTCTCCTGTTACCCTTGGTAAAATAAAACAAATTGGAGTTGAAGTAAATTTTTTGTGAAAAAAAGTTAAATGTTCATTTTTATTTAAACATTCCAAAAATTCCTATTAAACACCTGAAGGGTTAATAAACTTCTTGAATGTGGTTTTGAGCACCTTGAGGGGTGCAGTTTTTAGAATGGTGTCACACTTGGGTATTTTCTATCATTTAGACCCCTTAAAATGACTTCAAATGAGATGTGGTCCCTAAAATAAAATGGTGTTGTAAAAATGAGAAATTGCTGGTCAACTTTTAACCCTTATAACTCCCTAACAAAAAAAAAAATTTGGTTCCAAAATTATGCTGATGTAAAGTAGACATGTGGGAAATGTTACTTATTAAGTATTTTGTGTGACATATCTCTGTGATTTAATTGCATAAAAATTCAATGTTTGAAAATTGCGAAATTTTCATAATTTTGGCCAAATTTCCGTTTTTTTCACAAATAAACGCAGGTACTATCAAATAAATTTTACCACTATCATGAAGTACAATATGTCACTAGAAAACAATGTCAGAATCACCGGGATCCGTTGAAGCGTTCCAGAGTTATAACCTCATAAAGGGACAGTGGTCAGAATTGTAAAAATTGGCCTGGTCATTGACGTGCAAACCACCCTTGGGGGTAAAGGGGTTAAAGAAATGTCCGTGACGCCACCTGTGGTGCTGGGCAATAGAGATGTTAACCGACGCTGCTGTGCAGTCCTCTGGGGCAGATGATGGCGCAGCTGAGTTGTTGCAGCTCTCCACAGGTAGATCTTGGTCCCCAGGGCAGTTAGTGGTGTAGGTGGCAATGTTGCTGGTTACAGGTAGAGGTGCAGAGTAGGTGATGCCGGAAACAAACAGGACACAGCATGTTGCAGTTTTCACAGTTTTACTTACAGTTCGTGCCCCAGCCAGGGTTCTGTGTCCTCCAGGTGTGAAGTCCAGGAAACTCCGGCAAGTTGGGCACCTGTCCAGAACTCCTCTTATATGTATGCCTCTCCTGGCTGTCTTTCTGCGCTCGCTATCTCTTCTCCTGCCCTGTGCTTGCCTCCCAGTGTCCTAAGCCAATGAACACAGGTCTGGTCGGGCGACGTGCTATCTGTCCCCTGGACCCTCTGTGTTCACCTTTTCGGGGAGTAGGTGCAAATTTGGCTGCTGCACCTAAAGTCACAGCAGCCTCCGGATTGCTAGCTGGAGCCTGAAGCTTTCCCACTAGTTAAGAAGCCGGTTCCCCTACTGCGTCCTGGTTCCTCCACTGGACGGCTGTCGGCGTTGAACGAGCCCCACAGGTAGTTTGGTCGCTACCCGTTCCTCTGGAACCCTTTCTTGCTTCCTGGAAGCTTCTAACTTTCTCCCTTCAGCCTGTCAGGATCGGCAGACTCCCACGTCTGCTCAGCTCCACTTCCTTTCTCCAACTCCCTCCTTGTTTAACTCACTGTGTGTCTAGCTTCCTCCTCTTTCCTAACTAAATCCACCCACACCCCCTACCTATTAACCCTCTCCAGCCTGGGATGAGGCCATCCTCCCTAAGGGTACACCCAGATGCCCCGTCTAAACTGGTGTATGTTGGGTGCGAGTGTTTAGAGTTCTGTACAATATTCCCTTCTTACCAGAGAGTTGGGATACTACACCTCTGGCTGAGATGCAGTACCTCTGTGGCATCTGGACCCTCAGGGGCGCTACATACACATAGCTTAATTTATGGACATCTATAGTTTGATTTCTTTGCCCGTGTGCATTGAATTAGTTGTTACCAACATCTGGTGAGAATTTCATGTCCATAGTAATTTTATATATAAAAATTAAGACCACTGCAAAATTTTCAGTTTCTCTGATTTTTCTCTTTATAGGTATATTTTTTGAGTAAATTGTTGTTTTATTCTATAAACTACTGACAACATGTCTCCGAAATTTAAAGCTAAAAATGTTGTATTTATTTGCAGCAAATGAGAAATCGACAAAATAATAAAAAGAAACAGTGCTTTCAGACCTCAAATAATGCAAAGAAAACAAGTTCTTATTCATGTAGAAACAACAATACTCATGTTTTAACTCAGGAAGAGTTCAGAAATCAATATTTGGTGGAATAACCATGATTTGTAATCACAGCTTTCATTCGTCTTGGCATGTACGACCGAACCTCAATTACCTGAGGGCTGTCCTTCCAGAGTAGTGGGACGCCATGCCTCAGCAGACAATAGCGCCACTTGTGAACAGCAGGAGATGTTGTTGTCAAGCTGTAATTGATGCTCAAGGCCCCATGAGAAGTTATTGTGACATTGACATTTTCTGTTGGGGGCATACCCACTACTGGTGTTGGCTTTTGATTCAATAAATTATTTGAGATGAGGAAATCACATTTGCATGATAAAATATTCCTGTGGCCAAACTTTTTAAGTTTTCCATAAATTTCACCCAAAAGCCAACTATCCCTAACTCTTTGTGAATAGTGTATATGCAATAATGTTAGTAGACTGGAGAACAGGTCATCACTCTTATGTTTCTGTCTCCATGCAAACTCTTGCAGTCATTTTGACTGCAACACACGGACCACCCCTCTCGAGTTCTAGAAAACTGAATTTAGATCAACATTCAAACCTATAAGATGAAATGGATTTTAACCTGTCTAGTTCCTCCAGGAGACAAGAGGAGCCAAGGCAGCTCCGATAACTGCTCTCCCTTAGGAAGTAATATTCTCGAGCTCTTACAAATATTGTTAGCACTGTCCCCATCGGGGCTCACAATCTATATTGCCTATCAGTATGTCTTCAGCGTGTGGGCGGAAACCCACGCAAACACGGGGAGAACACACAAACTCCTTGCAGATGTTTTTCTTTGTTGGGTTTTTGAACCCAAGATCCTAGGGCTTCAAAGCAATGGTGCTAACCACTGAGCCATCATCTAATGACCTACAAAATATGGCAGAATCAGTAAAAAACATACAAATTCATTGAAATAGCTTGCAACATTTGTAAAATCTCTGGATTCCTTTTCTTAAGCCTAAAGATGACCATACACACGAGCTAGCAGATGACTGAACATCTCTCCCGACTACTACATACAGATGAGTATTTCATGTGTTTTCAACAGGGAGAGTGGAGGAAGACACTACCAGACCCCTTAGGTAGCAGCTTAATTTAATTTAAAAGGGTATTCTGAATTGTGAAAGTTGGATAGAGGCTAAATTACCAATTGCTGGATGTCTGACCACCGTGACCCCCAGCTATCCCAAGAACCAGGGCTCTGAAGAGTTACTTGTGAGTGAACCAGTGGTCGATCATACTCGCTGTTGTTCCATTCACTCTTAATGGAAGAGCTGGAGATCGATGAACGCCGCGCAGGGCTGGTCTTCAACAACCCTATTAGAGGGAATGGAGATGCAATGTGCATGATCATCCACCGCGCTGTTCAGCGAGCTCTATTTCAAACTTGAGAATACCACTTTAAAAAAAAAAAAAACAATTTGCCATTGAAATTAAAAATGCCTGATCCTTCTATCCAACAAAATGATCTGTAGGGGAACAGTTGGGAGGTCCTCATACATCAGATGGTCAGATTGTCAAAATAGTCTGGATTGGCTGACTTTCATCTAATGTGTATAGGAACCTATAGACATCTTGTATGGATGCCGTATGGTATCAGCTTATTGGCATCTGAATGCCGATGGACAGGATCTCCTATCACTGGATGTGTTTGATGACACCATCTTGGTGCACTCTTAACATCTATGTCAGAGAATACCCAATATTGGCAGTTTTTGTTATACCGTCTCTGGCTATTTTAGCACTGAAGCTTCTTTCGATGTCAGAGTCTGATCGCTCAATTTTCTTTCTGTAACGTGGATTCACATTAACCTCACAGATCCACGGAAAACTTTCCCTCTTGTTTTTAGGGTGCATGTGTCAAATCTCTGAAAGGGCAGAGTTCCCTAATAAAGTAGCCAGACTCTTTACAAAGTTGGATGAGGTTGCTGGTCTGGTTAGTTGATTCGAAATCTTTCACCCATTTAAGGGTTAAAAGCCCAGCTAGACAGCTGGTTCATTCCTGCATGGTAAATCAGGCTGCAACACCATGGAGAATGTGACAGGCAATAAATCTGGCTAAACACCAAGGATTGTCCTTTCTGCAGAACAGTAGATGTGTGACAAGTATGATACATGGGTAATTATTTCATTATGGTGATGGATTTATAAGATTTAAAGTGCGATGTGAGGAGACACATATTAGCCAAAAATATGAGTGAGCGTTTATAGTGGAGAAAGTAGAGTGACAAAATGATGTTTGAATATAATGGGTCTTCTAATCTGGATGCTAGCAGTGTATTTGATGTCTCATATAGGGCAGTGAGGGATGAGATTGTTAAAAGCCACTTTCCCCAATATAATGCAATGTCACTTTAATAGGAAAAAAGAATACAAGTTTCTCAAATGTGTGTGTGCTGTGTATGGGAGACATCACACAGCTCGTCTCCACTCACTAGCTCAGAGACAACTGAACATAAGAGATAGAGCCTGCAGAGGGTGGGCAATGTGAAAATGCAGGATACAAGTCACATGATGGCCAGAAATAGTGTTATTTCTCATGTACCCTTGTGGCAAGGGTGGAGCTGATGATCTGCTCCCTGTTATGTTTGCTAATGACAGGTGTTATGAAGGCAATCCAGAAACACAGTGCGCTTAGCGATCAGAGCGCACACAGTGATCTGACAAATACCCAAAAATACAAGAACGAGCTCTGAGACGTGGAAACTCTGTAGACTGCACACCTGATCCTATCCTAAACACAACTAAAAGCGGCTGTGGATTGCGCCTAACAACTACCTAGGCAACTCGGCACAGCCTAAGAAACTAGCTAGCCTGAAGATAGAAAAATAGGCCTGACTTGCCCCAGAGAAATTCCCCAAAGGAAAAGGCAGCCCCCCACATATAATGACTGTGAGTAAGATGAAAAGACAAAACGTAGGGAGCATAACCCTTCCATTTGACCAGATACTGGAGTTTCCGTCTAGAGACACGAGAATCCAAAATCTTCTCCACAATATACTCCAATTCCCCCTCCACCAAAACAGGGGCAGGAGGCTCCACAGATGGAACCATAGGTGCCACGTATCTCCTCAACAACGACCTATGGAATACATTATGTATGGAAAAGGAGTCTGGGAGGGTCAGACGAAAAGACACCGGATTGAGAATCTCAGAAATCCTATACGGACCAATAAAACGAGGTTTAAATTTAGGAGAGGAAACCTTCATAGGTATATGACGAGAAGATAACCAAACCAGATCCCCAACATGAAGTCGGGGTCCCACACGGCGTCTGCGATTAGCGAAAAGCTGAGCCTTCTCCTGGGACAAGGTCAAATTGTCCACTACCTGAGTCCAGATCTGCTGCAACCTGTCCACCACATAATCCACACCAGGACAGTCCGAAGACTCAACCTGTCCTGAAGAGAAACGAGGATGGAACCCAGAATTGCAGAAAAATGGAGAGACCAAGGTAGCCGAGCTGGCCCGATTATTAAGGGCGAACTCAGCCAACGGCAAAAATGACACCCAATCATCCTGGTCAGCGGAAACAAAACATCTCAGATATGTTTCCAAGGTCTGATTGGTTCGTTCGGTCTGGCCATTAGTCTGAGGATGGAAGGCCGAGGAAAAAGATAGGTCAATGCCCATCCTACCACAAAAGGCTCGCCAGAACCTCGAGACAAACTGGGAACCTCTGTCAGAAACAATATTCTCAGGAATGCCATGTAAACGAACCACATGCTGGAAGAACAAAGGCACCAAATCAGAGGAGGAAGGCAATTTAACCAAGGGCACCAGATGGACCATTTTAGAAAAGCGATCACAGACCACCCAAATGACCGACATTTTTTGAGAAACGGGAAGGTCAGAAATGAAATCCATCGAAATATGTGTCCAAGGCCTCTTCGGGACCGGCAAGGGCAAAAGCAACCCACTGGCACGTGAACAGCAGGGCTTAGCCCTAGCACAAATTCCACAGGACTGCACAAAAGCACGCACATCCCGTGACAGAGATGGCCACCAGAAGGATCTAGCAACCAACTCCCTGGTACCAAAGATTCCTGGATGACCGGCCAGCACCGAACAATGAAGTTCAGAGATAACTTTACTAGTCCACCTATCAGGGACGAACAGTTTCTCGGCCGGACAACGATCAGGTTTATTAGCCTGAAATTTCTGCAACACTCTCCGCAAATCAGGGGAGATGGCAGACACAATGACTCCTTCCTTGAGGATACTCGCCGGCTCAGATAACCCCGGAGAGTCGGGCACAAAACTCCTAGACAGAGCATCCGCCTTCACATTTTTAGAGCCCGGAAGGTATGAAATCACAAAATCAAAACGAGCAAAAAATAACGACCAACGGGCCTGTCTAGGATTCAAGCGCTTGGCAGACTCAAGATAAGTAAGGTTCTTATGATCAGTCAAAACCACCACGCGATGCTTAGCACCCTCAAGCCAATGACGCCACTCCTCGAATGCCCACTTCATGGCCAGCAACTCTCGGTTGCCCACATCATAATTACGCTCAGCAGCAGAAAATTTCCTGGAAAAGAAAGCACATGGTTTGAACACTGAGCAACCAGAACCTCTCTGTGACAAAACCGCCCCTGCACCAATCTCAGAAGCATCAACCTCGACCTGGATCGGAAGAGAAACATCAGGTTGACACAACACAGGGGCACAGCAAAAACGACGCTTCAACTCCTGAAAAGCTTCCACGGCAGCAGAAGACCAATTAACCAAATCAGCACCCTTCTTGGTCAAATCGGTCAATGGTCTGGCAATGCTAGAAAAATTACAGATGAAGCGACGATAAAAATTAGCAAAGCCCAGGAATTTCTGCAGACTTTTTAGAGATGTCGGCTGAGTCCAATCCTGGATGGCCTGAACCTTAACCGGATCCATCTCGATAGTAGAAGGGGAAAAGATGAACCCCAAAAATGAAACTTTCTGCACACCGAAGAGACACTTTGATCCCTTCACGAACAAGGAATTAGCACGCAGTACCTGGAAAACCATTCTGACTTGCTTCACATGAGACTCCCAATCATCTGAGAAGATCAAAATGTCATCCAAGTAAACAATCAAGAATTTATCCAGATACTCACGGAAAATGTCATGCATAAAAGACTGAAAAACAGATGGAGCATTGGCAAGTCCGAACGGCATCACCAGATACTCAAAATGACCCTCGGGCGTATTAAATGCCGTTTTCCATTCATCTCCCTGCCTGATTCTCACCAGATTATACGCACCACGAAGATCAATCTTAGTAAACCAACTAGCCCCCTTAATCCGAGCAAACAAGTCAGAAATCAATGGCAAGGGATACTGAAACTTAACAGTGATCTTATTAAGAAGGCGGTAATCAATACACGGTCTTAGCGAACCATCCTTCTTGGCTACAAAAAAGAACCCTGCTCCCAAAGGTGACGACGATGGGCGAATATGTCCCTTCTCCAGGGACTCCTTCACATAACTGCGCATAGCGGTGTGTTCAGGTACGGACAAATTAAATAAACGACCCTTAGGGAATTTACTACCAGGAATCAAATCGATAGCACAATCACAATTCCTATGCGGAGGTAGGGCATCAGACTTGGACTCTTCAAATACATCCTGAAAGTCCGACAAGAACTCTGGGATGTCAGAAGGAATGGATGACGAAATAGACAAAAATGGAACATCACCATGTACTCCCTGACAACCCCAGCTGGTTACCGACATAGAGTTCCAATCCAATACTGGATTATGGGTTTGTAGCCATGGCAACCCCAACACGACCACATCATGCAAATTATGCAGTACCAAAAAGCGAATAACTTCCTGATGTGCAGGAGCCATGCACATGGTCAGCTGGGCCCAGTACTGAGGCTTATTCTTGGCCAAAGGTGTAGCATCAATTCCTCTCAACGGAATAGGACACCGCAAAGGCTCCAAGAAAAATCCACAACGTTTAGCATAATCCAAATCCATCAGATTCAGGGCAGCGCCTGAATCCACAAACGCCATGACAGAATATGATGACAAAGAGCACATTAAGGTAATGGACAAAAGGAATTTGGACTGTACAGTACCAATAACGGCAGAGCTATCGAACCGCCTAGTGCGTTTAGGACAATTAGAAATAGCATGAGTAGAATCACCACAATAGAAACACAGTCTGTTCAGACGTCTGTGTTCGTGCCGTTCTACTTTAGTCATAGTCCTGTCGCACTGCATAGGCTCAGGCTTACTCTCAGACAATACCGCCAGATGGTGCACAGATTTACGCTCGCGCAAGCGACGACCGATCTGAATGGCCAAGGACATAGACTCATTCAAACCAGCAGGCATAGGAAATCCCACCATTACATCCTTAAGAGCTTCAGAGAGACCCTTTCTGAACAAAGCCGCTAGTGCAGATTCATTCCACAGAGTGAGTACTGACAATTTCCTAAATTTCTGACAATATACTTCTACATCATCCTGACCCTGGCATAAAGCCAGCAGATTTTTCTCAGCTTGATCCACTGAATTAGGCTCATCGTAAAGCAATCCCAGCGCCTGGAAAAATGCATCAACATTACTCAATGCAGAATCTCCTGGTGCAAAAGAAAACGCCCAGTCCTGTGGGTCGCCGCGCAAAAAAGAAATAATAATCAAAACCTGTTGAATAGGATTACCAGAAGAATGAGGTTTCAAGGCCAAAAATAGCTTACAATTATTTCTGAAGCTCAGGAACTTAGTTCTGTCACCAAAAAACAAATCAGGAATCGGAATTCTTGGTTCTAGCATCGATTTCTGATCAATAGTATCTTGAATCTTTTGTACATTTACAACGAGATTATCCATTGAGGAGCACAGAGCCTGAATATCCATGTCCACAGCTGTGTCCTGAAGCACTCTAATGTCTAGGGGAAAAAAAAGACTGAAGACAGAGCTAAGAAAAAAAAATGATGTCAGGATTTCTTTTTTCCCTCTATTGGAAATCATTGAAGGGCTCCTTGTACTGTTATGGCTGGCAATCAGGCAACACAGCGTGCAGTAATCAGCGCACATACAGAGATCTGGCAATAACCAAAAACAATAGGACGAGCTCTGAGACGTGGAATCTCTGTAGACTGCAGTACCTGATCTATCCTCACACAACTGTAAGCAGCAGTGGATTGCGCCTATCAACTACCTATGCAACTCGGCACTGCCTGAGGAGCTGACTAGCCTGAAGATAGAAATACAAGCCTGACTTACCTCAGAGAAATACCCCAAAGGAATAGGCAGCCCCCCACATATAATGACTGTTAGCAAGATGAAAAGACAAACGTAGGAATGAAATAGATTCAGCAAAGTGAGGCCCGATATTCTAGACAGAGCGAGGATAGCAAAGAGAACTATGCAGTCTACAAAAAACCCTAAAACGAAAACCACGCAAAGGGGCAAAAAGACCCACCGTGCCGAACTAACAGCACGGCGGTGCACCCCTTTGCTTCTCAGAGCTTCCAGCAAAAGTTAATAGCAAGCTGGACAGAAAAAACAGAAAACAAACTAGAAGCACTTATCTAGCAGAGCAGCAGGCCCAAGGAAAGATGCAGTAGCTCAGATCCAACACTGGAACATTGACAAGGAGCAAGGAAGACAGACTCAGGTGGAGCTAAATAGCAAGGCAGCCAACGAGCTCACCAAAACACCTGAGGGAGGAAGCCCAGAGACTGCAATACCACTTGTGACCACAGAAGTGAACTCAGCCACAGAATTCACAACATCAACCTGTCCTGAAGAGAAACGAGGATGGAACCCAGAATTGCAAAAAAATGGAGAAACCAAGGTAGCCGAGCTGGCCCGATTATTAAGGGCGAACTCAGCCAACAGCAAAAAGGACACCCAATCATCCTGGTCTGCAGAAACAAAACATCTCAGATATGTTTCCAAGGTCTGATTGGTTCGTTCGGTCTGGCCATTAGTCTGAGGATGGAAAGCCGAGGAAAAGGATAGGTCAATGCCCATCCTACCACAAAAGGCTCGCCAAAACCTTGAAACAAACTGGGAACCTCTGTCAGAAACAATATTCTCAGGAATGCCATGCAACCGAACCACATGCTGAAAGAACAAAGGTACCAAATCAGAGGAGGAAGGCAATTTAGCCAAGGGCACCAGATGGACCATTTTAGAAAAGCGATCACAGACCACCCAAATGACTGACATCTTTTGAGAAACGGGAAGGTCAGAAATGAAATCCATCGAAATATGTGTCCAAAGCCTCTTTGGGACCGGCAAGGGCAAAAGCAACCCACTGGCACGAGAACAGCAGGGCTTAGCCCTAGCACAAATCCCACAGAACTGCACAAAAGTACGTACATCCCGTGACAGAGATGGCCACCAGAAGGATCTAGCCACTAACTCTGGTACCAAAGATTCCAGGATGACCAGCCAACACCGAACAATGAAGTTCAGAGATAAGTTTATTAGTCAACCTATCAGGGACGAACAGTTTCTCTGCTGGACAACGATCAGGTTTATTCGCCTGAAATTTTTGCAGCACCCGCCGCAAATCAGGGGAGATGGCAGACACAATGACTCCTTCCTTGAGGATACCCGCTGGCTCAGATAAACCCGGAGAGTCGGGCACAAAACTCCTAGACAGAGCATCCGCCTTCACATTTTTAGAGCCCGGAAGGTACGAAATCACAAAGTCGAAGCGGGCAAAAAATAACGACCAACGGGCCTGTCTAGGATTCAAGCGCTTGGCAGACTCGAGATAAGTCAAGTTCTTATGATCAGTCAATACCACCACGCGATGCTTAGCTCCTTCAAGCCAATGACGCCACTCCTCGAATGCCCACTTCATGGCCAGCAACTCTCGATTGCCCACATCATAATTACGCTCAGCGGGCGAAAACTTCCTGGAAAAGAAAGCACATGGTTTCATCACTGAGCAATCAGAACCTCTCTGTGACAAAACCGTCCCTGCTCCAATCTCAGAAGCATCAACCTCGACCTGGAACGGAAGAGAAACATCTGGCTGACACAACACAGGGGCAGAACAAAAACGACGTTTCAACTCCTGAAAAGCTTCCACAGCAGCAGAAGACCAATTAACCAAATCGGCACCCTTCTTGGTCAAATCGGTCAATGGTTTGGCAATGCTAGAAAAATTACAGATGAAGCGACGATAAAAATTAGCAAAGCCCAGGAACTTTTGCAGACTTTTCAGAGATGTCGGCTGAATCCAATCCTGGATGGCTTGGACCTTAACTGGATCCATCTCGATAGTAGAAGGGGTAAAGATGAACCCCAAAAATGAAACTTTCTGCACACCGAAGAGACACTTTGATCCCTTCACAAACAAAGAGTTAGCACGCAGGACCTGAAAAACCATTCTGACCTGCTTCACATGAGACTCCCAATCATCTGAGAAGATCAAAATGTCATCCAAGTAAACAATCAGGAATTTATCCAGATACTCACGGAAGATGTCATGCATAAAAGACTGAAACACAGATGGAGCATTGGCAAGTCCGAACGGCATCACTAGATACTCAAAATGACCCTCGGGCGTATTGAATGCAGTTTTCCATTCATCTCCTTGCCTGATTCTCACCAGATTATACGCACCACGAAGATCTATCTTAGTGAACCAACTAGCCCCCTTAATCCGAGCAAACAAGTCAGATAACAATGGCAAGGGATACTGAAATTTAACAGTGATCTTATTAAGAAGGCGGTAATCAATACACGGTCTCAGCGAACCATCCTTCTTGGCTACAAAGAAGAACCCTGCTCCCAGTGGTGATGACGATGGGCAAATATGTCCCTTCTCCAGGGATTCCTTCACATAACTGCGCATAGCGGCGTGTTCGGGCACGGATAAATTAAATAATCGACCTTTAGGGAATTTACTACCAGGAATCAAATTGATAGCACAATCACAATCCCTATGCGGAGGTAGAGCATCGGACTTGGGCTCTTCAAATACATCCTGATAATCAGACAAGAACTCTGGGACCTCAGAAGGGGTGGATGACGAAATCGACAAAAATGGAACATCACCATGTACCCCCTGACAACCCCAGCTGGATACCGACATGGAATTCCAATCCAATACTGGATTATGGGTTTGTAGCCATGGCAACCCCAACACGACCACATCATGCAGATTATGCAACACCAGAAAGCGAATAACTTCCTGATGTGCAGGAGCCATGCACATGGTCAGCTGGGCCCAGTATTGAGGTTTATTCTTGGCCAAAGGTGTAGCATCAATTCCTCTCAATGGAATAGGACACCGCAAAGGCTCCAAGAAAAACCCACAACGTTTAGCATAATCCAAATCCATCAGATTCAGGGCACCGCCCGAATCCACAAACGCCATGACAGAAAACGACGACAAAGAGCATATCAAGGTAATGGACAGAAGGAATTTGGACTGTACAGTACCAATGACGGCAGACCTAGCGGACCGCTTAGTGCGCTTAGGACAATCAGAAATAGCATGAGTGGAATCACCACAGTAGAAACACAGACCATTCAGACGTCTGTATTCCTGCCGTTCAACTCTAGTCATAGTCCTATCGCACTGCATAGGCTCAGGTTTAACCTCAGGCAGTACCGCCAAATGGTGCACAGATTTACGCTCGCGCAAGCGTCGACCGATCTGAATGGCCAAAGACAAAGACTCATTCAAACCAGCAGGCATAGGGAATCCCACCATGACATCCTTAAGAGCCTCAGAGAGACCCTTTCTGAACAAAGCTGCCAGCGCAGATTCATTCCACTGAGTGAGTACTGACCATTTCCTAAATTTCTGACAATATACTTCTATATCATCCTGACCCTGGCACAAAGCCAGCAAATTTTTCTCAGCCTGATCCACTGAATTAGGCTCATCGTACAGCAATCCGAGCGCCAGGAAAAACGCATCGACACTACTCAATGCAGGGTCTCCTGGCGCAAGAGAAAATGCCCAGTCTTGAGGGTCGCCGCGCAAAAAAGAAATAATAATCAAAACCTGTTGAATAGGATTACCAGAAGAATGAGGTTTCAAGGCCAGAAATAGCTTACAATTATTTTTGAAACTTAGAAACTTAGTTCTATCTCCAAAAAACAAATCAGGAATAGGAATTCTTGGTTCTAACATAGATTTCTGATCAATAGTATCTTGAATTTTTTTGTACATTTATAACGAGATTATCCATTGAAGAGCACAGACCCTGAATATCCATGTCCACACCTGTGTCCAGAATCACCCAAATGTCTAGGGGAAAAAAAAAAAAAAAGTGAACACAGAGCTGAGAAAAAAAAAAAAAAAATGATGTCAGAACTTTTTCTTTCCCTCTATTGAGAATCATTAGTTAGGCTCCTTGTACTGTTATGTTTGCTAATGACAGGTGTTATGAAGGCAATCCAGAAACACAGTACGCTTAGCGATCAGAGCACACACAGTGATCTGACAAATACCCAAAAATACAAGAACGAGCTCTGAGACGTGGAAACTCTGTAGACTGCACACCTGAACCTATCCTAAACACAACTAAAAGCGGCTGTGGATTGCGCCTAACAACTACCTAGGCAACTCGGCACAGCCTAAGAAACTAGCTAGCCTGAAGATAGAAAAATAGGCCTGACTTGCCCCAGAGAAATTCCCCAAAGGAGAAGGCAGCCCCCCACATATAATGACTGTGAGTAAGATGAAAAGACAAAACGTAGGGATGAAATAGATTCAGCAAAGTGGGGCCCGATATTCTAGGACAGAGCGAGGACAGTAAAGCGAACTTTGCAGTCTACAAAAAACCCTAAAGCAAAACCACGCAAAGGGGGCAAAAAAAACCCACCGTGCCGAACTAACGGCACGGCGGTACACCCTTTGCGTCTCAGAGCTTCCAGCAAAACAAAAGACAAGCTGGACAGAAAAAAAGCAACAAAAAAGCAAAAAGCACTTAGCTATACAGAGCAGCAGGTCACAGGAACAATCAGGAGAAGCTCAGATCCAACACTGAAACATTGACAAGGAGCAAGGATAGCAGCATCAGGCGGAGTTAAGTTAACGAGCTCACCAGAACACCTGAGGGAGGAAGCTCAGAAGCTGCAGTACCACTTGTGACCACAGGAGTGAATTCAGCCACAGAATTCACAACAGCTCCCTGACAATCTACAGGGTTAAATATATTTCATATTCATGCATGTTGTCAGGTCTAACAACCACTGGGTCTGCAGTCTAGCCTAGGCAGGGTTAACTGTAATGGCAGGCCCAGTTTGGCGAGGTGGAACTGAGAGCTAGTGTCAAGTTCAAGAAGTGACAGTTCAGTGGAGTGACAACAGCAATCTCATGCAATAGGCTGCTAAGGACAATGTGGGCCTAATACTCTGGGCAGCGGATTCTCAAAAATACCATTCTGTGAGATTCCGCCTGGGGGAACCTCAAGATGGACGTCGGGTGTCCTTGTGCGCACTGTGAAGCTACAGGAAAAGATGGTCTCAAACTCTAAGGGTACCGTCACACTATACGATTTACCTACGATCACGACCAGCGATATGACCTGGCCGTGATCGTAGGTAAATCGTAGTGTGGTCGCTGGGGAGCTGTCACACAGACAGCTCTCCAGCGACCAACGATGCCGAGGTCCCTGGGTAACCAGGGTAAACATCGGGTAACTAAGCGCAGGACCGCGCTTAGTTACCCGATGTTTACCCTGGTTACAAGCGTTAAACTAAAGGGTACCGTCACACTATAACATTTCGATCGCTACGACGGTACGATTCGTGACGTTCCAGCGATATCGTTACGATATCGCTGTGTCTGACACGCAGCAGCGATCAGGGATCCTGCTGAGAATCGTACGTCGTAGCAGATCGTATGGAACTTTCTTTCATCGCTGGATCTCCCGCTGTCATCGCTAGATCGGTGTGTGTGACACCGATCTAGCGATCTAGCGATGCGATCCAGCGATGCGTTCGCTTGTAACCAGGGTAAACATCGGGTAACTAAGCGCAGGACCGCGCTTAGTTACCCGATGTTTACCCTGGTTACAAGCGTTAAACTAAAAAAAAAAAAAACAGCACATACTTACATTCTGGTGTCCGTCAGGTCCCTTGCAGTCTGCTTCCCGCACTCACTGACTGCCGGCCGTAAAGTGAAAGCACAGCCGCTGTGCTCTGCTTTCACTTTACGGCTGGCAGTCACAGTGCGGGAAGCAGAGACGGCAAGGGACCTGACGGACACCAGAATGTAAGTATGTGCTGTTTGTTTTTTTTTTTAGTTTAACGCTTGTAACCAGGGTAAACATCGGGTAACTAAGCGCGGTCCTGCGCTTAGTTACCCGATGTTTACCCTGGTTACAAGCGAACGCATCGCTGGATCGCATCGCTAGATCGCTAGATCGGTGTCACACACACCGATCTAGCGATGACAGCGGGAGATCCAGCGATGAAAGAAAGTTCCATACGATCTGCTACGACGTACGATTCTCAGCAGGATCCCTGATCGCTGCTGCGTGTCAGACACAGCGATATCGTAACGATATCGCTGGAACGTCACGAATCGTACCGTCGTAGCGATCGAAATGTTATAGTGTGACGGTACCCTTAGATGTGGGAGGTGATGCAATCCGGGTGTATTGCTAGTGGTGGAGAAAAATTCCTAGTGCTAGGTAAGATATCAAGAGGGACACTCTACCCATAACGAGAACCAAGACTGAAGTTGTGTCCTGTACCTGTGGGAAAGACAACAACCCATTGGGCCTTATCCTATATGCCTGTTTGTAAAGACTGCCATTTGTCAAGTAAAAGTTTGATTGTCTTTATGAATCCTGTGTCTCCTGGATTGATTACTGCCAAGGTTCCAGAAGAAGAAAACCTGGAGCCAGTGGAGGCCTGTACACCAGAAGTAAGTGTGAAGTATCCCACACACAGCAGAGTAGGGAATATGATAAACTGTATTAATGTTTTTCCCAAATGTTCTTTATTCACATATAATTGACACACACATACACTATGGTACTGCTACACCACTAAGGTGTATTACCATTTTTTGTAATATTGGTATTGCTACATCCATATGTATCACCATTTACAGTATTTGTATGTATTAAATAGTGACAGTTTACTAACCCGGGTCAGCCACGAGATGGGGGAAGAGAACATTACCTCAGCTGAGTCACTAGATGGGGGAATTGTAGTACAGTACATAGTTAACAATAGGAGGGGCTGCTGCTTGGTAAGCAAGGAAATAGTTCCTGGAATAGCTCAGTAGGGCAGGAGCGCCCAAAGGGTCTACATGGGCTATAGGCCCAGGACACAGCAGCAGCTACGCACCGTTAAAAGTGGGCCCAGCATCTAGTATTCAGGGGGCCAGAGCACAGAAAGAAGTACAGCAGCAGCGCTAGCGGTGCAGTATTAGTGGGACTGCAGTTGCTAGAGGAAGAAGGCTAAGCAGAACAGGAACAAAATATCCAACATGTGGCAAATTTTTGTGTGGGCTGCTATTCTAAGGACCGGTGCAAAATGGCTGAGAATACCCCCACGAGAGGCAGAAATTCTGGACATTGAGGACACTGGGGGACTGGAGGATAGGATACGATCCGTCCCAGGGACAGACTTAGGCTAGGTTCAGATTGCGTTAGTGCAATCCGTTTAGCGCCTAGCGCTAGCGGATTGCGCTAACCCAATGTGTTTTAAAGGGGTCGCGTTAAATGTCCCCGCTCTCGCAGATCTTCTATCTGCGAGAGTGGGGAACGGACCGCGGTTGCGCCTCGGACGCTGCAAGCGAAAATGGCACGCGCTAGTGATGCGCGTCCCCATTGCTGTTAATGGGCACGCTAACGGACGCGTTGCATGGCGTTAATTTCGCCGTGCAACGCTGTCCGTTAGCGCGGTCCCATTAACGCAATGGGAACCTAGCCTTAGCAACAGAAAGAAGAGGCAAGGGAAAGCTTTGCCAATTGCTGTGATTGATTGTGCCCTGGATGATGTTGTGCTGAGTAAAATAGTTGAAGTTAAAGTGAAGCCGGACTGTGACTCTTTATTTGTGGAACCATCTGCAGAGGAAATAACCCCGTATCGGGAGAACCCAGATGGCATAGAGGAGCAGCACCGAGGTTGTCAGTAGAGGAAAGGGGCCACTGGGTGATAAAGGGATTGCTGTCGGCCATGACTACAGCCCTGGCCCCATCCTAAAGCAGCACACCACAACGTGGACACGTGTTGTCTGTAGAGTGCCAGAGCAAGTGGGATCAGCAACTCGACCACGACAACCTCGCTTGGGCCCTTTACACACTCGTAGGACAGCTTATTCTGAAATGCCTCCCCAAACAATAGGTATGTTTTGATGGTTTTCTCCAGCAATTTCTTCATAAGAATAATCTTAAAGGAACTCTGTCAGCACAGAATGACTGTTCAAACAAAGTAAAGTAGAAGCACTCGATGCATCACGGGACCAAACATTTAAGATCACCTTCCTCCTGCTTTTTTTTTCTTTATCGCTACCCCTCCTCTTCTTTGATTGACAGCTCTGGTTTGATAGAGTCAGAGAAGGGCTGAGATAGATGGAAAACATGCAGGTGGGGAGGTGTAGTTAAATCTTTGTCTTCACCATGATGCACCGAGTGCCTATACTTGGTTTGAACAGTCTTTCTGTGCTCACAGACTCTCTTTAGGGCAAATAAAGATAAGGTCAAATCTGACTGTATGTATCCCCATACACATGGGATTGGTGCATTCATTTTCAAGAGGGGAGGAACCTCCCCTCTAACACTCTCGGTGTAAGCCATGCAGGAAACAAGGACGAACTAGAAGCACCAGAGGTCGCAGGAAGACAGGACACAAGAAAACAGGTATAAAGCAGATCGTGATGCACGGTCAAACTAAGAGTTTTAATACTAAGACACAGATGTGTATCTTGATGGATCTTATATAGGCCTGGGCTGATAATCACATGGGAGCATGCAGGGCCACTTGCAATACCTGGCATGGAGCACAGGAGAGAGCAGTGGCCTTAGGAAATGGTGATGAAGCCCTTTAAGTGAACTGGTCCTGGCACAGGATACGTTTGTGTACCTGCACCCGGGGAATATCTGGCCTTGACAGGAAGAGAACTGTAGTAATGAGGTGTTTGCAAAAACCAAACTGTGCAGACGCCGAAGCAGATTCAGCAGAGTGTGGAGGAGAGATTGCGGCATCCATTGTTTCCCCTTTCTGATAGGTTGGTCGCTAGATAGTAGATTGTTAATAGATTGTGAATGCACATAATTTTGGGTGTATTCCATGTTCCCGCCATAGGACATTATAATCTGTGCACATGTTATAGGTCTAGTGTGGCACCCCAGGAGTCCGAATGCCACAGTGGTATTGCCTGCCTCCGGGGAAGGTGATGCCATGCCTGGAAGCAAGAAGGAATCCCATTAGCAGGTAACACTAACATACAACACTTTCCTGACTCCAGGCCAGAAGGGGGAGCTTTAGACTCGGTTTCAGGGTAGCTTCCCTATAAGTTCTGGTCTGGAGGAGGAGTTAGTAGTCAGTCTGTGTGAGACAGTGAAGGGAGAGGAAGCATGTGAGGAGAGGGAAACTGGGAGTGGAGCTGCGATTGAGCTCACTCCCAGGATTGAGCGCAAGAAGTCGGACACCTGGGTTCGAGGTTATGTGAGAACTGCATGCCTCACACCGGAACCTGCAGGGCAAGAGATTGCAGGTCTTCTAGCCACAACTGACACTTGAAGGCAGAGCAGCATATTAGAGCCCGGGACACCTGCAAAAAGGCTCGAGCTGCCTGCCGTGCTGATAGAGTTCCACCTAAGGGACAGATTGAGAGAGGGACTTGAGGAAAGCTAATGCATCAAGAGCCCATAATTCAGCGCAGAAAGGAAGGCTTCCATCCCCATCTGGCTAGGGGGATTCCAAACCGCTTCCAGGCTGCCCAGATTCCAAAGATCACCTGTAACCTGTGCCCTGGACTGTAATTTCACCAGTAAAAGGTAAAGAAACTGCAAACCCTGTGTCCTACAATTATTTCCTGCACCGCAACATCTACAACCCCTCATAGACTGTCCTGGTAGCCCTGGGGCCTCTGCTCCACCTGTGGGGAGAAAAACCATCTAAGCTGCATCACCATCGGCCCCAGCGGCTCCCTTTAAGCAGCGTCGGCCATCTCTGGCCGAGTACCACAGGTGGCGTCATGAACATTACTACATTAGACTTTATTTCCACGTCCATTCATCCCCTTTAACTGGACGTCCAGGGCCACTGACCGGATCACTGCCGCTGTGACCACCCCTTTAAGAACTGTGCCGACCCGGTACCAAGTATCCCACGGCCCTAGCGGGCGCTCCACTAGCAAACACTTCTCCCTATAGTATACCTCATTGAGGATAAATCTGGCATAGACAAAAGATCAAATGCTTCACTGCTGAGATGAATTTCTGCTTTTCCCATATTAAATTACAATAACACAGAAGCCGTGTCCTTGAACCATAAAACTTAATGAAATCATAAAATCTGGCGGACCACCCTGTAGCCAGGAGCCCATTCCTTTCTGGTCAGATCATGTACAATGCTGCCAGGTTCTTGGTTTCAGGAGTTTAGTTTTATTATAATTAATTATGAACTATTAACACATACGGTATGTAATGTCTGACCAGCCTAACAGAAGGCCAGAATATACCTCTGTAGACGTAAAAAAGTTGCCAAAGTTCCGCTGACTCCATAACTGCAGTGTCCAGACCTCCTTTGGTATTAACATCAGCACAAACACTGCGACCCCACTGGGAGCTTCATGGCTGAGCAGTAGTATGCAGTCGTACATCACTGAGCACAATGCTGAGCTTTGGATGGAGTGGTGTGAAGCCATCACCATTGGACTCTGGAGGAAACTGTGTTCTGTGCAGTGATGAATCACATTTCTCTGTATGGCATCTGATGGACAAGTTTGGGTTTGGTGAATGCCTGGAGAACATTACCCGCCTGACTGCATTGTGCCAGCTAAAAAAGTTTGATGGAGGAGGATAATGCTATGGGCTTGTGTGTCATATGCTGCTTCTTTCTCTGTATGAACAGTTTGGGTCAAAGCCTTTTCTGTTCCCCATTACTAAGTCCAGTGCAGAAGGTCCATACAGACATGGCTGGAGGAGTTCAGTGGAAGAAAGTGACCAGCTGCACAGAGCTCGGACCTCAACCAAATCCAACACTTTTGGAATGAACTAGAACTGAGATTGTCTCCCCAACATCAGTGTGTGAACTCACAAATGGTGTAATGTGGAGGTGGCACAATGCTTTTGCTCTTATTGTGTAGCTCAGGACCTGTATTTCTGGAGCCATGAATGCTAGGACCATAAATTTCGGCTCCTCTGGGGATAGACGATGACATGTAACTGCAGTGATGAGGGTCTTGTAATCTAATTATCGTAGCAGAGAAACTGCAAACATTACATAAGAAAATAAACAATGTGGAAAGCGATGATTTATGAGTCATCTGTTATTCACATAGGATTCTCCATAATGGGGGGATACAATGTACCGTACTGGGCTGTTTACGTAGATGGGAACAATGTGTGTTTCTGTATGAGCAATGCAAAGGCACAAAATCCCTCAGCGCGGGCCCTAAGATGACCCCTTGGCTGCAACCACTTGCAGAATTGCAGATAACTGATGCATATGTTCTTGCACCATCACACAGAAACATTTCTGTTGTATTTACAAGCGCTGAGTTAAGGCTGCTAAACGAGCGCGATCGATAATATTGAAGTCGTTCGATGCTTGTTTCCCGCCCTCTTTACATGGCTGAGGAAGAATGATGGGTACAGATAGTCATCGATACAGTATAATGCAGGTCCCATATAGTATAATGCAGCACCCCTCATAGAGTATAATGCAGCACCAGTCATAGAGTATAATGCAGCACCCCTCAGAGTATAATGCAGCCCCCTCAGAGTATAATGCAGCCCCCTCAGAGTATATTGCAGCCCCTCAGAGTATAATGTAGTCCCCTCATAAAGTATAATGTAGTCCCCTCATAGAATATAATGCAGCCTCCTCAGAGTATAAAACAGCCCCTTCAGAGTATAAAGTAGCCCCCACAGAGTATAACACAGCACCCTCAGAGTATAATGTAGCTCACTCAGAGTATAACAAAGCCCCACACACACAGTATAATGCAACCCCACTACACACATCCAGTAAAATTCAGCCCACCACACACACACAGTAATGCAGTCCCTCACACAATACAATTCAACCCCCCATAAACACACACAGTATAATTCAGCCCCCCATCAACACACACAGTATAGTGCAGCCACTGTTGTGAATTCTGTGGTCGAGCTCCCTCCTGTGGTCTTGAGTGGTACTTCGGCTGGTTCTGTCTATGAGCTTCCTCTGGTGGATGTGAGTGGGGCTGCGGCTTCTGAGTTTCCTTCCTCAGGTGACGAGGTTAAGTTGTTAGGTGCTGCTCTATTTAACTCCACCTAGTTCTTTGTTCCTTGCCTCCAGTCAATGTTCCAGTATTGGTCTTGCTCTCTCCTGGATCATCCTTGTGGCCTGCATAAGCTAAGTTCTGCTTGTGTTTCTTGGTTTGCTATTTTTTCTGTCCAGCTTGCTATTTTGGTTTGTCTTGCTTGCTGGAAGCTCTGGGACGCAGAGGAAGCACCTCCGTACCATTAGTCGGTGCGGAGGGTCTTTTTGCGCCCTCTGCGTGGTTGTTTGTAGGTTTTTGTGCTGACCGCAAAGTTATCTTTCCTATCCTCGGTCTATTCAGTAAGTCGGGCCTCACTTTGCTAAAATCTATTTCATCTCTGTGTTTGTATTTTCATCTTTACTCACAGTCATTATATGTGGGGGGCTGCCTTTTCCTTTGGGGAATTTCTCTGAGGCAAGGTAGGCTTATTTTTCTATCTTCAGGGCTAACTAGTTTCTCAGGCTGTGCCCGAGACGCCTAGGTCTGGTCAGGAGCGCTCCACGGCTATCTCTAGTGTGGTGTGATAGGATTAGGGATTGCGGTCAGCAGAGTTCCCACGTCTCAGAGCTTGTCCTATGTTATTAGTAACTATCAGGTCACTTTGTGTGCTCTTAACCACCAGGTCCATTGTGTTTCTGAACCACCAGTCCACAACAAGCCACCCCACACAGTTTAATGCAGCCCCCACACACACAGTATAATACAGCCCCCCAAACGCAGTATAATGCAGCCCCCCACACACAGTATAACGCATCCCCAAAAAACACACACAGTATAATGCAGCCCCCCAGAGAATAAAGCAGCCCTCTCAGAGTATAATGCAGCCCCACACACAGTATAATGCAGCCCCTTCACACACTGTATAATTAACCCTCCCACAAACACACACACAGTATAGTGCAGTCCCCCACACACATAGTATAATGCAGCCCCCTCCACTCACAGTATAATGCAGCTCCCACACACAGTAAAGTGCAGTCCCTACACACACAGTATAGTGCAGCCCCCACACACAGTATAGTGCAGCCCCCCATATATACAGTATAGTGCAATCCCTCACATAAACAGTATAGTGCAGTCCCCCACACAAAGT
The DNA here is from genome assembly GCF_032444005.1 of Ranitomeya imitator. NCBI lineage: Eukaryota > Metazoa > Chordata > Amphibia > Anura > Dendrobatidae > Ranitomeya > Ranitomeya imitator. The sequence goes on from NC_091284.1 coordinate 43,887,338, forward strand.
ATAATGCAGCCCCCACACACAGTTTAGTTCAGCTTCCCCACAAGTACAGACACAGTATAGTGCAGCCCCCCCACACACACAGTATAATGCAGCCCCCCACACAGTATAATGCAGCCCCCACACACAGTATAATGCAGCACCCCACACACAGTATAATGCAGCCCCCACACACAATATAGTGCAGCCCCCACATGCACAGTATAGTGCAGCCCCCACATTTACAGTATAGTGCATTCCCCCACACCAAGTATAATTCAGCCCCCCACACACAGTATAGTGCATCCCAAAAAAACACACACAGTATATACAGTCCACAGAGTATAAAGCAGCCCCCTCAGAGTATAATGCAGACCCACACACACAGTATAATTCACCCCCCCACAAACACACACACAGTATAGTGCAGCCCCCCACACAGTATAATACAGCCTCCCCCACACAAGTATAATGTAGCTTCCTCCACTCACAGTATAATGCAGCCCCCATACACACAGTATAGTGCAGTCCCCCCACACAGTATAGTGCAGCCCCCACACACAGTATAGTACAGCCCCCACATACAAAGTATAATGCAGCCCCCCACACACAGTATAGTGCAGCCCCCACATACAAAGTATAATGCAGCCGCCCACACAGTATAGTGCAGTCCCCTCCCCCACACAGTATAGTGCAGCAGACACACACACAAATACAATATAATGCATATACACACACACAGTGCTTACCTTCCCTTCTCATTTCCCCTTGCTCTGGCTTCTGCAGAGCATCTCAGCTACTCTACTGGCATACGTAGAGGGGGAGTAATGGGAGAGGGGGAGTGATGGGAGAGGGAGCGTCATCTGATGCGCTCTCCTCAATCACTGGTTTCAATTATATAGGCATGTATGATGCCGATAAGTTGAATGCGGGGGAGGGGGTGACTCCAGGCCCCTCTTACTCACGGGCTCCTGTTATGAACTGGTGATTCAGAAACACAATGGACCTGGTGGTTAAGAGCACACAAAGTGACCTGATAGTTACTAATAACATAGGACGAGCTCTGAGACGTGGGAACTCTGCTGACCGCAATCCCTAATCCTATCACACCACATTAGAGGTAGCCGTGGAGCGCTCCTGACCAGACCTAGGCGTCTCGGGCACAGCCTGAGAAACTAGCTAGCCCTGAAGATAGAAAAATAAGCCTACCTTGCCTCAGAGAAATTCCCCAAAGGAAAAGGCAGCCCCCCACATATAATGACTGTGAGTAAAGATGAAAATACAAACACAGAGATGAAATAGGTTTTAGCAAAGTGAGGCCCGACTTACTGAATAGACCGAGGATAGTAAAGATAGCTTTGCGGTCAGCACAAAAACCTACAAACAACCACGCAGAGGGCGCAAAAAGACCCTCCGTACCGACTAACGGCACGGAGGTGCTTCCTCTGCGTCCCAGAGCTTCCAGCAAGCAAGAAAAACCAATATAGCAAGCTGGACAGAAAAAATAGGAAACAAAAGTAACACAAGCAGAACTTAGCTTATGCAGGGCAGACAGGCCACAAGACGATCCAGGAGAGAGCAAGACCAATACTGGAACATTGACTGGAGGCAAGGAACAAAGAACTAGGTGGAGTTAAATAGAGCAGCACCTAACGACTTAACCTCGTCACCTGAGGAAGGAAACTCAGAAGCCGCAGCCCCACTCACATCCACCAGAGGAAGCTCATAGACAGAACCAGCCGAAGTACCACTCATGACCACAGGAGGGAGCTCGACCACAGAATTCACAACAGGCTCCATAGCAGCTGCATGGTGTGCCGCTATTAGCGGCTCTCCACTGGCTGGCGGCCTGTTGTGAATTCCGCTCTTGGGCTCCCTCCGGTGGTTGTAAGTGGCACTTTTGTGAGTTCTGCTCTTGGGCTCCCTCCGGTGGTTTTAAGTGGAATGGCTGCTCCTTGGATTTAGCAGTCAGCAGCTGCTTCAACTGATTGTCTATTCTGCTCGGCTATTAAGCCTGGCTCTTTCCTTCAGCTTGTGCCACTTGTCAATGGTTCCTGGTTGGATTCACATCTCTTTGGATTTCCCTGTTATCCTGACCAGTTCAGCTAAGTTAAGTCCTTGCTTGCTCTTTTCTGTCCACAGGTTGTGGACTTATCCGTTCTGTGCTTTCTATGTTTGTCCAGCTTGTCAGTATGAATTAATTCAGTGTAGCTGGAAGCTCTGGGAAGCAGATTTACCCTCCACACCTTTAGTCAGGTGTGGAGATTTTTGTAAACTCTGTGTGGATTTTTTTGTAGTGTTTTATACTGACCGCACAGTATTCCATCCTGTCCTATCTATCTAGCTTGACTGGCCTCCTGTGCTCATCCTGGTTTCATTCTGCGTATGTCTTTTCCCTCTCCACTCACAGTCATTACTTGTGGGGAGCTATCTATCCTTTGGGGATTTTCTCTGAGGCAAGATAGTTTTCCTGTTTCTATCTTTAGGGGTAGTTAGATCTTAGGCTGTGACGAGGTGCCTAGGGAGTGTCAGGAGCATCCCACGGCTACTTCTAGTGTTGTGTTGAGCTTAGGGACTGCGGTCAGTACAGGTACCACTTCCTTCAGAGCTAGTCCCATGTTGCTTCTAAACCACCAGATCATAACAGTACAAGTGGTCAAAAATGAATTAAATGCATCTCAAAAGAAGGAAAAAATTCTGAGCCATTTTTTTTTCTGTGCTTTGTTTTGTCTTTTTTTTTTCCTCTTGATCTCTGGGTGGTTCAGGATTTATGCTCTGGCATGGATGTTCAGGGTTTGTTTTCTCGTGTGGATCAACTTGCTGCAAGAGTACAGAGTATCCAAGATTATGTTGTCCAGACTTTGGCTTTGGAGCCTAGAATTCCTACTCCTAATTTGTTTTTTGGGGACAGATCCAAGTTTTTGAACTTTAAAAATAACTGCAAATTGTTTTTTGCTTTGAAACCCCGTTCTTCTGGTGATCCCATTCAGCAAGTTAAAATCATCATATCCTTGCTGCGTGGTGACCCTCAGGACTGGGCATTCTCCCTTGAATCAGGGGATCCGGCATTGCTGAATGTAGACGCATTTTTTCAAGCGCTCGGATTATTGTATGACGAACCTAATTCTGTGGATCGTGCAGAAAAAACCCTGTTGGCCCTGTGTCAAGGTCAGGAAGCGGCAGAATTATACTGCCAGAAATTTAGGAAATGGTCTGTGCTCACTAAATGGAATGAGGATGCTCTGGCTGCTATTTTCAGAAAAGGTCTTTCTGAAGCCCTTAAAGATGTTATGGTGGGCTTCCCTACACCTACTGGTTTGAGCGAATCTATATCTCTAGCCATTCAGATTGATCGACATCTGCGCGAGCGCAAAGCTATGCACCATATGGCAGTGTCCTCTGAGCAGAGTCCTGAACCTATGCAATGTGATAGAATTTTGACTAGAACAGAACGGCAGGAATTCAGACGTCAGAATAGGCTGTGTTTTTACTGTGGTGATTCTGCTCATGTTATTTCTGATTGCCCTAAACGTACTAGGAGGGTCGCTAGGTCTGTTACCATTAGTACTGTACAGCCTAAATTTATTTTATCTGTGACCCTGATTTGCTCATTGTCGTCCTTTTCTGTCATGGCATTTGTGGATTCAGGCGCTGCCCTGAACTTAATGGACTTAGAATTCGCCAGGCGCTGTGGTTTTTCCTTGCAGCCTTTGCAGAGCCCTATTCCCTTGAGGGGCATTGATGCTACACCATTGGCCAAGGATAAACCTCAGTACTGGACGCAGATGACCATGTACATGGCTCCAGCACATCAGGAAAATTGCCGTTTTCTGGTGTTGCATAACCTGCATGATGATGTTATACTGGGTTTTCCATGGTTACAGGAACATAATCCGGAGCTGGATTGGAAAACTATGTCTGTGACTAGTTGGGGTTGTCAAGGGGTACATAGTGACGTTCCTTTGATGTCAATTTCCTCTTCCCCCTCTTCTGAGGTCCCGGAGTTTTTGTCGGATTTCCAGGATGTATTTGATGAGCCCAAGTCCAGTTCCCTTCCTCCACATAGGGACTGTGATTGTGCTATTAACTTTATTCCTTGTTGTAAGTTCCCTAAGGGCCGACTTTTCAATCTGTCTGTGCCAGAGCATGCCGCCATGCGGAGCTATGTTAAGGAATCTTTGGAGAAGGGGCATATTCGGCCGTCTTCGTCACCATTGGTAGCGGGTTTCTTTTTTGTTGCTAAGAAGGATGGCTCCTTGAGACCCTGTATAGATTATCGTCTTCTTAATAAGATCACGGTCAAATTCCAATACCCCTTGCCTTTGCTTTCTGATTTGTTTGCTCAGATTAAGGGGGCTAGTTGGTTTACTAAGATTGACCTCCGAGGGGCATATAATCTTGTTCGTATTAAACAGGGTGACGAATGGAAAACTGCATTTACTACGCCCGAAGGCCATTTTGAATACCTTGTGATGCCATTCGGGCTCTCTAATGCTCCATCTGTGTTCCAATCCTTCATGCATGATATTTTCCTCAATTATCTTGATAAATTCATGGTTGTATATTTGGATGATATTTTGATTTTTTCTGATGATTGGGAGTCTCATGTGAAGCAGGTCAGGATGGTATTCCAGATCCTTCGTGATAATGCTTTACTTGTGAAGGGGTCTAAGTGCCTATTCGGAGTTCAGAAGGTCTCTTTTTTGGGTTTTATTTTTTCTCCCTCGTCTATGGAAATGGATCCTGTTAAGGTCCAAGCTATTCATGACTGGATTCAACCCACATCTGTGAAGAGCCTTCAAAAATTTTTGGGCTTTGCTAATTTCTATTGCCGTTTCATTGCCAACTTTTCCAGTGTGGTTAAGCCCCTTACTGATTTGACGAAGAAAGGCGCTGATGTGACGAATTGGTCCTCTGCGGCTGTTGAGGCCTTTCGGGAGCTTAGACGCCGATTTACTTCTGCCCCTGTGTTGCGTCATCCGGATGTTTCTCTTCCTTTTCAGGTTGAGGATGACGCTTCTGAGATTGGGGCAGGGGACGTTTTGTCTCAGAGGGATTCTGATGGTTCTTTGATGAAACCGTGTGCTTTTTTTCCTAGAAAGTTTTCGCCTGTGGAACGCAATTATGATGTTGGCAATCGGGAGTTGTTGGCTATGAAGTGGGCGTTTGAGGAGTGGCGACATTGGCTTGAGGGAGCTAAGCACCGTGTTGTGGTCTTGACTGATCATAAGAATCTGATTTACCTCGAGTCGGCCAAGCGGCTGAATCCTAGACAGTCTCGATGGTCCCTGTTTTTCTCCCGTTTTGATTTTGTGGTCTCGTATCTTCCGGGATTTAAGAATGTTAAGGCTGATGCCCTCTCTAGGAGTTTTTCGCCTGATTCTCCTGGAGTCCTTGAGCCGGTCGGCATTCTGAAGGAAGGGGTGATTCTTTCTGCCATCTCCCCTGATTTGCGGCGGGTGCTGAGGGAATTTCAGGCTGATAGGCCTGACCGCTGTCCAGTGGGGAAGCTGTTTGTTCCTGATAGATGGACAAGTAAGGTGATTTCTGAGGTTCATTGTTCAGTGTTGGCAGGTCATCCTGGGATTTTTGGTACCAGAGATTTGGTTGCTAGGTCCTTTTGGTGGCCTTCCTTGTCGCGCGATGTGCGTGCTTTTGTGCAGTCCTGTGGGACTTGCGCCCGGGCCAAGCCTTGCTGTTCCCGCGCTAGTGGGTTGCTTTTGCCTTTGCCGGTCCCTGAGAGGCCCTGGACGCATATTTCCATGGATTTTATTTTGGATCTTCCTGTTTCCCAGAAGATGTCTGTTATCTGGGTTGTTTGTGACTGGTTCTCTAAAATGGTCCATCTGGTACCTTTGCCTAAGTTGCCTTCCTCCTCAGATTTGGTTCCATTGTTTTTTCAGCATGTGGTTCAGAATGTGTCAGACAGAGGTTCTCAGTTTGTCTCTAGGTTTTGGCGGGCCTTTTGTGCTAGGATGGGCATTGATTTGTCTTTTTCTTCAGCGTTTCATCCTCAGACTAATGGCCAAACTGAGCGAACTAATCAGACCTTGGAGACCTATTTGAGATGCTTTGTGTCTGCTGATCAGGATGATTGGGTGGCTTTCTTGCCGTTGGCCGAGTTTGCCCTTAATAATCGGGCTAGTTCGGCTACTTTGGTTTCACCTTTCTTTTGTAATTTTGGTTTTCATCCTCGTTTTTCTTCTGGGCAGGTTGAGCCTTCTGATTGTCCTGGTGTGGATTCTGTGGTGGACAGGCTGCAGCAGATTTGGACTCATGTGGTGGACAATTTGACATTGTCTCAGGAAAGGGCTCAACGTTTTGCTAACCGCCGTCGGTGTGTTGGTCCCCGGCTTCGTGTGGGGGATTTGGTTTGGTTGTCTTCTCGTCATGTTCCTATGAAGGTTTCTTCCCCTAAGTTTAAGCCTCGGTTTATTGGTCCTTATAAGATTTCTGAAATTATCAATCCGGTGTCTTTTCGTTTGGCTCTTCCAGCCTCTTTTGCCATTCATAATGTTTTCCATAGATCTTTGTTGCGGAGATATGTGGTGCCCGTTGTTCCCTCGGTTGATCCTCCTGCCCCGGTGTTGGTTGAGGGAGAGTTGGAATATGAGGTTGAGAAAATTTTGGATTCTCGTTTTTCGAGGCGGAGGCTTCAGTATCTTGTCAAGTGGAAGGGTTATGGCCAGGAGGATAATTCTTGGGTTGTTGCCTCCAATGTCCATGCCGCCGATTTGTTTCGTGCTTTTCACTTGGCTCGTCCTGATCGGCCTGGGGGCTCTGGTGAGGGTTCGGTGACCCCTCCTCAAAGGGGGGGGGGGGGGTAATGTTGTGAATTCCGCTCTTGGGCTCCCTCCAGTGGTTGTAAGTGGCACTTTTGTGAGTTCTGCTCTTGGGCTCCCTCCGGTGGTTTTAAGTGGAATGGCTGCTCCTTGGATTTAGCAGTCAGCAGCTGCTTCCACTGATTGTCTATTCTGCTCGGCTATTTAGCCTGGCTCTTTCCTTCAGCTTGTGCCACTTGTCAATGGTTCCTGGTTGGATTCACATCTCTTTGGATTTCCCTGTTATCCTGACAAGTTCAGCTAAGTTAAGTCCTTGCTTGCTCTTTTCTGTCCACAGGTTGTGGACTTATCCGTTCTGTGCTTTCTATGTTTGTCCAGCTTGTCAGTATGAATTAATTCAGTGTAGCTGGAAGCTCTGGGAAGCAGATTTACCCTCCACACCTTTAGTCAGGTGTGGAGATTTTTGTAAACTCTGTGTGGATTTTTTTGTAGTGTTTTATACTGACCGCACAGTATTCCATCCTGTCCTATCTTTCTAGCTAGACTGGTCTCCTGTGCTCATCCTGGTTTCATTCTGCGTATGTCTTTTCCCTCTCCACTCACAGTCATTACTTGTGGGGGGCTATCTATCCTTTGGGGATTTTCTCTGAGGCAAGATAGTTTTCCTGTTTCTATCTTTAGGGGTAGTTAGATCTTAGGCTGTGACGAGGTGCCTAGGGAGTGTCAGGAGCATCCCACGGCTACTTCTAGTGTTGTGTTGAGCTTAGGGACTGCGGTCAGTACAGGTACCACTTCCTTCAGAGCTAGTCCCATGTTGCTCCTAAACCACCAGATCATAACAGGGGCCCCTGGAGGAGCGAGGGCCCTAGCCAGCTGCGTGGTCTGCCTGCCCCTAACACCGGCCCTGTGCATAGGTACCAGCCATAGCCCTATACTGCCCTTGGCATAATAGTTTGTAAGAGTCTACAGTAAATTCCTGGAAATTCGCAGTGATCATGAGGGCGCACCATCACCATCAGCTTTATTATACAACTGAGATTCAACTGAGGTAGGAATGATGATACAAATGTACAGACGGTATTAATAATACTGTCTAGTATCCAGACGACAATATCCTCCACACAAATGTAATAAAAATCAAATAATGTATCATACAGGTCCTTCTCAAAAAATTAGCATATAGTGTTAAATTTCATTATTTACCATAATGTAATGATTACAATTAAACTTTCATATATTATAGATTCATTATCCACCAACTGAAATTTGTCAGGTCTTTTATTGTTTTAATACTGATATATGAAAGTTTAATTGAGAAGGACCTGTATAAAGTACCCCTGAAAAGGGTGAAACTGTCTGAAAACACTTCTAAAAAATTTTTGAGCAATGCAGCGTTTTAATGCCAGCTTGAAGCATTTCCTCCAAATAGGCTGAGCTGGGGAGAAGATACAACTGCCCGCCAAATTCAGCAAAAGTAACGGTATTTCATGTGCCAAAAATGCTACCCTAGTCCCTGAATCTGCTGACTCCCTCATAGACTTGTACTCTCAGTTTGGCTGGGTGTGCATATGTCCTCTGTAGGAAGAAGGGGATAAGCCACTGCCAGTCTTCTAAGAACAAAAGTATCTGATGTTGTAAACCAACATGTCTGATCTTTAAAGGGATTGTTGCCATTCAACCAGCATCTGGATCGCTGAGACCTGTGATTGGCTGAAGTTGTAAGGTGACTTAAACATTGCACCATGTGATGTTTTTCAATTTCTCATGACCAATCACAGGCCTCAACATTGGGCAAGCTCTTATTTTGCCACGATGACCCCTTTAATTCATCCAATATCTACCAAAATCAAGGAACAGTCAGGATGTCCAGGGGTGATATCAGAGCCAGTTTTAGACAAAGTTGGTCCATTGGCAAAAGTTTAACCCCTTTATGACCTTGGGATTTTTCATTTTTCCGTGTTCGTTTTTCACTCCCCTCCTTCCCAGAGCCATAACTTTTTTATTTTTCCGTCAATATGGCCATGTGAGGGCTTATTTTTTGCGGGACGAGTTGTACTTTTGAACGACATCATTGGTTTTAGCATGTCGTGTACTAGAAAACGGGAAAAAAATTCCAAGTGCGGTGAAATTGCAAAAAAAGTGCAATCCCACACTTGTTTTTTGTTTGGCTTTTTTGCTAGGTTCACTAAATGCTAAAACTGACTTGACGTTATGATTCTCCAGGTCAGTACGAGTTCATAGACACCTAACATGACTAGGTTATTTTTTATCTAAGTGGTGAAAAAAAATTCCAAACTTTGCTAAAAAAAAAAAAAATTTGCGCCATTTTCCGATACTCGTAGCGTCTCCATTTTTCGTGATCTGGGGTCGGTTGAGAGCTTATTTTTTGCTTGCCGAGATGACGTTTTTAATGATAGCATTTTGGTGCAGATACATTCTTTTGATCGCCCGTTACTGCATTTTAATGCAATGTCGCGGCGACCTAAAAAACGTAATTCTGGTGTTTCGAATTTTTTTCTCGCTACGCCGTTTAGCGATCAGGTTAATGCTTTTTTTTAATTGATAGATCGGGCGATTCTGAGCGCGGCGATACCAAATATGTGTAGATTTGATTTTTTTTTATTGATTTATTTTGATTGGGGCGAAAGGGGGGTGATTTAAACTTTTATATTTTTTTTATTTTTTTCACATTTTTTGTAACTTTTTTTTTAACTTTTGCCATGCTTCAATAGCCTCCATGGGAGGCTAGAAGCAGGCACAGCACGATCGGCTCTGCTACATAGCAGCGATCTGCTGATCGCTGCTATGTAGCAGAAATGCAGGTGTGCTGTGAGCGCCGACCACAGGGTGGCGCTCACAGCCACTGCTCATCAGTAACCATAGAGGTCTCAAGGACCTCTATGGTTACAATGGAGACGCATCGCCGACCCCTGATCATGTGACGGGGGTCGGCGATGACGTCATTTCCGGCCGCCCGGCCGGATGCGGTAGTTAAATGCCGCTGTCTGCGATTGACAGCGGCATTTAACTAGTTAATAGGTGCGGGCAGATCGCGATTCTGCCTGCACCTATTGCGGGCACATGTCAGCTGTTCAAAACAGCTGACATGTCCCGGCTTTGATGCGGGCTCACCGCGGAGCCCTGCATCAAAGCAGGGGATCTGACCTCGGACGTACTATCCCGTCCGAGGTCAGATAGGGGTTAAAGTTGCACCATCACACAGAAAAATTTTGGTTGTATTTTCATGCGTTCAGACCATTAAACGAGCGCGATTGACAATATTGAAGTCATTCAACGCTTGTTTACTGGCCTTTTTACACCAGTTGAGGAAGAATGATGGGCACAGAACGATCACTTGTTGATCAATCTGTCCCCATACAGTATCATGTTATTAGCAGCGCATCTGCATCAGGTGATGTGCTGCTTAGAACAATGATTTTTGTTATGGCATAAACAATCCAGTCACTGAATAGGCAGAATTTTGCTCATTTACTGTAGGGGCAGCACGGTGGCTTATTGGTTAGCACTGCAGCCTTGCAGCGCTGGAGTCCTGGGTTCAAATCCCACCAAGGACAACATCTGCAAAGAGTTTCTATGTTCTCTCCGTGTTTGCGTGGGTTTCATCCAGGCACTCCAGTTTCCTCCCACATTCCAAAGACATACTGATAGGGAATTTAGATTGTGAGCCCCATTGGGGACAGCGATGATAATGTCTGTAAAGCGCTGTGGAATAGGTTAGCGCTACATAAAAATAAAGATTATTATTTAAAGATTATTTACCTCATAGTCCTCCACAAAGTATCATGTACACATAATCCTTCACATAGTATAATGTGCCCTATAGTCCTCCATATAGTATAATGCACTTCCCATAGTTCTCCATATACTATAATACACTCCCCATAGTCTTCCATATGGTATAAAGCACACTCCATAGTCCTCCATACAGTATAATGTTCTGTATAGTCCTCCATACTGTATAATGCACCACCCATATAGACTATATCACAGTGATAATAAGAATAGTACATAAACCCCCCTCTTTCACCCCCTTAGTTAGGTAAAAATAATAAAATAAAAACATGTATTTATTTTTTCCCATTCTTTGCATTTAGTGTTAGGGTTGGGGCTAGGGATAGGGTTACTGTTGCGGTTAGAGTTAGGGTTAGAGTTGGGTTAGGGTTGGGGTTAGGGTTGGGGCTAGGGTTATGGTTGTGTTGAGGTTAGAGTTAGGGTTGTATTTTGGGTTACGGTTGTGGTGTTGGAGTTAGGGTGGTGTTGGGGTTAGGGCTGTGGTTAGGGTTATGGTTGTGGTTAGGGTTAGTGTTGGGATGAGGGTTAGAGTTGGGATTAGGGTTATGTTGGGGTTATGGCTATGTTAGGGTTGCAGATAGAATTGGGGGGTTTCCACTGTTTAGGTACATCAGGAGGTCTCCAAATGCGACATGGCGGCCGCCAGTGATTCCAGACAATTTTGCGTTCAAAAAGTCAAACGGTGCTCCCTCCATTCTGAGCCGTGCCATGCGCCCAAGCAGTGGCTTTCCCCCACATGCAGGGTATCGGTGTACTCAGGAGATATTATACAAAAAATGTTGTGGTCCATTTTGTCCTGATACCCTTGTGAAAATAAAAATGTTTGGGTCTAAAGTAAATTTTTTATGAAAAAAGTAAAATGTTCAGTTTTTCCTTCCACATTGCTTTAGTTCTTGTGAAGCACCTGAAGGGTTAATAAACTTCTTGAAGGTGGCTTTGAGCACCTTGAGGGGTGCAATTTTTAGAATGGTGTCACTTTTGGGTATTTTCTGTCATATTGACCCCCTAAACTCACTTCAAATGTGAGGTGGTCCCTAAAAAAATGGTTTTGTAAATTTTGTTGGAATTATAAGAAATCGCTGGTCAACTTTTAACCCTTATAACATCCTAAGACTCCTAACAAAAAAAATAATGTTTCCAAAATTGTGCTGATGTAAAGATGACATGTGGGAAATGTTATTTATAAACTATTTTGTGTGACATGACTCTGATTTAAGGGCACAAAAATAAAAAATTTGAAAATTGCTAAATTTTCTACATTTTTGCCAAATTTCCATTTTTTTCATAAACAAACGCAAGTCCTATTAAAGAAATTTTATCACTAACATGAAGTACAATGTGTCACGAAAAAAAATCTCAGAATCATTGGAATCCGTTGAAGCATTCCAGAGCTATAACCTTATAAATTGACAGTGGCCAGAATTGTAAAAACTGGCTTGGTTATTAAGGTCAAAATTGGCTTGGTCACTTAAAGGTTAAAAATTTTAAAATCCTCTTGGCCTGGTACAGGTAACAAAATATTTTTGTTCAAAAAATTGACTATTGTCATACATACTATATAACCTGCTTTGTGTAACATTTAGTTGGTTTGCAATAAATAAAAATTGGCCTACATGTGTACAAATTTTGTTGCTCAAAAATTGACTATTGTCATATAAACTGTACAACTCAGTTTGTGTGCAATTTCATTGGTTTGAAATAAAAAAACAAAAATTGTCCTGCTTCCGATGTACAAATTCTGTCCCCAGTTACGCGGTCCATAGCCACCATTATTTCTCCCAGTGTGGCGTCCCCACCTTGTACCAGCCGTTGTCCTGGAATATCACCCTTGCTCTTACCAACATGGTTACTGGGATTGTCCACTTAACAACCGACATGTGTACAAAAGCTTGTGGCCAGGGATGCTACATTTACTTGATGGCACATCAGAGCACATCATCCACATCAGACGGAAGTTGGATGTTCTGCAGCACTGCCTCAGTGAAGGCATCGTCATGTGTGATAATGGCGATAACCTGGTGGTGGCTGTGAAGCTTGGCAAGCTCACACATGTACCATGCTTGGCCCATGTGCTTAACTTGGTAGTTCAGCAGTTTCTGAAAACACCAACATTTGCCAGAGCTTGTGGTCAAGGTACCCTGCGTCAGACTCAGCACCAATTTTCACAAGTCAGCTACAGCAACCACCGCTCTTGCATGCAAGTGCCAGCTCACCGACTGGTATGCGACATGACCACGTTCTGGAACTCCGCACTACACATGCTGGCCACGCTTTGTGAGTAGCAGAGGCCAGTTATGGAATACCAGCTCCAACACACCCATCGGTATTCTGGTCAGCCTCTCCACATAACAACTGAAGAGTAGGCATGGATGTCTGACAGTTGTGCAGTTCTCCAAGACTTTGAGAACTCCACAAAGATGGTGAGTGGTGATGACGCCATCATCAGCACAATGATCCCTCTTCTGTGCCTACTTAAACAGTCCCTGCTGACAATTAAAGATAAAGCTTTGCATGTGGACCAGGTGGAGATGTAGGAAGACATGAGACAAGAAGATACTACACACCCCAGCCTCATCTCATCTGATCAGTACAGATTGCGTACCAATGAGGAGGTGGAGGCTGAGCAAGAGGAGGTACAGGAGCTGGCTGATAGCACAACAGAGGCTAGTACCCACACAACAAGCTTTGTTCCATCTCTACAAAATGGATGGGCTGAGGAGGGGAATGAGTAGGAAGCGACGGAGGAGGAGGAGATGGAAAGTAGTCATCATGCTGGAGACAGGGAAGTGTTTGCTGCAGGGACCTTGGCACATATGGCACACTTTATGAACCCCTGCCTTTCCTGTGAGCCTCACGTTACATTCATCTTGGACAAAATAGAGTACTGGCTATTCACCCTGCTAGACCCACACTACAAGGAGCACCTTGCATCTCTCCTTACTGGGGCAGAGAAGACTACTAAAATGGTGCTATACCTGAAGGCCATTGTGGAAAATACGTTGAAAAAATTTTCATCAGACAATGCTAGCGGCAGGGGAGAAGCTTCATTGCCCAACCAAGGAGAAGAAGCAGAGGGGGCACACAACAGGTACAGCAGAATCAGGAGTACACTGTCAAAGGCCTGGGCCAATTTCATGACATTTCATGGCCCATTTCATGGCCCTCCTAGCATATAGTCCCTGATGACTGGGTATTTTTGACAAGAAGGGAACATTTTTTAAAGATGGTCAAGCAATACCTGGCCGCCAAAACCAGAGTAGTCCATAATTCCTCTGCGACCTTCAGCATTTCAGTCTCAAAGCTGGACACCTGGCATGAGATGACCCTCTATGTCTTGGAGATGCTGCCCTGCCACTATTGTCTTGCCTGAGCGGGGTTTTAATGAAACTGGGGGGTCATAACAGACAGGTGCTTTCACCTGTCAGCAAAAATTGCTGACAGGCTCTCTCTGATAAAAATGATGAAAGCCTGGATTAGCCCGACTTTTCCACACCACCAGATGACATCAGCACATAAAGTGTTTTTTATTTTCATTATTGAATGAGGCTCGCCAGTTGTTGCCTTCCAGGGTCTATGGATGACTGGATGACCTAACTTATAATTTTTTCCTGACTTTTCTCTTTGTGCAATGCCTTTATGAGTGTAGGAATACATCAAGTACACTTTCAAAACATTTTAATGAGGCCCACAAGTTGTTGCCTACAAGGGTCTATTACCTTCCTTATCATTATTTTGTGGCTTTGCATTTTGTGCAAAGCCTTTATGACATGACAATTTGAATAAAATGTTAATGAGACCCTCCTTTATGTCTATTACAGGATGTATCTGAGTTCCTCTTCCATCTAATTTTTGGCGGTTCTTACTTCCTTCATATAATACACTGATATTTCAATTTTTTTAATAAAGCATTAATAAAAATGTATCAAAAATTAATAAAAAAATAAGGAATTAATCGGTTCGAGTGACAAGCATCCAAACGTTTTAGTGCTCGTTCATCCCTAGTAACTACTCTGAGCACGTGGATAACTCGGATAAGTGGTGTCCAACTTGGACTATTACTATATACTATACTGCCTACTAGGATAATAATTTGGCCCCTTGGAATAGAAAACTACTTTTTTATATCTAGATTCATTTACTATTTTTTTTTTACAATGGTTGAGCAATATAAGAACACATTGCCTCTTGCAGTATTTTAGATGGATGCATTCATTAGGATCTTAATAGCCCATTATATCATTGATGCTAAATATACATCCATGTAATTACATTGTTAACCAGTAGGAACAAAACCTTCTGTTCGTTAGAAAGATTACATTATACCGGATAATAACATTTGGAAAACTCGTTAACAGGAAAATACTTCAATTGTATGAGCTAAAGTCTAAGCTGACCTGCAGCCAAGTGTGGGGGCAAAACTTCAGGTTCACAGACCGCAGCGCACGTGTATGAAAATAGGTCCATTGGAAATACATACTGCAAGTTTTTATCTGTCTTTGTATCTATCCGGCGTTGAACTGTGGTGTCTTGGGCCCACAGGAGATATTTACCCTAGGGGCCCACCCTACAGCTATATGCAAATACCTGTTAGCCGTTATCCCAGTTAGGCCGGAGTCATACTTGTGTGTGCAATGAGAGAAACTCGTGCAAATCTCTTGCATCAATACCGAGTGTCCGCGGCAGTGCCGGGTATTGAGGCGGGAGAATTGCTCGAGTTTCTCGCATTGCACATGCAAGTGTGATCCCGGCCTTATAGTGAGCATCTACTGCACATCTACTATGCGCCACCATAACTGGCATGTACAATTACAGTAGTTTGCTTCAAAGGGGTTCTTTGGTAAAAAAAAACACACCGATCTATGGGTTATAATAATAATAATAATAATTTTATTTATATAGCGCCAACATATTCCGCAGCGCTTTACAAATTATAGAGGGGACTTGTACAGACAATAAACATTACAGCATAACAGAAATACAGTTCAAAACAGATACCAGGAGGAGTGAGGGCCCTGCTCGCAAGCTTACAAACTATGGGGAAAAGGGGAGACACGAGAGGTGGATGGTAACAATTGCTTTAGTTATTCGGACCAGCTATAGTGTAAGGCTCAGGTGTTCATGTAAAGCTGCATGAACCAGTATGTAGCAGTACAGACACAGAGGGCTAATACTGCATAAAGTGTATGAGAACATGATGCGAGGAACCTTTTTTTTTTTTTATTATAAATAGGCCACACAGGGATCGTTAGGTTAATGCATTGAGGCGGTAGGCCAGTCTGAACAAATGAGTTTTTAGGGCACGCTTAAAACTGTGGGGATTGGGGATTAATCGTATTAACCTAGGTAGTGCATTCCAAAGAATCGGCGCAGCACGTGTAAAGTCTTGGAGACGGGAGTGGGAGGTTCTGATTATTGAGGATGCTAACCTGAGGTCATTAGCGGAGCGGAGGGCACGGGTAGGGTGGTAGACTGATACCAGGGAGGAGATGTAGGGTGGTGCTGAGCCATGGAGTGCTTTGTGGATGAGGGTAGTAGTTTTGTACTGGATTCTGGAGTGGATGGGTAGCCAGTGTAATGACTGGCACAGGGTAGAGGCATCGGTGTAACGGTTGGTGAGGAATATGATCCTGGCTGCAGCATTCAGGACAGATTGGAGCGGGGAGAGTTTTGCAAGAGGGAGACCGATTAGTAGAGAGTTACAATAGTCCAGACGAGAATGAATAAGTGAAACAGTCAGAGTTTTTGCAGAGTCGAAATTAAGAAAAGGGCGAATTCTAGAAATGTTTTTGAGATGCAGGTAAGAAGAGCGAGCCAGTGATCGGATGTAGGGGGTGAATGAAAGGTCAGAATCAAGGATGACCCCAAGGCAGCGGGCATGTTGCTTTGGAGTAATGGTGGAACCGCACACGGAGATGGCAATGTCAGGCAAAGGTAGGTTAGTAGAGGGAGAGAACACGAGGAGTTCAGTTTTTGACAGGTTTAGTTTCAGATAGAGGGAGGACATGATGTTAGAGACAGCGGTAAGACAATCACTGGTGTTTTCTAAAAAGGTCGGTGTGATATCGGGAGCAGAAGTGTATAATTGGGTGTCGTCAGCATAGAGATGGTACTGGAAACCAAATCTACTGATTGTTTGTCCAATAGGGGCAGTATACAACGAGAAGAGTAGGGGGCCTAGGACTGATCCTTGAGGAACCCCAACAGTAAGGGGAAGGTGAGAGGAGGAGGAACCAGCAAAACATACAGTGAAGGATCGGTCAGAGAGATAGGAGGAGAACCAGGAGAGAACGGTGTCCTTGAGGCCGATGGAGCGGAGCATAGTGAGGAGGAGCTGATGATCCACAGTGTCAAATGCTGCAGAGAGATCCAAGAGAATTAGCATGGAGTAGTGACCATTAGATTTAGCTGTTAGTAGGTCATTAGAGACTTTAATGAGGGCAGTTTCAGTAGAGTGTAAAGAGCGGAAGCCAGATTGAAGAGGGTCGAGAAGAGAGTTATCTGAGAGATAGCGGGTAAGACGGGAGTGGACCAGGCGTTCGAGGAGTTTAGAGATGAAGGGAAGATTAGAGACAGGTCTATAATTAGCGGCACAGTTTTGATCGAGGGATGGTTTTTTAAGTAATGGGTTCCACAGGATAGGTGATAACTTATTTATCGTTTGGGTCCGATCATTGGAAACTGCACTTATCAGAAGAATTGAGAAGCTTTATCCCTGACAGGACACTTTTATCCTTATTTTAAAATGTATGGGCAGGTGGGCTGTCTGATAGCAGCTCCAGTGGTCAAGTTGCACATGCCGCTCCGATATAACGGGGAAAAAAGCTCCACACTCTGCCGATTGGTGCAGGTCCCTGCAGTCAGACCTCCACCAATCAATAAGTGACAGACTAAAGGTATTTTTTAATAAGGAAAGTATTTTTCACAAAAAAATTTTTTAAAAACGTTTTATTCTTAGTATAGCAATGCAGCTTCCCAGATGAGTATGTATCCTCATAGTGGTTTTCATACAAAGGTGATTCATCTGTGAAGATAAAACATATACATTTTAAAATTCTTTAAAAAAAATACTTACGGTACTTTCTAAAAGATGTTACCAATATTCTTGGGGGTCCTATGATCCCAACTACCATACTGAGGATGGGATAAAGGAAACGGGGGAGACCAAGGGGAATCTTATGATCTTCACATTATTAGGTTCATTTTGAATTCAGTATTCAAGCCCACTGGTTTGAGGGTGTTTAGTTTATATATCCACTCCAGCTCTTTCCGTTTCAAGAGACGGACTCTATCCCCCTCTTCTCTGTGGAGTGACTATATCAATAATCCTGAATTTCAGCTGTTTTTCAGAGTGGTTTACTTCTACAAATTGTTTAGACACGGGGCGGTCCAGTTTCTTCTTCTGTATTGTATAGCGGTGGTGATTTATGCGGTTCCTAAAATCACAGGTGGTTTCACGACATACAACAGGGATACTGGACACTGTAATAACAAGTAAACAACATATTCTGAATTACAGGTTAAATAATGTTCAATTTTATACACTTTTTGAGTAGTTGGAGGGGAAAATGTCAAACCCTTCAACATTAACCCCTTAACGACTTCCGATACGCCTTTCAATGGCGGCAATCAAGAGTACTTATTCCTCAGCGCCGCTTTTTAACGGCGCTTAAAAATAAGTGTATAGTGCCCCCCAGCGATCGTCGTTATTAACGGAATAATGGCAACCACAAAAAAAGTCTGATTTCACATTAAATTTCTCTCTCCTCTGATGTGATCGCACATCAGAGGAGAGAGAGATGGGGTCCCCCGATCCTTCCCCGATACCTCCGGTGTCCTTGCATCCACCCGTGAAGTCTTCTTCCAAGAAGAAAATGGCGGGCGCATGTGCAGTGCGCCCACCAAGATCTGTCAGCCAGCACCTGGCAACAATGCGAAATTTTTACTATTGGTACATTTTGATCACTGTGATAGGGTCTATCACAGTGACCAAAATAAAAAAAAATAGTATACCAAACATCCCTTTATCACCCCCTTAGTTAGGTAAAAATAATAGTAAAAAAATTATTTATTTCAATTTTTCCATTAGGGTTAGAGTTGGCCTAAAGGTAGGGTTGTATAGAAAAAAAAACAGAAAGAGTCAGCTCACCACATCATCCTAGCTTGACCTCCTTCTTGCAAACCAACATCTAGCATGGAAAAGGGCAAAGCAACCACACCGAAATCCAGTTGAAGCAATACGGTATCCAGCATTGAGAACACTCTGGCTAAGGAACGTGAACAATCAACGTATTTCGACTTTAAGTCTTATTCACGATCTCATGAATAAGACTTAAAGTCGAAACACATTGATCTTTCACGTTCCTTAGCCAGTGTGTTCTCAATGCTGGATACCATATGTTGGATCATTTTTTATCCATGTGAAATGAAAGTTACATTTTATATCGTCACAGCACGCTTGACACATTTTGCTTCACGTAAGTTAGGGTTAGGGTTGGACTAGGGTTGGGGCCAGGGATGCCACTAGGAATTTTGGGGCCCCATACTGGCAAAATTTTTGGGGCCCCTCTTGAGACTCCGCCCAGGCTCCACCCCAGCCTCGCCTCCACCCCTCGTGCCATCCACAGTCCCACTGCCTTCTCTTAAAAAACTCCACTTCTGCACCACAGCCTCACCAATCACACATTTACAGTTGCCATCACCACATACATGGCCAGCAGCTTTTGTTTTGGCCAAAAGATTTTTTAATCCACCACCAAGACAAGGTAGACTCTTCTGGCCGGACTCTACTCTACTGTAACTTACTAAACATTTGTTAAAATATCCAATACAATTAAGGTATATTTTTATTTATTTTTCAATTTTTAAATGACCAATAATATCACAAACAAGGAAAAATACCGCCACACCATGATCAGACACCATATTACCACCACATGGTGACCAATAATACCACATACAAGGGACTACTACCGCCACACCATGACCAGACCACATATTACCACCACAGTGACCAAATAATAGCACATACAAGGGAAAAATACCGCCACACCTTGGCCGGACAACATATTACCACCGCATAGTGACTGAATACTGCAATACTGATCATTAATAAAAAAAAACACAATACTATCACCATAAGTGCCATTATACACAGGAGATCTGTACTTATTATGCAGTGTCTGTGTACAGGTAACACACTAACTCACCAGTGACGTCTCTTGGTGAAGTCCTTCAGTCTCGCTTTCCATCTTCATCCAGCACAGACTGCCATCACTTCTTCCAGCCAGGGCTCGTTTCTGCAGGAAATAACATAGTTATCTAGAGCTCCACTTGCAGAACACATTGCTTAATTTTTTCCCGACTTCTAAACTACACCAGATGAAGAAAAAAAGGCGACCTAGTGTCGCTCTGCACAGTAACAGGACCGCCCCCCCATTTAAAACAGTATCCTCAAAATTAATACATCACTGCAGTAATAATATCCCTTAATTAGCCCCTATGGTAATAATATCAGCATCCTGGCCCCATTTATCTCATTCCTGGCTTCAGCCATATGTTCTCCCATCCTGCCCTCATGAGTATCCATCCTGCCCCTATATGATCTCCCCATCTGTCCCATTATCCTGCTGCCCCATCTGTCTCCATCGTATCCATCCTGCCCTGTGATCCTGCACCATGATCCTGCCCCATCTGTCTCCATCCTGCCCCATCTGTCTCCATCCTGTCTCACATCCTGCCCCCCTGTATCTCACATTCTGCCCCGTGTCTCACATTCTGCCCCCGTCTCTCACATTCTGCCCCGTGTCTCACATTCTGCCCCCCTGTCTCACATCCTGCCCCATCTCACATCCTGCCCCCGTCTCACATCCTGCCCCATGTTTCACATCCTGCCCCCTGTGTCACAAATTCTGCTCCCGTGTCTCACATTCTGCCCCCGTGTCTCACATCCTGCCCCGTCTCACATCCTGCCCCGTGTCTCACATTCTGCCCCTGTGTCTCACATCCTGCCCCGTGTCACAAATTCTGCCCCCTGTGTCTCACATCCTGCCCCGTCACAAATTCTGCCCGTGTCTCACAGCCTGCCCCGTGTCACAAATTCTGCCCGTGTCTCACATCCTGCCACCTGTCACACATTCTGCCCCCTGTGTAGTTTCCATGCCTGCCCCCTGTGTCTCACATTCTGCCCCGTGTCACATATTCTGTCCCCCTGTGTTGCTTTCATTCCTACCCCCTGTTGTTTTAATTCCTGCCCCCCTGTGGTGTTTCCATTCCTGCCCCCTGTGGTGTTTCCATTCCTGCCCCCGGTGTTTTCATTCCTGCCCCCAGTGTTTCCATTCCTGCCCCCAGTGTTTCCATTCCTGCCCCCTGATTTCATTCCTGCCCCCTGTGTTTTTCATTCCTGCCCCCTGATTTCATTCCTGCCCCCCTGATTTCATTCCTGCCCCCTGTGTTCTTTTCTTTCCTGACCCTGTGTCCCCCATCCTTCCCTCCTGTCTTTATCATGCCCCGGGCTTGACACATTCAGTAAAAAAAAAACACACCTTACCTGGCTGCTGTCCAGCGCCGTCATCCATCCCGGGCATTTCAGCACGGACTCGCCGGCGTATGACGTCATCGCGCTGACGTCAGCTGCCAGCCTCCAATTGGGTGGTGGCTTTAACTGTTGCCTTCTCAGACGCAGGTTCATTGTACTGTCAGAAGCCTGCCGCTGGGGCCCGGGCCCAATGGGCAGATGAGACGGGGTCCGATGCAGGCCCTTTCTGCCCACCGGGCCCCATACGCCAGTCAGGGCAGTAATGCCCTGATGGCGGCCGTGGTTGGGGCTAAGGTTATGGTTGGGCTAAAGTTAGGGTTATTATTATTATTTATTATTATAGCGCCATTTATTCCATGGCGCATTACATGTGAGGAGGGGTATACATGATAAAAACAGATACAATAATCTTGAACAATACAAGTCACAACTGGTACAGGAGGAGAGAGGACCCTGCTCACGAGGGCTCACAATCTACAAGGGATGGGTGAGGATACAATAGGTAAGGATAGAGTTGCTCATGCAGTGGTTTGGTCGATCAGTGATTACTGCAGGTTGTAGACTTGCCGGAAGTGGTGGGTCTTCAGGTTCTTTTTGAAGGTTTCGATGGTAGGTGAGAGTCTGATATGGTTGAGCAAAAGTTAGGGTTGGGCTAGGGTTATGGGTGTGGTTATGGTTGAATTACGGTTAGGGTTGGGATTGGGGTTAAGGGTGTGTTAGGGTTAGGTTTGTGGTTAGGGTTATGGTTAGTGTTGGGATTAGGGTTAGGGGTGTGTTGGGGTTAGGGTTATGGTTAGGGTTGCGATTAGGGTTAGGGGTGTGTTGGGGTTAGGGTTATGGTTAGGGTTGTGATTAGGGTTAGGATGTGTTGGGATTAGGGTTGAAGTTAGAATTGGGGTAGATGAAGTCCTACTCCAGGGTACTCATTACTATGTTGGCTTATGCGGGTGCCATAATGGCACCTATGGCAGTACCACTTCGTTGTAAATATAATTTGTCGCCGAATAAGAAATAATTTTGTTTCAATATAATTTCTAAAATGTCTATTATAAATGTTCTAACCTCCTCTGTCATGGTTTGAGATAATCATTTTTTCTCTACAGTCTTGATACACCTCTCATAGTCTATTGATGTATATAATGAGACAACGTCAAAGGAAGCCATTATTACCTTCCCATTCAGGTGTACCTTTTGACGTTTAGTAAGAAAATCAGTAGTCTCGTGTATAAATGATGAAATATTTTATACTATGCGGTTAAAAATCCTATTAAAAAATATTCCCATTTTACTAAATACTGAATCCACCCCAGAAACTATCGGGCGTTCCAGTGGATTCTCTAGGGACTTGTGAATTTTCAGAATAATATAAAGAACTTGTGTTCTTGGGTTTTCTACATATATACAATAGATCTTGATCTATTGTTTTCATTTTCAGTGCCCCCTGTAAATAATGTTTTATATACCTCACAATGTGAAATTTTGGATCCCCATCTAGCTTCTGATAAACCGCTATCATTAAGTTGTCTATTGACCTCTGAAATATACATATCCTTGTCCATGACGATGAAAGCTCTGCCTTTATCCGCGGGTTTCACTATAATATTGTCGTCATGGACAAGTTCTGATAGTGCCTTTGCTTCACCAGAGCTCAAATTGTGATGTTTTAACGTGTCTTCAGCAATTCTTTTTAAATTTTCTATATCGTGTCTCACAGCTGTAATAAAAGTACCGGTATCTATGACTGGTATGTTTGTCGGGGGAAGAAAGCTGCTCTTATTTCTCAATGCAACTTGATGTAGATTAAACTCACTTATTTTAGGTTTGTGGGCAACATAAGAAGTACTAAACCATTCCTTTAATTTAACCAATCTAAAAAACTTTTCCAAATCAATCTGTAGTTGGAACCAGTCTGTGTCTGCACAGGGACTAAATGATAACCCTTTACTAAACACTGAAATTTGTAAATCAAAAGTCCCTTTTTAGAGGTATTAACAACTAGTTATATTCTTTTTTCTTCATTGTTGCTTGCCTCTGCAGCTGGGATCCGTTTTTCTCTTGCTTGCCTTTTTTGCTGCTTGTGATGTCGCTTGCCCCCTCTCCTTTTTCGTTCTCGTTTTCCTTGTTCATTTGTCCATGTCTGCAATGAATACAATCATTGCGATCAAAAGATTTAGTCCTTACATCGTTTCTCCAGTTGGTTGCACAACCTCTTTTTTCCATGTATATTTTGAAATGTCTTTTTGCCAAGTGTAGATATGGCCGCTCTTATAGTCCTCCATGTCCCTATTTCATTTGCACCAAATCAGCACACAATTTATTTACATTTCTGTACTGTCTCTTTAAATATTGCCCATTCTTCTGCTTTAAGTTGTGTTTGTAGCTGTCCTTCTAATCCTTCATTCTCTTCTTGTAGTTTTTTGTCTGTAGCTGCAGAAATTCAATATTCAGAAGAATTATATCCATTGCATATTTGTTTGAAATCATAGAAAATCGTGTACAAAAAAATGGGTCCTCATAAAAAGATTAGGTCGAATATTTGATTTATCGTACCTTATAAAATTGTCCCAATGTAGTAGTGTGCAGTTGCAGAGTTATTAAGCGTTTCATGTTGTTTTCATACTTGCGCTTTGTATCTAGGGTGGCCGGTGTGCTTAGGGATGCTGCATCCCCTTTAATTCCTTCCAGGATCCGCTCCTCTTCCTCAGTAGCGGAGATGAACACGCCAGGTTCCATGATGTTTTCTTTCATGGTCCACAAAAAAGATTAAAAAAAATAACATAAAAAGATTGTGCAAATTTCCCAGATATAAGTAGTTAGAGAAAAATGGAGCAGCACACTCAGTTAGATGGGTGCACAGGCCTCCTGGCAACTAATCCATATACTTGCCAAATATATAGAAATAAAAAATGGGAGGCAGTTCTCCAAAATGTATCAAAGGTAAAGGTGGACTTTATTTGGCCCACATGGCATGGTGACGTTTCGGCTTCTCAAGCTGTGAAAAAATTGATATATGAATGACACGTTATGTGAAAATGTGAAAGCATTATGTTACTATGAATTATTTATGATTGTTGCACTGATTGTGTCTTGTTAATCTGTACCTATGTACAGCTCTGGCAAAAATTAAGAGACCACCACATCAAAACCCTGCCATGGGCAGCCCAATCTCCAGATCTGAACCCCATTGAAAACCTCTGGAATGTAATCAAGAGGATGATGGATAGTCACAAGCCATCACACAAAGAAGAACTGCTTAATTTTTTGTGCCAGAAACAGTGTGAAATTAATTTAAAAAAACTGACCGTCACATCCAAACATAGACTAAGTGTGAACAGGTGCTGAACCTAGAGTCACCAACTCATATACAGTCAAATAAATAAAGCAGCACACTGCGGCGCTAAAACATGCAAACATGAAACATGAAAATTGAACTGCATTACTGCACTAGAAATATGAAAAAATGAGAGCGTTTAGCGCATAAATTGGCCAATTCATGTGTACCTGGTAGCCACATTAGGGCATCTCTCGTATACCAGGTCCTAAACTTTCCTTTCCTCGCTGAGAATAAACGTCTCCATCTGAATGGGTACCTGTGAAACCACTTCTTATACTAAATTTCTCTCTCTCTCTGTGGAGGGGTAATTGACCTGCTGTAATTAAAACACCTGTGGCTAAGAGGCGGAGGAGTGCTCAGTCAGAAGGCTAATGAATACAAATTTAAAAAACTGACTGTCAGCACCTGTTCACACTTAGTCTATGTTTGGATGTGACAGTCAGTTTTTTGAAATTTGTATTCATTAGCCTTCTGACCGAGCACTCCGCCTCTTAGCCACAGGTGTTTTAATCGCAGCAGGTCTATTACCCCTTCACAGAGAGAGAGAAATTTAGTCTAAGGCCGGGATCACACATGCGAGAAACACGTCCGTGTCTCGCATGTGAAATCCAAGCTCTGGTGCCGGCACTCCAGAGCGGAGCGTGCAGCTCCATGTGTTGCTATGCAGCCGCACGCTCCGCTCTGAAGTGCCGGCACCAGAGCTTGGATTTCACATGCGAGACACGGACGTGTTTCTCGCATGTGTGATCCCGGCCTAAGAAGAGGTTTCACAGGTACCCATTCAGAAGAAGACGTTTATTCTCAGTGAGGAAAGGAAAGTTTAGGACCTGGTATACGAGAGATGCCCTAATGTGGCTACCAGGTACACATGAATTGGCCAATTTATGCGCTAAACGCTCTCATTTTTTCATATTTCTAGTGCAGTAATGCAGTTCAATTTTCATGTTTCATGTTTGCATGTTTTAGCGCCACAGTGTGCTGCCTTATTTATTTGAGAAGCAGTGTGAAAGACTAGTGGAAAGCATGCCAAGACGCCTGAAAACTGTGATTAAAAATCATGGTTATTCCACAAAATATTGATTTCTGAACTCTTCCTGAGTTAAAAACATTAGTATTGTTGTTTCTAAATGATTATGAACTTGGTTTCTTTGCATTATTTCAGGTCTGAAAGCAATGGGCTTATTTTTTTTTTATTTTGACCATGTTTCTTTGTCAGAAAAAAACCCATAACATTTATTGCTACGGAGACATGTTGTCAGAAGTTTATAGAATAATAAAACAATTTACATTCTACTCAAAAAGATACCTATAAAAGAAAAATCAGACAAACTGAACATTATGCAGTGGTCTCTTAACTTTTGTCAGAGCTGTATACCTGTATGCACATGTTTTTTCATTGCTTGCGAGAGGCTTTTGGAAGAAGAAACGTCGCCACGCCATGAGGGCCTAATAAAGTCCACCTTTACCTTTGATACATTTTAGAGTGCTGCCTCCCATTTTTTATTTCTATGTATTTGGCAAGTATATGGATTAGGCCTGTACACCCATCTGAGTGTGCTGTTCCATTTTTCTCTAACAATCTATCAATCTATCTATTTATCTATCTATGCCATATCTGTTATCTATCATCTATCTATCTATCATCTATCTATCATCTATCTATCTAGCTATCCTATAATGCCCGTTGTAATGCTACATACAGTATGCTTTCAGTTACTTTCCTTCTTTATGCACTTGGCCTCATTTAGCCTCTGTATTCAGATGGAAAGCCTATTAAACAGCATTAATACTCACTTTTTGGCAGCTCTTAAAACAAAAAAAACAATGCAGCTGGCAGCCTGGAACGTGAGCAGCTGGTGCAGGAAGAACGAGCCCCGGCCGCTACATTACTTCAAGTTTCATACTTAAAGGGACTTAATGGCTGCCGAGACTCAATGATAACAACAACAAAAAAGTCGCCACTGATGACAACTAGTAATGACAGCTTTTATGATTGAAGTCTAATCCTCGGCATGTTCGCTCGCACCATCTGCTGCTGGGTTTTATGTCTTTCTGCTTTCAAAGGCCGACCACAAGAGTCGACTTTGTTGGCAAATACAGACATTGATGAAAAAAGGCAGATTTCATCAAAAAATAATTAACTTGACTGGGAAATACTTTGTAGTCTGTGAATAAAACTACAGTAATAAAAATCATGGGAGCCGGTCAAATCATGGTGGAGTAAATTTCTTGTAAGGTCACATTCATGTCCTAAACATAAACACTAGTCAATTGGTCCTGTCACGATCAGCTGCAGCCGCAGATGCGGCCCAGCCAATAGATGCCCCTAAGCCGACCAACCTCAGAAGGCGTGGGGCGCGCGTCCCCCGGGGATGCAATACGGACCCTTTAAACCGCAGGGGGGGACCCGGCCTAACCGAACTAGGGGAGGGCAGAGACCGGGGTTCTGTGGCAGTTGAGCATGTGGACAAGGAAAGAGACACGTAGGACTATATTACACCTCACAACATCAGGTATAGAGAAAGTAAAGTTTACTAAAGTAAAGTCACACAGTACATAAACAAAACATGACGATGTCAGGCTCCTGATTCCACACCTCCAGAAGGGTACCACCCAGTGGACCCCAAGGCACCAACAGATCACCGAGGCACAAATAGGCAGGACATCAGGACCTAGGAAGGACATCAGGGTACAGGCAAGACATCAGGATACAGTCAGGACATCAGGACATCTGGACTCAGGAAAGACCTCAGGACACAGGCAGGGCATCAGGACACAGGAATACCGGATAAACATCTGGGACACTGGCGTGGCAGCCCAGGTCATCAGCTGGGACACTGGCGTGGCAGTCAGGGAACACGAGGTCATCAGGATGCAGGTAAGACATCAAGACACACAAGAATGTCAGGACATCAGGAACCATGAGGTCATCAGGACACAGGCAGGACATCAGGGTACAGACAGGACATTTGGACCAAGGATCACCGGCAGACATCAGACAGGAGTCATTCAGTTCCGGACATCTGACACGACCTACAAGCACCACCAGAGACATCAGGTTCCAAGCTCCAGACAGCGATCATCAGGTTCCAGACTGCGGTCGTCAGGCTACGGATATTGGACCTATGAAGGAACTCAAGCGTGATGGTGCAAGCACCGCCGTACTGGACATGAGCCAGACGGGGTTAACACCGCATGGTAGTCAGAGCACAGAGTAGTAGATGCTCAGCAGAAACACCGGTTTCAAGAGACTCAAAGTCACTGGGAGTGAGGCTCCAGATGCAGAGGGATTCCAGGAACATAATCACAGCAGACACAGTTCAGACAGGTTCAGGTACAGGATAGGTACAGGATCAAGGATTCGGGCCTGGATATACCGCCTTCAGGACAGGCGCCAGAACAGGACAAAACAGGAATCAAGGCAAGGACTTTGGTACCAAAACATAGACAGGAGAGGTGCAGGAACACAAACACACATAGCAAAGTTCAGGAGCTTTATGAGTAGCTCAGGCCCCACCCACAGGGCAGGGGAACTTTATATAGGAGCTGCCCCTCAGCAATTGGCTGGAGACAGCATTTCAAGTACACACCCTAACCCTGATAAAAGCAGAGGAGGTGTGGCCACGCACGGCCTAAGCACAAACAGAAACCATTACAGCACAAACAGTACAGGAACTGTACCACCTGCAAATGACCGCCCAACCTGCGGACAGCTTCCACAGCAGAAACCAGGGACCGCACATGAGGAAAGTCATGCAATAGAAAAGACCTAACCACCATGTTTTGCTGCGCAGCAGAGCAGGGAACTGAAAAGGCTCCATCCAGGTAACAGCCAACAGTTTTCCAGCTCAAATTAGGGGGAATAGTACTGCTTTTCTCATATGGCCCAAAAGGACTTTTGGGGTCCACCTAGACTCCAGAGCCCAGGTGCGACTGCAACCCCTGCATGTATTATGGGTACGCCCATGCTTATTGGGTAACTACATTGGATAGGTATGGGTCAATAACTGACAGTAGGGAGCCAATTTTCTTCCACCTTGAGGGCAGCCATTAGATATAAATTATATATATTAGCATCCTCTAGCAGAAGAACACTGGTGAAGGAAGGTCCTGTTTTCTCCATGTTTAAGGAGCTGGACAGGAGAGAAGACGAGTACAGTTGATGCCTATCTGAGTATCAGCAAGTGAACACCGCCATCGGCTGATCAATCGTGAAAGTGAAAGTAACAAATGAATTATAGTAGCAGGAGCCTAATAGTGGAAGCCTGGTCAAGTGACAGCTGAGTCGCAGCTACTAATCATAAACGGTCTGCCCACGCCAAGAATGGAGCAGTTGGTGTGAGAACTTCTACCAGGCAGATTGTGTGGCCGCAAAGTGGGCTTACAGCCACCATCTCCACAGAAGAGTCCAAGGGTGGTCAGATGCGGGAGAAGGACTTGGCCTGAGCTGTAAGGAAGACTGTGACTTGCGCCAGTAGAAGACCATAAGCAGCGCCAGTAGAAGGCTGTAAGCAGCACAGGTAGAAAACCATAATCAGTTCCAGTAGAAGACCATGACCAGATAACTATCCGAGGTGCTTACCGAGTCTACAACAGGGACGGGCCTAGTACTGAGAGTGAAGCCCGTTAAACTGAAACATAAAGACAATAATAGTCGTTTAACTGCTAGAAAATAAGAACATTAAGAAAAGTGTATATAATAGAGCGTGGCAAAGATATTATATATATCCGCATTGCTGTGTTCTTATAGTGTCATAACATACTGGATTGACTGACCTTGCTACTGGTACCTATAATATAGTGCTTACTTGTATATATACTGTATGTACTTATAGATTTTCTTTCTGTATTAGTCAAATAAATAATGTTGGTTAAGCACCACTGTCTCCTCATTGTCTGCGCTATTGCATCCAAGTAACCTGCTTACACATGTAGCTCCTTAGATTAGGGCAAAACTTCACTGAAAGTTTGGTTTTAACAGTTTTTGTGCAGACATGGCACACAATGAGCTCAATGCTTTTCTCCACCTTACGTCATATGGGTCACGGAAAATACAATGAACCGTGAACTACACATGATGATCTAAAACAATCACCCTCAAAACAAATAATGATTGTGCATCAGGTCCAGTAAATCACTCACCTGTACTTCATTTCTTAGAAAATTGTGTAACAATAAGGCGGGACCTCTCCTGACTGAGCCGACGGCAAGTTTTAGCTCTTAAAAATGAAATTGAGCAATTCTTCATAATTTACATCCTCACATGGAGCAGAGGAGAAAGTTTTATTATGGACCCACCCCAAAAGAATGTGTTTGTATATCTACCTCTCGAATGAAATGTTCTTTTAATGCCTACGATTGTGAATAGCATCCAAAATGTGCCTTAATGCAATTCACAGATTTATACTTAGGTCTTATAGGAGGGACAAGTGATAAATTGATGATTGGTGGGGTCCCATCTCAAGAATAGGGGCCTCATGACAATGGAGCAGTTGTGTGACCTCCTCCCAATTAAAATTTGGGGGGAGCTGTGGTCACTACTGCTACCATAGACCAATTGAAGTAAACAGTCCGGTGGGCATGCAAATTATTATTATTACTAGATGGTGGCCCGATTCTAATGCATCGGGTATTCTAGAATATGCATGTCCACGTAGTATATTGCACAGCCCACGTAGTATATTGCCCAGCCACGTAGTATATTGCCCAGTCACATAGTATATTGCCCAGTTACATAGTATATTGCCCAGTCACGTAGTATATTGCCCAGTCACGTAGTATATTGCCCAGTCACGTAGTATATTGCCCAGCCACGTAGTATATTGCCCAGTTACGCAGTATATTGCACAGTCACGTAGTATATTGCCCAGCCACGTAGTATATTGCCCAGTGACGTAGTATATTGCCCAGTGATGGAGTATATTGCCCAGTGACGTAGTATACAGCACAGAGCAACGTAGTATATTGCACAGCGACGTAGTATACAGCACAGAGCCACGTAGTATATTGCCCAGCCACGTAGTACATTGGCCAGTCACGTAGTATATTGCCCAGCTACGTAGTATATTGCCCAGCCACGTAAGTCACAGGTTAAAAAATAAAAAATAAACATATACTCACTTTCCGAGGGCCCCTTGTAGTTCGGTCACATGACCGTGACGTCATGGCAGGTCCTTCTCGCGCAGGCGCGCAGGACCTGTGATGACGTCACGGTCACATGACCGTGACATCATGGCAGGTCCTTCTCCCATACCATCCTTGCCATCGGAACCTGCCGCTTGCATGGAGCGGTCACCGGAGCGTAGCCAGGAGCGGGAAAGGCGGTGGAAGGTGAGTATATAATGATTTTTTATTTTTTTAAATTATTTTTAACATTAGATATTTTTACTATTGACGCTGCATAGGCAACATCAATAGTAAAAACTTGGTCACACAGGGTTAATAGCGGCAGTAACGGAGTGAGTTACCGCTGGCATTAACCCTGTGTGAGCGGTGACTGCGGGGAGTATAGAGCGGGCGCTGGGCGCTGACTGCAGGGGAGTAGGGAGGGACTAATCGGACTGTGGCCGTCGCTGATTGGTCGCGGCAGCCATGACAGGCAGCTGGCGAGACCAGTGACTTGGATTCCATGACAGACAGAGGCCGCGACCAATGAATATCCGTGACAGACAGAAGGACAGACAGAAAGACGGAAGTGACCCTTAGACAATTATATAGTAGATTATTATTTATTATTATAGCGCCATTTATTCCATGGCGCTTTACATGTGAGGAGGGGTATACATAATAAAAACAAGCACAAAAATCTTAAACAATACAGGTTACAACTGGTACAGGAGGAGAGAGGACCCTGCCCGCGAGGGCTCACAATCTACAAGGGATGGGTGAGGATACAGTAGGCGAGGGTAGAGCTGGTCATGCAGCGGTTTGGTAAATCAGTGGTTACTGCAGGTTGTAGGCTTGTCGGAAGAGGTGGGTCTTCAGGTTCTTTTTGAAGGTTTCGATGGTAGGCGAGAGTCTGATATGTTGTGGTAGAGAGTCCCAGAGTAGGGGTGATACTTGAGAGAAATCTTGTATACGATTGTGGGAAGAGGAGATAAGAGGGGAGTAGAGAAGGAGATCTTGTGAGGATCGGAGGTTGCGGGTAGGTAAGTACTGGGAGACGAGGTCACAGATGTATGGAGGAGGCAGGTTGTGGATGGCTTTGTATGTCATGGTTAGGGTTTTGTATTGGAGTCTCTGGGCAATGGGGAGCCAGTGAAGGGATTGACAGGGGAGAGGCCGGGGAATAGCGGGGGGACAGGTGGATTAGTCGGGCAGGAGAGTTTAGAATAGATTGGAGGGGTGCGAGAGTGTTAGAGGGGAGGCCACAGAACAGGAGGTTACAGTAGTCGCAAATGCACAAATGCACCAGCTCACCATTCACATGGGACCCTTTTTATCAGTATAGGTGGGAGTCCCAGTAGTCGGAACCATCACCCAATAAAAATTGTTATTAAAGTGATTCCCGCTTGAAAGAAAGAGTGCGCCTATAACACTTGCCCAAAACTTATTGGAGCTATTTTTCAAACTGCAGAATTTCTCGCGAAAAACTCCAGATGCTCATCAGCTGATCACGATGGGTCTCACGATGAAATACAGGGGCTGTTTTTCAAGAAACATGCTCTCTGTGCCTTCTGCTTTTCGGATGCTAAAAACAGCTTTCATTGATCTTAATAAGGAGAAACTTTATCCCTTAGACTCCTAGTGGAAGGCCTCTCACCCACCCAACCAGGTTGCTATTTTGCACTGATGAGAGAAAAGAAACCTGAAACATCTGCATGCAAATGGAAATTCAGTTTATTTGTGTATCCTAAGTCATGTGTGAAGGCTTTATAAAGAGGAACTTTCACTAGATTTTATTTGAGTGCCTTCTTCCAATTGTTGCTTCTCCACTGATTCTGGAAAAGTTTTTCTTTTTTTCTGCTGTGTCCCTCCATTCCAAAGTTAAGCCTCTAGGTAAGAAAAACAAAAATGTTCTCTGTGGGCATTTGCTTTCCCTTCTCTTTCACACTGGCCAATTAAAACACAGTCACACCCACAGGGAGCTTCTGTAATATACGCCCAGATGGTGGAAGGGAAAATTTCACCACTGTTTCTGGGGGCCATAACTTTGGAACGGGGAGGCACAGGAGAAAAAGAAAATCTGTTCCAGAATCAAATGAGCAGTGGTAATTGGAGGAGGTACTCAGTTTATATATTTTTTTTACCAAAAATCTAGCAGGAGGTCACCTTTAAATGGCATTAGTGAGCTTGTTCTCTTCTTAGTTTAATAAAAATAATATAGAGCCAGGGAAAAATAATCAAACTGTGTAACATGTAAGCCCTTTAAAAATATATCTTTAATGAAAAAAGTTTTAAAAATACCCTCCCAGTGCAAAACAAAGTAATATAGGTCTATCAATAACCTAGCAAATCCCTAATCTTGCCTGCTTGTTCTCTTCCTCTGTGACGAGCGTATTTGCATATATTAATCTTGATATATAGTCTTTGTAGCAATCTCTTACTTAGGGGGGGTTATTACTGCTTTATAATGCAGTTGCCATACAATTACAGCACAAATAATGATTATACTGGAAGTGGTAACATTTCCTAATGTTCCGATGATCCTGCTTTACCCGCATTGACGTTGTCATAGCAACCGCATGACAAAAGCTGTTAACTTGAAGAGTCTTGCAGAAGCAAAACCTTCATTGTGAATTCGATCATGCTTAAATGAGAATTATTTTTTTCATGTTTTTTCTACTTTCAGGCAATTGCTAAAGATCACAAGAGCATGTCTACCAGGGGTGAGGGGGTAGGCAGTGAAGGCAACTGCCTAGGGCACAATTAAAGATGGATACATACATTTGTCAGTACACGGATGACTATGCCACCTTACCTCACAGGCATCAAGGATATGAACATGTATTATACGAGGCACCTGAATGGTATACTGATGCAGTTTTTTTTATTTTAATTTACAAGGGGGGGTTACCACTAATTCTTTTTTTTTAAGGTTTTAAAGTGGTGTAAAGGGAGAATACTTAAATAGAAATGTGCAAGGCTCAAAATTAATAAAAAAAATATTCTTTATTAGATAACATAGTAGTTAAAAACAAAAATAGACAGAAAAAAACACTGAAAGCTGGTAAGTGATAATAAAAAAGCTTCCTTGAGTGAATAATACAAATCCTTACAGGGTTATAATTGTATGAAATCATAGTATTGAAGACCGACACTCAAAAGGTACAAGCCGAAACAGCAAGTACTTTGTAAGTAAAGGTCAGAAAAAGTACATGAACATTCACCACACAATAATAATAATGCACAGTGGCATAAAGTACAAATCAAACAAAACTCATCAGATATGTGTTTCGCATCAAGCTTCATCAGGGGGTGTACTTCTATTTCGTATAAAGTAATATAGAATTAAAGGGAACCTGTCACCCTCAAAATCGAAGATGAGCTAAGCCCACCGACATCAGGGGCTTATCTACAGCATTCTGGAATGCTGTAGATAAGCCCCCGATGTATCCTGAAAGATGAGAAAAAGAGTTTAGATTATACTCACCCAGGGGCGTTCCGATCCGATGGGCGTCGCGGTCCGGTCCGGGGCCTCCCATCTTCTTACGATGACGTCCTCTTCTTGTCTTCATGCTGCGGCTCCGGCGCAGGCGTACTTTGTCTGCCCTGTTGAGGGCAGAGCAAAGTACTGCAGTGCGCTGGCGCCGGGAAAGGTCAGAGAGGTCCAGTGCCGGCAGCACTGCAGTACTTTGCTCTGCCCTCAATAGGGCAGACAAAGTACGCCTGCGCTGGAGCCACAGCGTGAGGACAAGAAGAGGATGTCATCCTATGAAGATGGGAGGCGCCAGACTGGACCGCGACACCCATCGGACCGGACTGCAGCGGGAACGCACCTGGGTGAGTGTAATCTAACTTCTTTTTCTCATCTTTCAGGATACATCGGGGGCTTATCTACAGCATTACAGAATGCTGTAGATAAGCTCCTGATGCCGGTGGGCTTAGCTCATCTTTGATTTTGGGGGTGACACGTTCCCTTTAAGACTTACCCTCGTAAACCCTTGCTCTGGTTCTTACCTGATAATCTTTGCTCCTGGTCCTATCTGGACACATCGGAAATGGGCAGAAATTACCACTCAACCCATTAATCACTTGGGCAGGTCATCGCTGTGTCTTTTGATTGGCTGAACTGGTATTTCCAGCTGTTTCTGATATGGTGAAACTGGACCAGGAAGCAGATACCAGCAAGGATTGGTCAAATGCCAAAATGGGAGCAATGGGGAATGTTTGGGTAAGTATTGATTCTTTTTATATTTTATATCAACCTGACCCTTTTTTAACACATTTTTATAAGTTGGACAACCCCTTTAAGCTCTGTTCAAATTGTGATTATGATCTATTATCTATCCCCAACCTCACCACCACACTTATCCCATCCCTAACCCACCTCTTCAAACTATCACTAACTTCTGGTACCTTCCCTTCTGCTTTCAAACATGCCACAATCACGCCTATCCTTAAAAAGCCAACCCTCCATCCAACTGCTATGTCCAGCTATCGCCCCATATCACTGCTCCCATTCGCTTCCAATCTTCTGGAGCAGCACGTCCACTCTGAACTTTCCTCCCACCTCTCATCTAACTTGCTCTTTGACAATCTACAATCTGGTTTCCGCCCCATCACTCAACTAAGACAGCCCTGACCAAAATCACGACCTACTTACCGCGAAAGCTAATGGACAATACTCTGTACTCCTCCTTCTAGACCTGTCCTCTGCTTTCGACACGGTTGACCACTGCCTCTTACTACAGATCCTCTCCTCCTTTGGCATCAAAGACCTCGCCCTATCCTGGATCTCCTCGTACCTTTTCAATCGCACATTCAGCGTCTCCCACTCCCACACTACTGTCATGATCCCAATGGCAGGGGATCACAAAAAGGACAAGCACAGATACAAACAAGCTCTAGGGCGATGGAACCTGAGCTGACCGCGACCCTGAACCTAACACACAAATAAAAGTAGCCGGGGAACGTGCCTACGATGATCCTAGACGTCTCGCTCCAGCCGAAGATCTAACTTCCCCTATCAGAAGAAACACAGACCTCTCTTGCCTCCAGAGAAATACCCCACAGCAAATAGCAGCCCCCCACATATAATGACGGTGAAATGAGAGGAAAGCACATACGTAGTATGAAAACAGTTTCAGCAAAATGAGGCCCGCTAAAGCTAGATAGCAGAGGATACAAAAGTGAACTGCGCGGTCAGCGAAAAACCCTTCAAAAAACCATCCTGAAATTACTTGAACTCATGTGCCAACTCATGGTACATGAAAAGCAATTTCAGCCCACTAGAGCAACCAGCAGCAGAGAATCACATATCTGCAGGCTGGACTAAAAACCAAATTAAGCAAAACACCAAACAGGAAAATCCAAACTTAGCTTGTCCAGAAGGTTCTAGGAGCAGGGAGCAGAGGTAACAAGACACACTGGATACATTGTTAACCGGCGAGGAAATGCCAGCAAAGCCAGGTTAAATAGGAAACTCCCATATGCTGATGGAACAGGTGGAACCCAGAAACCCAGGAAAGACAAGTCACCCAGTACCATCAGTAACCACCAGAGGGAGCCCAAAAACAGAACTCACAACAGTACCCCCCCCTTGAGGAGGGGTCACCGAACCCTCACGAGAACCACCAGGGCGACCAGGATGAGCCCTATGAAAAGCGCGAACCAAATCATCAGCATGAACATCCGAGGCAACCACCCAAGAATTATCCTCCTGACCATAACCCTTCCACTTGACCAAATACTGGAGTTTCCGTCTGGAAACACGAGAATCCAAGATCTTCTCCACAACATACTCCAATTCTCCCTCCACCAGCACTGGAGCAGGAGGCTCAAGAGAAGGAACAACAGGTACCTCATACTTCCGCAACAACGACCGATGAAACACATTATGAATAGCAAACGATGCCGGGAGATCCAAACGAAACGACACAGGGTTAAGAATTTCCAAGATCCTATAGGGACCGATGAACCGAGGCTTGAACTTAGGAGAAGAGACCTTCATAGGAACAAAACGAGAAGACAACCACACCAAGTCACCAACAAGAAGTCGAGGACCCACGCGGCGACCGCGATTAGCAAACTGCTGAGCCTTCTCCTGGGACAACTTCAAATTGTCCACCACATGACTCCAAATCCGATGCAACCTATCCACCACCATGTCCACTCCAGGACAATCAGAAGGTTCCACCTGACCAGAGGAAAAACGAGGATGAAACCCCGAATTACAAAAGAAAGGAGAAACCAAGGTAGCAGAACTAGCCCGATTATTAAGCGCAAACTCGGCCAGCGGCAAAAAGGTAACCCAGTCATCCTGATCAGCAGAAACAAAACACCTTAAATTAGTTTCCAAGGTATGATTAGTTCGTTCAGTCTGGCCATTCGTCTGAGGATGGAATGCAGACGAAAAGGACAAATCAATGCCCATCTTAGCACAGAAAGTCCGCCAAAATCTAGACACAAACTGGGATCCCCTGTCAGAAACGATGTTCTCAGGAATCCCATGCAAACGAACCACATTCTGAAAAAACAGAGGGACCAACTCAGAGGAGGAAGGCAACTTAGGCAAGGGTACCAGATGAACCATTTTAGAAAAGCGATCACACACAACCCAGATGACGGACATTTTTTGAGAGACAGGGAGATCCGAAATAAAGTCCATGGAAATGTGCGTCCAAGGCCTCTTCGGGATAGGCAAAGGTGACAACAATCCACTGGCCCAAGAACAGCAAGGCTTAGCCCGAGCACAAACCTCACAAGACTGCACAAAAGAACGCACATCCCTCGACAAGGAAGGCCACCAAAAAGACCTGGCCACCAAGTCTCTAGTACCAAATATTCCAGGATGACCTGCCAACGCAGAAGAATGGACCTCGGAGATGACTCTACTGGTCCAATTATCCGGAACAAACAGTCTCTCAGGCGGACAACGATCAGGTTTACCCGCCTGAAACTCCTGCAAAGCACGTCGCAAGTCTGGGGAGACAGCAGACAAAATCACCCCATCCCTAAGGATACCAGAGGGCTCAGAATTTCCAAGGGAGTCAGGCACAAAACTCCTAGAAAGAGCATCCGCCTTCACATTCTTTGAACCTGGCAGGTATGAAACCACAAAATTGAAACGAGAGAAAAACAGTGACCAACGAGCCTGTCTAGGATTCAGACGCCTGGCAGACTCAAGGTAAATCAAATTTTTGTGATCAGTCAAGACCACCACACGATGTCTAGCACCCTCTAGCCAATGACGCCACTCCTCAAATGCCCACTTCATGGCCAAAAGTTCCCGATTACCAACATCATAATTCCGCTCAGCCGGCGAAAACTTTCTAGAAAAAAACGCGCATGGCTTCATCACTGAGCCATCGGAGCTTCTCTGTGACAAAACCGCCCCCGCTCCAATCTCGGAAGCATCAACCTCAACCTGAAAAGGGAGCGAAACATCTGGCTGACGCAACACAGGAGCAGAAGAAAACCGGCGCTTAAGTTCCTGAAAGGCCTCCACAGCCGCAGGAGACCAATTAGCAACATCAGCACCCTTCTTAGTCAAATCCGTCAAAGGCTTAACAACACTAGAAAAATTAGTTATAAAACGACGATAGAAATTAGCAAAGCCCAAGAACTTCTGTAGACTCTTAAGAGATGTAGGCTGCGTCCAGTCACAAATAGCCTGAACCTTGACGGGATCCATCTCAATAGTAGAAGGGGAAAAAATATACCCCAAGAAAGAAATCTTCTGGACTCCAAAGAGACACTTTGAGCCTTTTACAAACAAGGAATTGGCCCGCAGGACCTGAAACACCTTCCTGACCTGCTGAACATGAGACTCCCAGTCATCAGAAAAAACCAAAATATCATCCAAATACACAATCATAAATTTATCCAGATATTCACGGAAAATATCGTGCATAAAGGACTGGAAGACTGAAGGAGCATTAGAAAGTCCAAAAGGCATTACCAAATACTCAAAATGGCCCTCAGGCGTATTAAATGCGGTTTTCCACTCATCACCTTGCTTTATTCGTATAAGATTATACGCACCCCGAAGATCAATCTTAGTGAACCATTTAGCCCCCTTAATGCGAGCAAACAAATCAGTCAACAATGGCAAAGGATACTGATATTTTACGGTAATCTTATTCAAAAGACGATAATCTATACAAGGCCTCAAGGAACCATCTTTCTTGGCCACGAAAAAAAAACCTGCTCCCAAAGGGGACAAAGATGGACGGATATGTCCCCTTTCCAAGGACTCCTTAACATAATCCCGCATAGCAGTATGCTCTGGCACTGACAGATTGAACAAACGACCTTTAGGAAATTTACTGCCCGGAATCAAATTTATAGCACAATCGCAATCCCTGTGAGGAGGAAGCGAACTGAGCTTAGGCTCCTCAAAAACATCCCGATAGTCAGACAAAAACACAGGAATCTCAGAAGGAGTAGATGAAGCGATAGAAATCGGAGGTGCATCATCATGAACCCCCTGACAACCCCGGCTTAACACAGACACTGATTTCCAGTCAAGGACTGGATTATGAGTTTGTAACCATGGCAGACCAAGTACTAGAACATCATGCAAATTATACAGTACCAGGAAGCGAATCACCTCCTGATGAACGGGAGTCATACGCATGGTCACTTGTGTCCAGTACTGAGGTTTATTCATAGCCAAAGGTGTAGAGTCAATTCCCTTCAAAGGAATAGGGACTTCCAGAGGCTCCAGACTAAACCCACAGCGATTGGCAAATGACCAATCCATAAGACTCAGGGCAGCGCCTGAATCCACATAGGCATCGACGGAAATGGATGATAATGAACAAATCAGAGTCACAGACAGAATGAACTTAGACTGTAAAGTACTAATGGCAACAGACTTATCAACCTTTTTTGTGCGTTTAGAGCATGCTGATATAACATGAGCTGAATCACCACAATAAAAGCACAACCCTTTTTTCCGCCTATACTTTTGCTGTTCACTTCTGGACTGAATTCTATCACATTGCATTATCTCAGGTGACGGTTCAGACGACACCGCCAAATGATGCACAGGTTTGCGCTCCCGTAAACGCCGATCAATCTGAACAGCCATAGTCATAGACTCATTCAGACCAGCAGGCGCAGGGAACCCCACCATAACATCTTTAATGGCCTCAGAAAGGCCATCTCTAAACTTTGCAGCCAGAGCGCACTCATTCCACTGAGTAAGTACCGACCACTTCCGAAATTTTTGACAATAAATTTCTGCTTCATCTTGCCCCTGAGAGAGGGCCAACAAAGCTTTTTCAGCCTGAATCTCTTGGTTAGGTTCCTCATAGAGCAAACCCAATGCCAGAAAAAACGCATCTGCATTAAGCAACGCAGGGTCCCCTGGTGCCAATGCAAATGCCCAATCCTGAGGGTCACCCCGCAGGAAAGATATAATTATCTTGACTTGCTGAGCAGGGTCTCCAGAGGAGCGAGATTTCAAAGAAAGAAACAACTTGCAGTTGTTCCTAAAATTCAGAAAACGAGATCTATCTCCAGAAAAAAACTCTGGGACAGGAATTCTAGGTTCAGACATAGGAGCATGTACAACAAAATCCTGTATATTTTGAACCTTAGTGGCAAGATTATTCAGGCTGGAAGCCAAACTCTGGACGTCCATGATAAACAGCTGAGATCAGAGCCATTCAAAGATTAAGAGGAGGAGGAAGTAGCCAGGCTGCAATAAGGCTAGGCAGCAAACTCTGAGGGGGGAAAAAAAAAAAAAACAAAAAAAAAAAAAAAACTTTGTGGGCCGGTTATACTGTCATGATCCCAATGGCAGGGGATCACAAAAAGGACAAGCACAGATACAAACAAGCTCTAGGGCGATGGAACCTGAGCTGACCGCGACCCTGAACCTAACACACAAATAAAAGTAGCCGGGGAACGTGCCTACGATGATCCTAGACGTCTCGCTCCAGCCGAAGATCTAACTTCCCCTATCAGAAGAAACACAGACCTCTCTTGCCTCCAGAGAAATACCCCACAGCAAATAGCAGCCCCCCACATATAATGACGGTGAAATGAGAGGAAAGCACATACGTAGTATGAAAACAGTTTCAGCAAAATGAGGCCCGCTAAAGCTAGATAGCAGAGGATACAAAAGTGAACTGCGCGGTCAGCGAAAAACCCTTCAAAAAACCATCCTGAAATTACTTGAACTCATGTGCCAACTCATGGTACATGAAAAGCAATTTCAGCCCACTAGAGCAACCAGCAGCAGAGAATCACATATCTGCAGGCTGGACTAAAAACCAAATTAAGCAAAACACCAAACAGGAAAATCCAAACTTAGCTTGTCCAGAAGGTTCTAGGAGCAGGGAGCAGAGGTAACAAGACACACTGGATACATTGTTAACCGGCGAGGAAATGCCAGCAAAGCCAGGTTAAATAGGAAACTCCCATATGCTGATGGAACAGGTGGAACCCAGAAACCCAGGAAAGACAAGTCACCCAGTACCATCAGTAACCACCAGAGGGAGCCCAAAAACAGAACTCACAACACACTACTTCCTCATCCTACCCTCTCTCCGTTGGAGTCCCCCAAGGCTCTGTTCTAGGACCCCTACTCTTCTCAATCTATATACTTGGCTTGGGACAACTCATCAAGTCCCATGGATTCCAGTACCACCTCTATGCTGATGACACTCAGATTTACCTCTCTGGCCCAGATGTCACCGCTCTGCTGTCCAGAATCCCAGAGTGCCTATCAGCCATATCCTCCTTCTTCTCCTCTCGCTTCCTCAAAATCAATGTGGACAAATCTGAACTCATCATCTTTCCTCCATCCCATAGATCTTCCTTACCTGACCTATCTATCGCAATCAATGACATCATACTTTCCCCCGTACCGGAAGTCCGCTGCCTCGGAGTAACCTTCGACTCTGCCCTGTCCCTCAAACCGCACACCCACGCTCTTTCCACCTCCTGTCGCTACCAGCTCAAAAATATCTCCAGAATCCGTCCTTTCCTCAACCGTCAATCTACTAAAATGCTTGTGCACGCTCTCATCATCTCCCGCCTTGACTACTGCAACATCCTTTTCTGCGGCCTCCCTGCTAACACCCTTGCACCTCTTCAGTCCATTCTTAACTCTGCTGCCCGACTAATTCATATCTCTCCTCGCTACTCCTCTGCTTGCCCCCTCTGCAAATCTCTTCACTGGCTCCCATTCCCTAAGCGTATCCAGTTCAAATTACTAATACTGACCTACAAAGCTATCCATAACCTGTCTCCTCCATATATCTCTGAACTAATCTCCCGATATCTTCCCTCACGTGATCTCCGGTCCTCCCAAGACCTCCTTCTCTCCTCCACACTTATTCGCTCCTCATCCAACCGCCTCCAAGACTTCTCCCGAATATCCCCCATCCTCTGGAATTCTTTGCCCCAACACGTCCGACTATCAAGCACATTCGGATCCTTCAGACGGAACCTGAAAACCCACCTCTTCAGGAAAGCCTACAGCCTGCACTGACCCCGCTGCCGCCTCATCACTACCAAAGCTACCGCCTCACCAACACCGGAGCTCCTGCAACCCTCAACCTACTGTCTCCTTCCCCATAATCCTGTAGAATGTAAGCCCGCAAGGGCAGGGTCCTCGCCCCTCTGAATCAGTCTGTCATTGTTAGTTTGTTTACTGTAAGTGATATCTGTAACTTGTATGTAACCCCTTCTCATGTAAAGCACCATGGAATCAATAGTGCTATATAAATAAATAATAATAATAAATAATATTATCAAGTCCTCTAGCTCTACGTGTAAGAATGATGCAGGATGTAGAGCAATTCTTAGGAAGGGGTCACACTTGCGAGTGCAATGCAAGAAACTCGAGTGCCGGCGGCAGTGCCGGTTATTGATGCGAGAGACTCGTGCGAGTTTCTCGCATTGCACTTGCAAGTGTGACCCCGGCCTTAATGTCAAATTGACAGAAACCTCAATTGACCATTGACAGACCCCTTTATATGTCACTGAATCAGCTTCAGTTTATCAGAACAATTTTGTCACAGCATCATGGCTTACATTGGAAATCGGAACCA
Organism: Ranitomeya imitator; assembly: GCF_032444005.1. Taxonomy (NCBI): domain Eukaryota; kingdom Metazoa; phylum Chordata; class Amphibia; order Anura; family Dendrobatidae; genus Ranitomeya; species Ranitomeya imitator. The sequence goes on from NC_091284.1 coordinate 43,929,947, forward strand.
TGATGCTACTGCACACAAAGCTAAAACTATTATACAGTGCCAAATAAACTGAAATTTGTACAGGTCTTTATCACTTAAAGGGTTTGTCCTTTGAAAATAAGTTATCATCTATCAACTGGATTGGTGATAACTTGTTCTTCAGTGGGGGTCAAACTGCTGGGACCTGCACACATTGGTAAAACGGGGCACTTATTTTACACTTTCTAATGTAGTGGCATTGCACATACTTGACTGCTTCATTAATTCCCTATGGGGCTTCTGAGCACAACGTTCTACTTTTTCCAGCAGCCCCATAGGATGAATGGAGAAGTGATTGGGTGTCTGACATGCCTCTCAAGTTTGCAGCAGAGAAGCAAAACTTCTGTTCTGGGTTAAAAATTCCACATTGTGCCAGTTGGTGCAGGTCCCAGTGGTCGGAGCCGCACTGATCAGCAAGTTACCACCCCATCCTGCAGATAGTTGATAACTTGTTTTCACTGGACAAACCCTTTAAAGTTCTTTATCCCAGTAGTAGCACCAAGACCCAAATATTTATGATAATTCCCCCCATTGAGTTGGCCTCCGATTTAGACATGTCTTATTTTTCTCAACCAGGTTTGGGCATCTATCAGGTTAAATAACACCCATGAATTATCAGGGTTGGATCTAACAAATATCTAAGTCTACGCATCACCCAAACAGCAAGTTGATGCAAAACAGTCCTAAAATGAAATTGGGTACATGCAAATTTGCCAAACGACAAAAGTTTCTGGTGGTTTTTTTTGCCTATCTAGGATAAACTGGGGGTATGACTTAAGATATACACATTATCACATTTTTTTCTACATTTCATCCTTTGGTCTAACGTGTCTCCTAACTTTGCCCAAGTCTGGCAGCCATCCGTCTTTAAAAACTTCTGGAGGCATAAGTGGGGTCTCCCTATCCTGCACCTTCCAACTCCCCTAAGTGGATACTTGTCTGTTACTACAACCATTAGGCTCAAAGATGAGACTCAAACTTCACTGAGATGGGAAGTGATGTCATTTTATTGATAGATGCGGCCATGATGGCATAATTTGGGCTAGAAGTGGGCATCAAGCAGGAAAATAATTGCAGCTGTATAACGTAGCATGTTGGATCTCAACATTGCTTTTGGCTTAAGACTGACCAAGTACTATCTGGAAAAGTTGACTTGTGTAAAACCAGCCCCTTTTCTATTCGAGACACTGTAAATTTGCCGAGACTGTGTAACAGAATTGTAACAGAACTGGCAAGTTTGTGAAAGTTGGCAGACAATTATGTAAGTCAGACGTAAAGATGAATGAATCTCCTAAAATTTGTTTTGTGCAGATTTGCTTGAATTCGGTGGTAGATTTGATTTGGTCTGAAATGAAAGTCCTCTGTTTGCCATTTGCTCTCCATAGCCCCCCAAAATAATACATGGAGGAAAGGAGTAAAAAATAATACACATTATACTCAATTCTAGACTCGACCTCCACCGTAGCTCCCTGGTCGCCTACTGGAGACTTCAGTCCTTCTATCTCTAAGGTCCATACAGTCAAATAGGGGCAATGTACACCACTGACAGTGTGGATCTGATAATTGGAAGTAACGAAGACTGGAGCAGAAGACCAAGAAGAAGCAATGGTGGCTGAGTCGGCGTAAGAAGTCAGGTAAGGCCTAGGAAAGCTGAATATATATATTTTTTATTTTAACCTCTTCTCAGCCTTTAAAAGAGTCGACCAATGGCAGCTTGTTGGCTGCTGTTTTGATGCATTTGATGGAGTTGAATCCTAAAAACATAATATTCACTAAAATATGAAATTTTGGAGAAATCTGTAATGAATTTGACTGGTTACGAAACAATTCCTTCATCTTTAGTCACAAGTTGTTGCTTTAGGGGTCCATATGGAGTCATTATGAGTTGCGTAAGCTCAAGATGGCATGAATTAGTGATCAAACAAAGGTCATTTCATGGGAATGATCATTCATCACTTAAACAGAGAAGTCCTCCAACTTCAGCGGCAATTAACAGACTGATGTGTCTACGGTGGCGGCGTGATTGAGTGGGCATGGACATTAATGGCATATTCTACTGTACTCCACTTTCCAGATGTCTGTATGTTTTATGGTACCCACCCTTCTTTATGGTGACACAAGGGATTAGTCAGTTTTCAAGTGTTATTTATACAGTTGACAGGACTGTTAAAAAGTCTGGTGATCACTTTGATCAAATGTCTTTGTTGCTTTAAGGAAGTAAGTTAAAACTTACATTAACAACGGGCGTCATCTTAGCGTCCACACAATAGATGAAGCCTATGAAACTAGGAGAAGCCTTCTAGGCGTCAGATAATGCAAGAAAAACTCCAGATCTGAGAAGGACAGAAAAATGAAATATTTGTCTACCACAACATGTCAGACTCTCGCCTACCATCGAAACCTTCAAAAAGAACCCGAAGACCTACCTCTTCCGACAAGCCTGCAACCTGCAGTAACCACCAATCGACTAAACCGCTGCACAACCAGCTCTACCCTCACCTATTGTATCCAGGGGTGGATTAAGGGTAGCCAGGGCCCCGGGCTGTTCACACACTGTGGGCCCCCCGGTCATGTGACGGGGGTCATGTGACGGGGGTCATGTGACGGGGGTCATGATATACCCGAACCAGATTATTCCAGAAAAATGGCCGGGCCCTACTCTACTGTAACCTATTAAATATTTGTTAAAATCTGCAATACAATTTAGTTATATCTTGACCAATCATATCACATACAAGGAACAAATACCACCGCACCATGACCAGACCACAAATTACAACCACAGTGATCGAATAATATCACATACAAGGAACAAATACCACCGCACCATGTCAAGACCACACATTACCACTTGGTGACCAAATAGCACATACAAGGAACAAATACCACCGCACCATGTCAAGACCACATATTACCACTTGGTGACCAAATAGCACATACAAGGGACAAATACCACAACACCATTTCCAGACCACATATTACCACCATATAGTGACTGAATACTACAATACTGATCAGTAATAAAAATAAAAAAAACACAATACTATCACCATAAGTACCAGTATTCACAGGAGATCTGTACTTAGTATGCAGTGTCTGTGTAGAGGTAATACAGTGATCACTGGTGACATTGTACACAGGACCTCTGTATATAGTATACAGTGTATAGTGTCAGTGTATAGGTAACACTGACTCACCAGTGACGTCTCTAGGTGAAGTCCTTCATCTTTCATCCAGCACAGACCGCCATCATTTCTTCCAGCCAGGACTCGTTTCTGCAGGAAATAACACAGTTATCTCGAGCTCCGCTTGCAGAACACATTACTTAATTTTTCACAACTTCTAAATTACACCACATGAAGAAAAAAAGGCAATATAGTGTCACTCTGCACAGTAACAGGACCGCCCCCCCCCATTTAAAACAGTATACTCAAAAAATAAAATAAATACATCACTGCAGTAATAATATCCCTTAATTAGCCCCTATGGTAATAATATTCCCCATCCTGGCCCCGTGTGTCTCATTCCTGGCTCCAGCCATATGTTCTCCCATCCTGCCCTCATGAGTATCCATTCTGCACCATATGATCTCCCCATCCTGCCCCATCTGTCTCCATCGTATCCATCCTGCCCCATGATCCAATCCTGCCCCATCTGTGTCCAGCACTCTGCCCCATGTCTTTCATTCTACCGTGTCTCCATTCTGCCCATGCCTCCAGTCCTGCCCCCAGTGTGTCCAGCATATTACCCCCAGTGTGTCCAGCATATTACCCCCAGTGTGTCCAGCAATCTGCCCCAGTATGTCCAGCATATTGCCCCCAGACAGTGTGTCCAGCAATCTGCCCCAGTGTGTCCAGCAATCTGCCCCAGTGTCTCCAGCATTGTCCCAGTGTCTCCAGCATTGCCGCACTGTCTCCAGCATTGCCCCAGTGTCTCCAGCATTGCCCCACTGTCTCCAGCAATCTGCCCCACTGTCTCCAGCAATCTGCCCCACTGTCTCCAGCAATCTGCCCCACTGTCTCCAGCAATCTGCCCCACTGTCTCCAGCATTGCCCCCAGTGTGTTCTCCAGCAATCTTCTCCACTGTCTCCAGCATTGCCCCACTGTTTCCAGCAATCTGCCCCACTGTCTCCAGCAATCTGCCCCACTGTCTCCAGCAATCTGCCCCACTGTCTCCAGCATTGCCCCCAGTGTGTCCTCCAGCAATCTGCCCCACTGTCTCCAGCATTGCCCCACTGTCTCCAACATTGCCCCACTGTCTCCAGCATTGCCCCATTGTCTCCAGCAATCTGCCCCACTGTCTCCAGCATTGCCCCCAGTGTGTCCTCCAGCAATCTGCCCCACTGTCTCCAGCATTGCCCCACTGTCTCCAGCATTGCCCCACAGTCTCCAGCATTGCCCCACTGTCTCCAGCATTGCCCCACTGTCTCCAACAATCTGCCCCAGTGTCTCCAGCAATCTGCCCCAGTGTCTCCAGCATTGCCCCCAGTGTGTCCTCCAGCAATCTGCCCCACTGTCTCCAGCATTGCCCCACTGTCTCCAGCATTGCCCCACTGTCTCCAGCATTGCCCCACTGTCTCCAGCATTGCCCCACTATCAACAGCATTGCCCCACTGTCTCCAACAATCTGCCCCAGTGTCTCTAGCAATCTGCCCCAGTGTCTCCAGCATTGCCCCCAGTGTGTCCTCCAGCAATCTGCCCCACTGTCTCCAGCATTGCCCCACTGTCTCCAGCATTGCCCCACTATCTCCAGCATTGCCCCACTGTCTCCAACAATCTGCCCCAGTGTCTCTAGCAATCTGCCCCAGTGTCTCCAGCATTGCCCCCAGTGTGTCCTCCAGCAATCTGCCCCAGTGTCTCCAGCATTGCCCCCAGTGTGTCCTCCAGCAATCTGCCCCAGTGTCTCCAGCATTGCCCCCCAGTGTGTCCACCGTTAACTGCTAAAAAAACAAAAAAAACAAACAAAAAAAAAAAACAGTCTCCTTACCCGTCTGCGCTCCAGGCGGCGAGGTCCCTTCAGCAGCGCACACTCGCTGGCGACTGACAATGACGTCAGACGCCGGCGACGTGTGCGCTGCGGCCTCCAATTGGCTGGCGGCTGTTGTTGTTAACTATTGACGTGCGGGCACGCGCCCGCACGTCATTAGAAAACCGCCGCAGCGCCGGAAAGGGCCCGGTGAGCAGATGAGAAGGGGCCCAATGCGGGCCCCCTCTCTCTGCCCACCGGGTCCGGGGGCACACAAATGCCGGCGGGCATTCACACGATTAGCGGAGGGTCAATCTGTGCGGTAGCCCAGGGCCCCCCCAGACCACTGGGCCCTGGGCTACCGCCCATATTGACCCTCTGATAATCCGCCCCTGATTGTATCCTCACCCATCCCTTGTAGATTGTGAGCCCTAGCGGGCAGGATCCTCTCTCCTACTGTACCAGTCGTGACTTGTATTGTTTAAGATTATTGTACTTGTTTTTATTATGTATACCCCTCCTCACATGTAAAGCGCCATGGAATAAATGGTGCTATAATAAATAATAACAATAATAATTTGTCAAAAAGTATTTAACAGCTATGATGTTATATGGTGCCGTGTTCTCCCGTAAAACACTTCAAAGCCTCCAATGGAAAATTGACCAATTTTTTTATAGATTATTTTCTTCCAAAGGTACAAGGACCCTAGATTTCCACAGATCTATAGTACAGTCATGTGCATGAAACCTAATACATTTTGGTGGTTTTGTGTTGGATTTAAATCAGTTGTAATGGAAGCCTAGTTGGTTATAGAACGCAGGAATTTAAACAAATTGAACTAATGATCTGAAATTTTTACTTTTTTGCGAAAATATGATCATTTGCAGCCTGAGAGCAAAGTAACATGAGAGTTACTGATGTACCGGAAAATCTCATTGTAATTATACTGATTCTTTTCTTTATATATGGGGCTTCTAATGTCAATAGGGGTAGACAGACACAAAGATTTAGAAGAATTGAAATTTGCGTCTCTCACTGAATCGAAAAAGTGCAACAATCCTTTATTACAATCTTTGGGACATTGACATAAAATCAGACATGCAGGTTACAGAGGCATGCGGGGAGAGACAGAGTGGACTGCGGCCGTTTCGCATAGCAACGCTTCAATGGGTCCAGATGAAGCGTTGTTACGCGAAACGGCCGTAGTCCACTCTGTCTCTTCCCGCATGCCTCTGTAACCTGCATGTCTGCTTTTATGTCCATGTCCCAAAGTTTGGAATAAAGGACTGTTGCACTTTTTCAAATCGGTAAGTGACGCATATTTCTTCAATTCTTCATTTACATGTTTAATTCCGTGCTGAGCACTGCACACCATTCGATTAACTGCTATACCTCAATGCACAGGACCTATCATCTCCACGTGGGAAGCCTTATGTTTGCTAGTGTCGTTTGCTTTTTCTACAAAGGATTTAGATCCTGCCACTCAGATGTGCAAACTCCATGAAGAACCGAAATTCTTTGACTCTGAAAGTGCATTCTCGCTAGTGTAACTAATGGGTTGTTCCACCCCAAAAAATCAAGTTGTCTCCAGTCCAAAGGATACTCTGATCAGATGGGAACTGGTGGTTAAATGAAAAACATTTTTTTTCCAATGTAACATACAGTTATACAACCCCTGGCAAAAATTATGGAATCACTGGCCTTGGAGGATGTTCATTCAGTTTAATTTTTTAGAAAAAAAGCAGATCACAGACATGGCACAAAACTAAAGTCATTTCAAATGGCAAATTTCTGGCTTTAAGAAACACTAAAAGAAATCAAGAACACAAGTTGTGGTAGTCAGTAACGGTTACTTTTGTTTTAACCAAGCATAGGGGAAAAAAATATGGAATCACTCAATTATGAGGAAAAAATTATGGAATCATGAAAAACAAACAAACAAAAAAACACTCCAAAACATCACTAGTATTTTGTTGCACCACCTCTGGCTTTTATAACAGTTTGCAGTCTCTGAGGCCTGGACTTAATGAGGGTCACACAGGACTCTTCATCAATCTGGCTCCAACTTTCTCGGATTGCTGTTGCCAGAGATGCTTTGCAGGTTGGAGCCTTGTCAAGGACCTTTTTCTTCAACTTCCACCAAAGATTTTCAATTGGATTGAGATCCGGACTATTTGCAGGCCATGACATTAACCTTATGTGTCTTTTTTCAAGGAATGTTTGCACAGTTTTTGCTCTATGGCAGGATGCATTATCATCTTGAAAAATGATTTCATCATCTCCAAACATCCTTTCAATTGATCGGATAAGAAAAGTGTCCAAAATATCAACATAAACTTGTGCATTTATTGAAAATGTAATGACAGCCATCTCCCCAGTGCCTTTACCTGACATGCAGCCCCATATCATCAATGACTGTGGAAATTTGCATGTTCTCTTCAGGCAGTCATCTTTAGAAATCTCATTGGAACGGCACCAAACAAAAGTTCCAGCATTATCACCTTGCCCAATGCAGATTCGCGATTCATCACTGAATATGACTTTCATCCAGTCATCCACAGTCCACGATTGTTTTCCTTAGCCCATTGTAACCTTGTTTTTTTCTGTTTAGGTGTTAATGATGGCTTTCATTTAGCTTTTCTGTATGTAAATCCCATTTCCTTTAGGCAGTTTCTTACAGTTCGGTCACAGACGTTGACTCCAGTTTCCACCTATTCATTCCTCATTAGTTTTGCTGTGCATTTCCTGTTTTGGAGACATATTGCTTTAAGTTTCCGGTCTTGACGCTTTGATGTCTTCCTTGGTCTACCAGTATGTTTGTCTTTAACAACCTTCCCATGTTGTTTGTATTTGGTCCAGATTTTAGACACAGCTTGGGCTACTTTCACACTAGTGTCGTACGACGCATGTCACAATGTGTCGTTTTGCAGAAAAAACCGCATCCTGCAAAGTTGCCTGCAGGATGCGTTTTTCCTCCATAGATTTCATTAGCGATGCATTGCGATGGATTGCCACACGTCGCATCGGTCTCGCGACGGATGCGTCGTGTTTTGGTGGATCGCCGGCACAAAAAAACGTTCCATGTAACGTTTTTTTGTGCGTTGTGTCCGCCATTTTCGACCGCGCATGCGCGGCCGAAGCTCCACCCCCTCCTTCCCGCAACTCACAATGGGTCAGGAATGCATGGAAAAACTGCATCCGCTGCCCCGTTATGATTTTATTTCACAGTATGCATCGGTACCTCGGCCCGACACACTGCGATGGGCCGAGGCCGACGCCAGTGTGAAAGTAGCCTAACTGTGGGCAACCAGCATCTTTCGCAGCATTGCGTGATGATTTACCCTCTTTTAAGAGTTTGATAATCCTCTCCTTTGTTTCAATTGACATCTCTCGTGTTGGAGCCAAGATTCATGTCAGTCCACTTGGTGCAACAGCTCTCCAAGGTGTGATCACTCCTTTTTAGATGCAGACTAATGAACAGATCTAATTTGATGCAGATGTTATTTTTGGGAATGAAAATTTACAGGGTGATTCCATAATTTTTTCCTCAGAATTGAGTGATTCCATAATTTTTTCTCTATGCTTGGTTAAAAAATGTAACCATTACTGACTACCACATTTTTTGTTCTTGATTTCTTTTAGTGTTTCTTAAAGCCAGAAAGTTGCCATTTGAAATTACTTTAGTTTTGTGCCATGTCTGTGATTTGCTTTTTCTGCAAAATTAAACAACTGAATGAACATCCTCCAAGGCCGGTGATTCCATAATTTTTGCCAGGGGTTGTACATAAATTAATCTTTATAGAATAGATGTGGGAAAAAATGGGGTCCATTCATAAACTTCACATTTATGTTAAAAACCTATACCGTATTTTTCGCTACTCCTACTGCTGCTGAATATCCACCAACCTTGATTGACATGTCCTGGGTCCTTTCTCCTCACTGCTGCTAAATATCCACCAACCTTGGTTGACAGCTCCTGGGTCCTTCCTCCCTGCTGCTGCTAAACATCCATCAACCTTGATTAACAGCACCTGAGTCCCTCCCTCCTCCCTGCTGCTAAATATCCACTGACCTTGATTGACAGCTCCTGGATCTCTTCTCCCTGAACCTGCTGAGTTTCCATTCACCTAGCCTGATTTACAGCTCCTCAAAGTCCCTCCTCCACGCTGTTGCTGAATTTCCATTTACCTAGTTAGATTGACAGCTCCTCAGTGACCCCCCTCATTGCTGAGATCTCACACCATTCAGTACAAGCCGCAGCTGTCAGTCAGGCTGCTTGGGCAGAGACTTGGTCTCATTAGCTCTTTCACTCTCAGGATTTTACAGCCATCCTGCTATGAATTTTCAAAGTACCGTAAGTACATTAGCTTCATGTACTTCAAGAGAAATATGTAATAATATATGCAATTTGTATTGCGAATTCTGGTGACAGATCCACTAAAAATAACTTTGTAAATGTGGATCTGGAATAATGCAGGAATTCTGTGTGTTAGTGCCATGTGGTACAGACATTTTCCATATAAACAAAGTGCCAATCAAAGCTTTGATGTTCAACCATATAACTGGCAGGAGGTGATTTTCCACATTTACCTACAACCATTCCTTACTAATTAATTTCTATAATGCTGACTGACTTTATACATTGCAGAGTGGCAGTGCCCAATGATGTCACTGAGCCCTGTGATTGCTGCTGTACTCCCCTGCAGCGGTCACTGGTAGGACCCCACAAGAGAACACTGCTGTACTAAACTCTTAGATACTAGGTGGAGGAGACAATGATGGAGGTGATGGGCAATGATGGTGGGGGGAAGACAATGATGGAGGTGATGGGCAATGATGGTGGTGGTGGGGAAGCAATGATGGAGGTGAGGGGAGGCAATGATGGAGGTGATGGGCAATGATGGTGATGGGGGAGGCAATGATGGAGGTAATGGGCAATGGTGGAGGTGGGAGGCAATGGTGGTGGGGGAGGCAATGTAGGAGGTGATGGGCAATGATGGAAGTGATGATGGAGGTGATGAAATGGACAATGATGGTGGGGGAGGAGGCAATGATGCAGGTGGTGGAATGGGCAGTGATGGAGGTGGTGGGGGAGAAGGCAATGATGGAGGTGGTGATGAGGACAATGATGGGGTGGAGAGGGGCTGCATTATACTTTATGAGGGGGCTACATTATATTCTGTGGGGGGACTGCATTATTCTCAGGGGACTACATTATATTATGGGGGCTACATCATACTGTGTGAGGGGGCTACTGTATACTCTATGGGGGGCTGCATTATATTCTGTGGTGGGGCTGCATTCTCTCAGTTGACTACATTATATTCTGTGGTGGCTGCATTAAACTATATGAGGGGGGCTGCATTATACCCTATGAGGGAGCTACATTATATTCTATGGTGGGGACTGCATTATACCTGAGGGGGTTGCATTATATTTTGTGGGGTACTGCATTATATTCTATGAGAGGGGACTGCGTTATATTTTATGAGGGGACTAAATTATATTCTATGAGGGGGCTACCCCAACCCCTGCTACATAATTAAGATGTGAACTACCTTATATTATACCCTGATATTAGCACTTTTTTACTGCACAATTGGTAGTCTTGTATCTATTTCTATGTAGCTACATAGTGGGCCCCAAGAATGATTTTCTCTGGTGGGCCCAAGGTGCCCCAGTCCGACGCTGCTAGGGTCTATAGCAGTCGAGATAGTTAGATATCATCACCCAATGGTGTCCTGTGAAGTCCCAGTGCAACACGTGGATTCATATAGGAAATGTTGAAAAGTGACTCATTTCTGGTGCAACAAACGTAGATGGGAAATGTAATGTAACAAAAAAGTTATGGCTCTTTGAAAACAGAAAAATGCAAAAATAAAAAAATTATAGGCTGAAGAAAGGAAATGAATGAAGGTAAACCTTCTATTGTGAGTAACACGGTGGCTCAGTGCTTAGCACTGTTCCTCAACAGCACTGGGGTCCTGGGATCAAATCCCACCAAGGACAACATTTGCAAGGAGTTTGTATGTTCTCCCTGTGCTTGTGTGGGTTCCCTTCGGTTTTTCTGGTTTCCTCCCACATTCCAAAGACATTCTGATAGGGAAATTAGATTGTGAGCCCCAATGGGGACAGCGATGACAATAGATCTGTAAAGTCCTGTGGAATATGATGGCACTATATAAGCAAAGAATAATAATACTGGAGTCCTATTTCTGCGGAGTGGTTATTGTGGACTCTAGAGTTGGCATTTTAGGATAGCGTCATAGTTTATGCCATTATGTCCACTAGTCTTGTTGTCTCCCCATGGGCACAGTGCAGATAAGTCCTGCCCTAGTGAACGGTTTTCTTAAAAGTGACTCAGATGGAATTTCCTTTTAACGTAACATCCGCAGATGGAACTCACACATTGCTAAGAATGGCCTGTTACTGATAAAACCTATAGAAGAATTTTTCCTAAGAATTGTTTGCAATAGCTGACATCTGACTATGTAAACCTTGCAAGGACGTGTCACCCTGGGGGTGATTAGAATTAATACCTGACATTTGACTTACCCAAACTGAGTAATTAGAAACACAAGATCTTCTTAAAACAGAAAGTATGTACGTGTCCACTTATCTTTACCAGAAAGAAATTAATTCTGAGATTTTTGAGCCAGTGTCCCGGATCTCTGGCTGCAACCTTAAATTGCATCTAAATCGTCAGGTCACTGGTGATAGAAGACACCAGATTCTGAGTAAAAATGTAGGTAGGGGGAACTGAAAAGTTTAATTGGTGAAGTGATATGATAGGACTGCCTGAATAGATGTGTTCTCAAGGCTCACTTAAAACTGTGGACACTGGGAATTAACCAAATTGTTAGAGGTAGCACATTCCAGAGAACTGGTGCAGCACGAGAGAAGTCTTGGGGATGAGAGTGGGAGATTCAGATTTTAGAGGATGTTAGTCTTAGACACTAAATCTCCGAGCACTAAAAAATACTCGGAGGACACCTGAGCATGCTCGGGAAATCTCAAGTAACAAGTATATTCGCTCATCACTAGTGGACCATTATTATTATCGAATAAGAGATTTGTCCAATAAATGGGTCTGCTGATCTTGTACTGCATAACGTCATCATATGTGAACGGCTCTAATTCCCTTCACTTTCTCTGCCACCCGTCTTTAGGCTCTTGCACTGGTGAATTTTTTTCAAAAATTAGTCCCTTTTAGGCTATTACAGTATTTTTTTTCCTTTATTTTTGCCCCTTATAATAATAATCTTTATTATTTTATAGCGCTAACATTCCTATCAGCTAGATCAAAAATGGCCCGTCACTCATTATCGGACATAGACCACCACTAATATATAAAGTATAACTATAGCAACCTACAAACGCTTGAGCAGGCTTGGTACTCTCAAATAGAAAAGTTCAGGCTATAAGTCCCTCAAGGTATCTCACCCATAGGCCTATAGGCTTTTTTGTTGTGCCGGGCATAATGTATCCCTAGGTCCCATCAGTGTCCTGGACGCTCAAGCGTTTGTAGGTTGCTATAGTTATACTTTATATATTAGTGGTGGTCTATGTCCGATAATGAGTGACGGGCCATTTTTGATCTAGCTGATAGGAGATCATACCACATTTATATAGGCTCTTTTTTCAAATTGCTGAGCCCTGCTAATTCAGGTTACTCCCTGGCATTAGAGTCCTTTTGGCCGCTATATTTGTGCATATTGAATTATTGTGTGGCCTGTGTACCCACTAGATTTCTAGGTTGCTTATTGTAACTGGTACTATTGTTTACTGTTAATGTGTATGACCCATCAGTGTACCTTTTGTGCAATATTGTGTTCTTGTTTACATTGTAAGTGTGGACCCGCCACCTCTACCTATGTGGTGGAGGCCTTTTAAATGTTTTTAAAAGTCTGTTGTGTGTTCTCCATGTAATAAACTTATCATTAATCAGTATCCTATTGTGCTGGTGATCCCGCTTTTTTGCATACCTTTTTCTCTTTTTGGTTCATTTCATATGAGTATGCATTAGGAGATCCCATACGTTTTTACTGGACGGTGCCCGCTCTAATATATGTTCCATACAACAAAGTTATGTCATGTATCAATGTGGACAGTGAATGGAATAAAAATAAATTAAAAATAAACAAATAAATAGACCTAAAAATATAAAAAAACACTAGCTGATGGTATCCAAATAAGCAATTTCTAAAATAGCCTTTAGGGTATGTGCACACGTCAGGATTTCTTGCAAAAATTTCCTGAAGAAAACCGGAACGCATTTTTTTTGCGTTTTTTTTAGCATTTTGCAAGCGTAATTAGCTTGCAGAATGCTAAAGTTTTCCAAGCGATCTGTAGCATCGCTTGGAAAACTGACTGACAGGTTGGTCACACTTGTCAAACATAGTGTTTGACAAGTGTGACCAACTTTTTACTATAGATGCTGCCTATGCCGCATCTATAGTAAAAGATAGAATGTTTAAAAATAATAAAAAAATGGTTATACTCACCCGCAGACAGCCGATCTCCTCAGCGGCGTCCGTTCCTATAGATGGTGTCTGTGTGAAGGACCTTCGATGACGTCGCGGTCACGTGACCAATCACAGGACGGCGACGTCATCGCAGGTCCTTCACACAGACACCATCTATAGGAACAGAAGCGGCAGCGTGCACCGCTGAGAGGCGGGAAGACACCGGGGCCATCAGAGCGTAAGTATATGACTATTTTTTCTTTTAATTCTTTTTTTTTTTTTTAAACAATTATATGGTGCCCAGTCCGTGGAGGAGAGTCTCCTCTCCTCCACCCTGGGTACCAACCGCACATAATCTGCTTACTTCCCGCATGGTGTGCACAGCCCCATGCGGAAAGTAAGCAGATCAATGGACTCCTAGGTGTGCGGAATCCCCGCAATTCTGCATTTTTAATGAACATGTTGCTTTTTTTTCCGCAATGCGATTTTTTCGCGGAAAAAAAGCAACATTTGCACTAGAAATGCGGAATACACTGTAATTAATAGGAGGAATATATAAGCGTTTTTTCGCGTTTTTATCACGTTTTTATAGCGAAAAAAACGTGAAAAATACAGAAGGTGTGCACATGGCCTTAATGCTTAAATAAGTGCAGCTCTTTCTCCTTCTATGGCTTTGAGGACACAATTGTTCTCGCCAATAAGCCATTTGTTTGTATGGGAAAGGGAATGGATGTCTTTAATTCTCTTTTAATTGCCAGTCGGAATCTCCAGGGACAACTCAAGATTCAGCAATTGTCTTGTGAAAGGATTACCACCTGATCAATGTTCTGGTTGGATGGCTTCCAGCAGAACACATCATATTGTAGCTCAGTAGAAGACTCTCAGATTTTCTGTTCTGGCTCCAGTTTCTTCTTGGTTTTCCCCCCACACTATTAGGCTGTCAGTTCAGGGTCCTTCTTGTGTGTACATTCCACTGACTGATTAATGGGGGAGTAAATCAAGTTCACTTATGCTTTCCCTGCCATAAATACTCTTCTCAATAAGTAATCAGATGTTTAGCGCAAATAACAAAGGGGTGGTGGTGATGGTGGTGGTGGTGGTGGTGGTGGTGGTGGTGGTGGTGGTGGTGGTGGTGGTGGTGGGGGGGTAGGATTCCACCAAAGCCAAAAAAAAGTCTTCTCAAAAGGTACACAGACTTAAAAGGGTTTACCAGTGTCGGTTTCTGTGTTTTGTTATATATACAGTATATATATATATATATATATATATATATATATATATATATATATAAAATTCTAAAGGTGGTGTGTGGGTGTGTGGATATATATGCATATATACACTGCTCAAAAAAATAAAGGGTACACTAAAATATCACATCCTAGATATCTCTGAATGAAATATTCCAGTTGCAAATTTTTATTCATTTCATAGTGGAATGTGTTCAGAACAATAAAACATAAGAATTATCAATGAAAATCTAAATGAATAACCCATGGAGGTCTGGATTTGGAATGATGCTCAAAATCAAAGTGGAAAATCAAATTACAGGCTGATCCAACTTCAGTGGAAATGCCTCATGACAAGGAAAAGATGCTCATTATTGTGTGTGGCCTCCACGTGCCTGTATGACAGCCCTACAACGCCTGGGCATGCTTCGGATGAGGCGGCGGATGGTCTCCTGAAGGATCTCCTCCCAGACCTGGACTAAAGCATCCGTCAACTCCTGGACAGTCTGTGATGCAACGTGACGTTGGTGGATAGTGCAAGACATGATGTCCCAGATGTGCTCAATCGGATTCAGGTCTGGGGAACGGGCGGGCCAGTCCATAGCTTCAATGCCTTCATCTTGCAGGAACTGCTGACACACTCCAGCCACATGAGGTCTGGCATTGTCCTGCATTAGGAGGAACCCAGGGCCAACCTCACCAGCATATAGTCTCACAAGGGGTCTGCGGATCTCATCTCGGTACCTAATGGCAATCAGGCTGCCTCTGGCGAGCACATGGAGGGCTCTGCTGTTCTGTGGCAAATGCCAAGCATCCTGCACGGTGTTGGGCTGTGAGCACGACCCCCTTCTGTGGACGTCGGGCACTCAGACCATCCTCATGGAGTCTGTTTCTAACCGTTTGTGCAGGCACAGGCACATTTGTGGCCTGCTGGAGGTCATTTTGCAGGGCTCTGGCAGTGTTCCTCCTTGCACGAAGGCTTAGGTAGCGGTCCTGCTGCTGGGTTGTTGCCCTTCTACAGCCCCCTCCACATCTCCGGTGTTTCCTGGTAGCACCTCCAGCCTCTGGACACTACATTGACAGATACAGCAAACCTTCTTGCCACAGCTCGCATTGATGTGCCATCCTGGATGAGCTGCACTTGTCTTGATAATTGCCAATAATTTCCATCTGTTGTCTATTCCATTTGCACAACAGAATGTGAAGTTGATTGCCAATCAGTGTTGCTTCCTAAGTGGATAGTTTGATTTCACAGAAGTTTGATTTACTTGGAGTTAGATTCTGTTGTTTAAGTGTTCCCCTTATTTTTTTGAGCAGTATATATATATATATATATATATATATATATATACTGTGTATATATATATATATGTGCATATATATCTACACACCACCTTTTAGAATTCCTGTTTTTGTCATGTGAAAAAAAAAATGAAGAACTACAGTAATGTAGTTGCATAAAAATGCACACCCTTACACTAATACTTATAGTTGAAATTCCGTTTGAATGTATGACAGCATTTAGTCATTTTGGGTGGGAGTTTTGCAGCAAGGCTCCTGAATCCGCCCTCAGTCTATACCCTTCTATTACTCAGGGCAGAGGGGAGTAGTAGTGTACTGTAATACACCAATCTAACTAACAAGCTTATGCAAACAGGGTTAATGAAAAATGCCAAATATACAAATATACACACACAAACAACAGAGGTAAATACCAGGGAGTGGAGACTATGGGTAAAACCAAAGTAGAGAAGGAGAAAACCTAGCAACAGTCTCAGATAAATCAACCAATCGCATTCTCAAACAAGAACCACAAAACACCATCTCCTAACCATGCAGCAAGAAACTAGCTGCGGCAATGAGTGCTTGCCAGGACCCAGAATATATAGGAGAGTGGCAAACAGTGAACAGCTGAGCGCCTTAATGCAGGAAAACTTCCAAGAGTTCTCAACTAAGCAGATTAACCCCTGCATTGCTAAAAGAAACCTGCATAGTTTAATATGAAGGTGAATTGCTTCTAATCAGGGCAGGAGTAGGAGAAATCAGACACTGCAGTGTTCTCCCTCCTCTCTGTTGCCTCCACCATGCTTCAATGTGGGTGTGGTGTTATAAATATATGTAGGGAATATGAAAAAGACAGGTGTAGAGGGTTACTGCAAGGAAGAATAGGCAAAGATTGCCAATTCTAGATGTGACATACATTCTTGCGCAAAAACAATGTTAAATGTATTTTATTTAATTGTACAATGACAATGTTCACGCTGGCCACTTGGCCTGAAACTATACTCATACTTTCTATTTTGTACAGACCACTCTTCAGCAGTCAGATCATTACAGACAGGATTACAATGAAAGATAAGACCTCTATTTTACAGTAGATAACACAGAAAATGCTATTTACAATAGGTGATGTCACAGCTCCCCTCCCCCTCCTGTACAATGAAAGATAAAACCTCTATTTACAGTAGATAACATATAATCCATCAGTCACAATAGGTGATGTCACAGCTCACCTCCTCTTCCTGTACAATGAATGATAACACCTCTATATACAGTAGATAGCACAGGATCCACCATTTACAATAGGTGATGTCACAGCTCACCTCCATCTCCTGTACAATGACTGTTAATACCTCTATATACAATAGGTAACCAAGCAGTCACCATTCACAATAGATGATATCACACTCCACCTCCTCCTCCTTTACAATGACTGATAACACCTCTATATACAGTAGATAACACAGGATCCACCATTCACAACAGGTGATATCACAGCTCACCTCCTCCTCCTATACAATGAGTGATAACACCTCCATATACAGTAGCTAACACAGGATCCACCATTCACAACAGGTGATATCACAGCTCACCTCCTCCTCCTGTACAGTGACTGATAACACTATATACAGTAGATAACACAGGATCCACCATTCACAATAGGTGATGTCACAGCTCACTTCCTCCTCCTATACAATGACTGATAACATCTCCATATACAGTAGATAACACAGGATCTACCATTCACAATAGGTGATGTCACAACTCACCTCCTCCTCCTCCTGTACAATGGCTGATAACACTTCCATATACAGTAGTTAACACAGGATCCACCATTCACAACAGGTGATATCACAGCTCACCTCCTCCTGTACAATGACTGATAACACCTCCATATACAGTAGCTAACACAGGATCCACAATTCACAATAGGTGATGTCACAGCTCACCTCCTCCTGTACAATGAGTGATAACACCTCTATATACAGTAGCTAACACAGGATCCACCATTCACAATAGGTGATGTCACAGCTCACCTCCTCCTCCTCCTGTACAATGACTGATAACACCTCTGTATACAGTAGATAACACAGAATCCACCAATCACAATAGGTGATGTCACAGCTCACCTCCTGTAAAATGCCTGATAACAGATCTATATGCAGTAGATAACACAGGATCCACCATTCACAATAGGTGATGTCACAGCTCACCTCCTCCTCCTATACAATGAATGATAACTCTATATACAGTAGGTAACACAGGATCCACCATTCACAATAGGTGATGTCACAGCTCACCTCCTGTAAAATGACTAATAACACCTCTATATACAGTAGATAACACATGATCCACCATTCACAATAGGTGAGGTCACAGCTCACCTCCTCCTCCTGTACAATGACTGAAAATCCCTCTATATACAGTAGATAACACAGGATCCACCATTCACAGTACGTGATGTCACAGCTCACCTCCTCCTCCTCCTGTACAATGACTGATAACACCTCCACATACAGTAGCTAACACAGGATCCAGCATTCACAACAGGTGATATCACAGCTCACCTCCTCCTCCTATTCAATGAGTGATAACATCTCCATATACAGTAGCTAACACAGCATCCACCATTCACAACAGGTGATGTCACAGCTCACCTCCTCCTCCTGTACAATGACTGATAACACCTCTATATACAGTAGATAACACAGGATCCACCATTCACAATAGGTGATGTCACAGCTCACCTCCTCCTCCTGTACAATGACTGATAACACCTCTATATACAGTAGATAACACAGGATCCACCATTCACAATAGGTGATGTCACAGCTCACCTCCTCCTTGTACAGTGACCTTTGCCCGATTATGATCAGATTATGCCTATCTTGGTCAAAACCCAGCCTACTGCTTCCTAAGTTCATGTACTGTAACTGCTGAAGTCATCTGTGTAGAGCAGGACATATGAGTATAATATTAGGCCTAGTAAGTAACATAAGTAGTATAAAATTTAAAAAAAAATGATCAAACACTTGAAGCCTGATTTAACCAATAGGTCTTCTTACAATGGCACAACTACTTCTCGAGCTTTTCCCACTATTTGTGAGGGATTTCACAGTTGTCACTCGCCAGAATATTGAACAAGGGTGTCTCCAGTTCCTGGTAAATATTCGGCTGATCATGCATTCATTTTCCAGGTAGAATGACTGTCTATATGTGCAACTTTTCCACCCCAGTCTTTGTATGAAGTTTTATTCTGATAGATTAATTTTTTTTAAATCTACGGTATATGGTTTAAAATGTGGCGAAACTTGAAGCTAGTAAGCCCAATGCAAAATCTCCACCAGGGCACCAACAGTCAAGGGTCTCATGTGGGCCAAAGAGACTTTTGGGTGCCCCTTGGCTCCAAGATTAAGCTATGACTGCTATCCATGAAGGCACTGTCGTTCTCTGGGTGGAAATCAGATAATACAGGGTATGGTTATTTGTTGTTGTTGCTTTTGCTTTTACGTTGTATCTTTAATCAAGCAGTGATACTGGATCACAACGGTCCATTACGTTACTTACTCTTGTATTTTCCATTTTCCTGGTTATTTCTGCAATGGTTGGTTGGTGTATTTTAATTTAAACGTCCTATCATGTGTGACCGATGAGCATTAAGATACATAAAGGCTTTATAGCATTGTGTTTTCTATGGGCGAATTCACATCACTGTTTCCCATGCAGGAACATCAGGGATTAGCGCTAGACTGGAATGTCTGGAATGGTTCCACTGAGTGATTCGGAACATTTGACAACTAGGGAACCACGCAACTCTTTCAATACACCCGACAACAAACCTCAGGAATGTAACGAGTTCTCTGAAGTTAAACTTACATTCTTGTAGTCCCTCGTGTGAATAATGCAATTAGAAAATGTAGTTCAAGAGTGAACATTGCCTTTTTTATTATACTTAAAAAAAATATGTATTTTACATGAAAAATTAGAGCAGATCTGCAGCCAGATTCTACAATAACAACAGTATACTTTGCAGAAAAAGATCTCTTAGATCTGATGAGGCTGGTATACTCACTTTGGAAATCCATGTCAGAAAGACTGTTTCATACTTTTTGGAAGCTGCTAAATATCCACCAACCTTGATTGACAGGTCCTGAGTCCTTCCTACCTGCTACTGAATAACAAACCAGCCTTGATTGACAGCTCCTGAGTCCCTCCTCCCTGCTGCTGCTAAATATCCACCAACCTTGATTGACAGGTCCTGAGTCCTTCCTATCTGCTGCTGCTAAATATCCACCAACCTTGATTGACAGGTCCTGAGTCCTTCCTACCTGCTGCTGCTAAATATCCACCAACCTTGATTGACAGGTCCTGAGTCCTTCCTACCTGCTGCTGCTAAATATCCACCAACCTTGATTGACAGGTCCTGAGTCCTTCCTACCTGCTACTGAATAACCACCAACCTTGATTGACAGCTCCTGAGTCCCTCCTTCCTGCTGCTGCTAAATATCCACCAACCTTGATTGACAGCTTCTGAGTCCCTCCTCCCTGCCGCTGCTAAATATCCACCAACCTTGATTGACAGCTCCTGAGTCCTTTTTCCCTGCTGCTGCTAAATATCCACCAACCTTGATTAACATCTCCTGGGTCCTTAACGAACAAAAGAGAGAAAATAGCATATGGACGGCACTGCCCCAGCTAAATCCATAATCTTCAGAAAAACCGGTACTAAAAAGCTATATCATGTCAGCAACAGCCATGGCAAAAAAGATATCGGGTGCAAAACCATGAAATAACATATGTGTCCCAGGTAGCAAAAGAAAAAAGCAGGATGCACTCACCAATCTTCAAAGTAGCAAATTTTATTGAGTCTTCACAATTAAAACTTCATGGCTGGGGGAGAAGAAAAGGAGCTCGTGCGAGCAGGGGAGACGACGGCCGTTTCGCGCGGTCCTTGCGCTTCAACGGGTCTGCTCCTTTTCTTCTCCCCCGGCCATGAAGTTTTAATTGTGAAGACTCAATAAAATTTGCTACTTTGAAGATTGGTGAGTGCATCCTGCTTTTTTCTTTTGCTACCTGGATCTCCTGGGTCCTTCCTCCCTGATGCTGCTAAATATCCACCAACCTTGATTGACAGCTCCTGATTCCATTCTCCTTGCTGCTGCTGAATATCCACCAACCTTGATTGACAGCTCCTGAGTCCCTCCTCCCTGCTGCTGCTAAATATCCACCAACCTTGATTAACAGCATCTGAGTCCTTCCTCCTTGCTGCTGCTAAACATCCATCAACCTTGATTGACAGGTCCTGAGTCCTTCCTCCCTGCTGCTGCTAAATAACCACCAACCTTGGTTGACATGTCCTGGGTCCTTCCTCCCTGCTGCTGCTAAACATCCTTCAATCTTGACTGACAGGTCCTGAGTCCTTCCTCCTTGCTGCTGCTAAACATCCATCAACCTTGATTGACAGGTCCTGAGTCCCTCCTCCCTGCTGCTAAATATCCACGACCTTGATTGACAGCTCCTGAGTCTCTCCTCCCTGAACCTGCTGAGTTTCCATTCAACTAGCTTGATTTACCGCTCCTCAAAGTCCCTCCTCCCCGCTGTTGCTGAATTTCCATCTACCGAGTTAGATTGACAGCTCCTCAGTGACCCCCCTCATTGCTGAGATCTCACACCATTCAGTACAAGCCGCAGCAGCTGTCAGTCAGGCTGGTCTCATGAGCTCTTTCACTCTCAGAATTTTACAGCCATCCTGCTATGAATTTTCAAAGTAAGTACATTAGCTTCATGTGGTCTAAGAGAAATATGTAATAATATATGCAATTTGTATTGCGAATTCTGGTGACAGATCCACTAAAAATAACTTTGTAAATGTGGATCTGGAATAATGCAGGAATTCTGTGTGTTAGTTCCATGTGGTACAGACATTTTCCATATAAACAAAGTGCCAATCAAAGCTTTGATGTTCAACCATATAACTGGCAGGAGGTGATTTTCCACATTTACCTACAACCATTAATTACTAATTAATTTCTAAAATGCTGACTGACTTTATACATTGCAGAGTGGCAGTGCCCAATGATGTCACTGAGTTTATGCCATTATGTCCATTAATCTTGTTGTCTCCCCATGGGCACAGTACAGATAAGTCCTGCCCTAGTGAACGGTTTTCTTAAAAGTGTCTCAGATGGAATTTCCTTTTAATGTCACATCCACAGATGGAACTCACATTGCTAAGAATGGCCTGTTACTGATAAAACCTATAGAAGAATTTCTCCTTAGAATTGTTTGCAATAGCTGACATCTGACTATGTAAACCTTGCAAGGACGTGTCACCCTGGCGGTGATTAGAATTACTACCTGACATTTGACTTACCCAAACTGAGTAAGTAGAAACACAAGACCTTCTTAGAACAGAAAGTATGTACGTGACCACTTATCTTTACCAGAAAGAAATGAATTCTGAGATTTTTGAGCCAGTGTCCCAGATCTCTGGCTGCAACCTTAAATTGCATCTAAATCGTCAGGTCACTGATGATAGAAGAGACCAGATTCTGAGTAAAAATGTAGGTAGGGGGAACTGAAAAGTTTGATTGGTGAAGTGATATGATAGGACTGCCTGAATAGATGTGTTCTTAAGGCTCGCTTAAAACTGTGGACACTGGGAATTAACCAAATTGTTCGGGGTAGCGCATTCCAGAGAACTGGTGCAGCACAAGAGAAGTCTTGGGGATGAGAGTGGGAGATTCAGATTATAGAGGATGTTAGTCTTAGATCATTAGCAGAGTAAAGAGCATGGGTAGGGTGGTAGACAGAGATGGATATAATAGGACTAGATGGGTTTCTAGAGCTTGCTTTAAAGTGGTGGACACTGAGAATTAACCAAATTTTTTGTAATGGTGCATTCCAGAGAACTGGTGCAGCAAGAGAGACGAGATTTTGAGATTCGTGTTATAGAGGATATTAATCTTAGATTATTAGCAAAATGGAGACCACGGGTAGGGTGGTAGATAGAGATGAGAGAGGGGATACAGGGTGGGACAGCACTGTGGGTAGAATATTGGATGAGTATGATAAGGTTAATTGTATTAAGGATGGGCAACTAGTGCAGTATCTGCCACAGGGAGGAGGTATCGGTGTACCAGCTGGACAGAAATTTGAGCCTGGCTGCTGCATTTGGGAAACATTGGAGACAGGTTGAGCAAAGGGAAGACCAATTAGTAGTGAGTTGCAGTAGTGAAGATGAGAAAAGGGAGATGTTTAACATGAGGTAGAGATCTAGTTGACATGATTGTGCAAGTGATTGGCTATAGGAGGAAGTGAATGAAAGATCAGAGCCAAATATAACCCCAAAATATCAGACATTATAAGAGATATAAGCACAGAAATGGAAATACAAGGTGTAGCTAGGTATGTAAAGATTGGAGACGCAAGAACCTCTGTTTTGCAAAGAGTCAGTATTAGATAGAGAAAAGACACAATATTAGAGATAGCAGACATGCAGTGGTATTCTGTAATAACAACTGGAAAATTTATATAATAGGATAATGTTATCGCTCACCTGGTGAGGTGGGTTTGCTTAGCCATAAGTCTGAATCCATAGTACAGATGGAAGGTGTTGGAGTAAAGCCTACAAATCAACCCCTCCCCCTAAATATACACAAAGTATGAAAAAATATTCACTTTTTATTTAAATATATACAAAATCACAAATGCAAAATAATGTTAATTTCAATATATCATAATCATATGATACGCCCACAGGGCAGTGGGATACTCGGTACCGGGTCCAGTCGCAAAGGGGGATGTCACTGTGGCTGCGACCCAGTCCATGGCCCTGGGCATCAAAGTTAAAGGGGAATTAAATGTTCAAAGTTTATCGTGATGCCACCTGTGGAGTTTGATCAATAGGGGGGACCGACACTGCATTAGAGCGGCCCCCTGGGGGATGTTGCGACAGCCCAGATGTTACACTTCCCACAGGTGAAGCGGGGTCCCCTTGGTTCCTATGTGTGTGGCGTAGATGGTAAAACCGGTGAATAAATGGAGGAGACAAGTTGTAAGTCTTTACCTGATTTACTTGCGGGTGGCAGACTACAGTCCAGGGTACCAGACACGGATGATGGTGGTCCGCCCGACTCAGAGGCAAGTGAGAGTTCACCTGTACTAGTAGAGGCTTGTGAGCCTTTCCAACAAGCGCCTTTCTAGGTGAGGTCCCTGCTGCCTGAAGCTTCCTATACGGTCCTCCAGTTTCTCCCTGTCTTGGGACAGGTACCTGCAGGATGGGCAGCTTGAGCCTTTTTACAGGGACTCTAACATGCCCCGGGCAACTCAGGTGCTGCTGCGTCTCAGGCCTGGTGCAGGCAGGTAACATGTAGTGTCGTGCCCTCCGGTTCTGCTCCGTGTCCTAGAGTCCCACAAAAGCCTCAGGCTCCCGGTTCCCGGCTACTGCGCTTCAGCTCTGAGGGTGCCCCCCACAGTTCCCCTCTGAGCTCTGTTCCTCTCCTGTGCTCCATCCCTTCCAGCTACTCCACATTCAACACTTCAGGTCTTCCTCCTTCTAGAGGCTGCAACTCCTTAGTGGCTGCCAGGCCTCTCTGTCTGCACTGCGTCTCTCCTAGATGTCTGCTCTGCTTGGTCTCCCAGGACCAAATCATTAGCTCCTCCTCCAGGTCAGGATCTTTATACATGGAAGCTCCCCTGAATCCGGGTATTGAGCTCCCCCTCCTGGCCTGGATTCAGAATGTGTTGCATGTGTGTGCCTTACCTGGTGAAGAGAACTCCTTTTGCCTCTAAGCATGACATCACCTTCCCCGAAGGAAAAGCAACATCACTGCAGCAACCTGTAACCTGGGGTGCTGCACAACATACACATGGACAGATCCCAAGAGGATAATACAAAAAGGTTCCTTAAATGCACCCTGTAAAAACAATACTGGAAGCCACAAGATTAGCTCCAAAAATAAATACAAATTATCTTTTGGAAAGATGCATGGAGGCATTGGTGCAGTGGGATTCTGTTGAGTTGGATAAGACGGGTACCACGTGTAAGAGCGTGGAACAATGAGCCCAGCTGAATATGCTTTATATATGGCAAGTGGAACATTGGAGCCCAATATGCAGATAGGGACCTTGGTATGGCAAAGCCGAGTGTTCAGACAGGGACCGTCGTACACCAGCGCCAAATATGTAGACAAGTGTGTGGATAGTCACCTTGGAATAGCAGAGCTGAGTCACTGAGTCCAAGCAACGAGGTAGTCCGCATGGACACTGCACTTTCTGAATACTGTACAGTGAGATGTAGCTTGAGCCAGCCTAAATGGCTTTAGAGAGTGATATCAGAGGTGTGCAATGTGTTATCATCTTAATCTAACGCGAACCACAGCAAAGGGCGTGGGAAGAAGCAGAGCCCGAACCAGAAACTGGAACAGGTGAATAGCAGTTGTCCTCAGCACAGAGACTGATAGATGTTGTGTGCAGACAAAGGTGGAGGGAACCTAAGACAGAATCCTGAGGAACTCCGACAGTAAGGCTGGGGTCAGAGTAGCGTATGAAAAATCATCTATTTCATACAGAAAACTTAGACGGTTTTCATCCAAATTGTTAACCATTTTCCATCCTTGTGATATCCGAATTTATCATAGAATGTTAGAGTTGGAAGGGACCTGCAGGTCGTCATTGTATTCAATCCCTCACTATCTCTCTGTTTATTGATTGTGTGGATTATTTTATTCCTTTGATGGCATCATGAAGATTATTTGATGTTACAATTGCTTTCTTAGAGAACACAGATGCAAAATAGGAATTTAAAAGTTCGGGCTTCTCAACATCATTTTTGACCACTTCACCTTTTTCATCCTGTAAAAATCCTATAGCATCTTTGAGTTTTCTTTTGCTTTTGACATACCCCAAAAATCCTTTTTATTGCTTTTGGCCTCCCTTGCAAGCCTTACTTCATTACTGGCTTTAGCTCTTCTAATTTTTGCCATTCATTCACTGCAAACAACATTATTTTCTTTTTTAGATATGCTTCTCTTTCCATTTAATATACATTTCTTTTTTCCTTTTTTAGAAGTGTTTAAGTTCTCTTTAAATTCTTCCAATTCTTCCTTCTTTTCTAGTTTGTTACCGATTGTGCAGTGAGAATTTTATTTAGCAAAATCTCCCATCCTTCTTGCACATTTATGTCCTTTAGAATATCCAGCCATTGAAACTTTCCTACCTTCTTTCTGACTCCATTAACATCTGCTTTTCTGAAGTGAAACCTTAAAGTCTGCATCCTATCTGGTCTTCCTTCTCTTGTAATTCAAAATTCAAGGATATCATGATCATTGCCTCCTAAATTCCCAGCCACCTTAACTTCCTCAACCATATCCTCCTTGTTGGTAAGAATTAGGTCCGAGATTGCCGATACTCTTGTTCTCTCTTCTACTTTTGAAAGATAATGTTGTCAGCAAGAGAAGATAAGAATTTTCTGGACTCATTACTTTTGCCTGAGAGAGATTCCTAACAAATATATATATAGTTAAAATCTCCCATGGTCACTACATTTTTGAGAACAGAGACATCAGATGCAAAAAGAGTTCATCAATATCTTCAGTCTGTACAGATGGCCTATAGTAAACAACTTTATTAGTGCCCTTTCTTTTCTTCTCTTCTTGAATTCTTACCCAATCTGTTTCTGCAGAGCTACCAGTCTCTGAAGCTTGGATCTGTGGAGATATACGCTTTCCTAACATGCAACACCTCCTCCCCTCTTGTTAATTCTTTTTCTAATAAATAAGTTGTAGCCTTCAAGGTTTGTATTCCATTCATGTGCATCATCCTACCAAGCTTCAGTGATGCCTATGACATTATATCTCTCTTTCTATATTATCAGCTGCAATTCTCCTTGTTTATTTTTCATGCTCTGTGCATTAGTATAGACACATTTTAATTTGTAGTCAGTTTCAGTGTATCTGTAAAAATTGGATGCCAGATGGATGATCCGTATGGAATTAGATTTTGTGTGCACCTATAGACTTGTATAGGCAAGTCTCATCCAAGAATCGGAAAGAGAATAGTGCACGCTACGACAGCACACGTCCATGTAATACACTCATCTGAATGAGGCCTCAGGCGAGCAAAAGAGCCAGAAAATGAGACACTGAAAGAACGGTCAGAGAGATAGGAAAAGTACCAAGAGGGAAAGGATTCCTTCAGGCCAATATAGAGGAAGGTGTTGGTGATCCAGAAGAATCAGAATAGAGCAGTTGCTATTTGATTTAGCAATTAGTAGATTATTAGGGACCTTGTAGAGTTCAGAGTCTAGAAACCTTATTATTTTTTTTTGCTCCATACTAATCTGTGTGGGGCAAAAAGGGGAAAGTAGTACTTTATGGATCCTAAAGAGGGAACTCTTATTGTGCGTGGGGCACTAAGTGGAGTTATAATAATCTTTATTTTTATATAGCGCTAACATTCCACAGCGCTTTACAGTTTACACACAAAAATGGATAGTGCATAGCAATTATGCTCACGTCAGCAAAAATGCAGATTTTTCCCCAAATTACTGAAAGTTGTCTAAAATATTCAAAATTGCAGCAAAACAACAACGCTTTTACCACTAGTTTGGAAAATTTCAACAAAACTGCACTTTTCAGGTTAGAGTCTGTTCACCCATTGTGTTTTACCCTCCCAGGAAATTAATGACATTTCTGAAATTTCATACACATGTTGCTTATTTCTTTTTATTGCGAATATGAACCAGGATGTCAATTTTTTCAGCATTTGTCACCCATTCTAATAAATGTAAAAAATGCATAAAAAAAGCATCAAAAACATGCAAAAATTGGGGTAAAAATGCACGTTATTAGGCAGCGTTTTTTCTGCCGTGAGACATGTGTCCGATGCAGCAATGTCTGATAGATGCAGCAAATACTTATGGTAATGTGTGAACATAACCTTAAGTACACTGGAACGTTTGTTATATTTACGTCTTGGGTCCAATTTTGTTTTAAAACTTTTCAGGAAAAACCATTTTAAAAATTGAACTAAATATGAGAGGGATAAAGGCCTGCTGGGTCATTTGGAATGTGTGTTTTGGCTTATTCTTCCGTTGAGTTTACATTTTGTTTTGCACTTGTGATCTGTTACATGTTGTGTCGGTCAGCATAAGCAGCAGTGTCTGAGCGCTAAACATTCACAGTCCTCCTTGTCTTCGGAGAGCAGGAGTGTCCACAACGCTCATTCCATAAACATTACACTAAATTGGGCAAACCTGCATGACTTATTAAACATGTATCAGTCCAACTTACATAAACAGTGGTGCAGCACGTGTGTAACCCAGCCACGTCATTGATTAATGCCTGATGTGTATGAACAGTGAAAACCAGGATCTTGTGCTTCCACAGGAATTCCCAAGCATTTCACGGGTCATGGTTCAATGCCTAACCTACAAAGGTGAAATTGAACATATTTTGCCATTATATCTTAATTGGCAATTTGATATGTACCAATAGTTATGGTGGATTCATGTCCTTAGACTATTAAACAGTCTGCTACATGGTGAAGCAAATCTAAAATATATATATATATATGTACATTTTATATATATATATATATATATATATATATATATATATATATATATATTCACACACTGCTCAAAAAATAAAGGGAACACTTAAACAACAGAATCTAACTCCAAGTAAATCAAACTTCTGTGAAATCAAACTGTCCACTTAGGAAGCAACACTGATTGACAATAAATTTCACATGCTGTTGTGCAAATGGAATAGACAACAGATGGAAATTATTGGCAATTATCAAGACACTCTCAATAGAGGAGAGGTTCTGCAGGTGGGGACTACAGACCATATCTCCGTACCAATGCTTTCTGGCTGATGTTTTGGTCACTTTTGAATGTTGGTTGTGCTTTCACACTTGTGGTAGCATGAGACGGACTCTACAACCCAGAAAAGTGGCTTAGGTAGTGCAGCTCATCCAGGTTGGCACATCAATGTGAGCTGTGGCAAGAAGGTTTGCTATGTCTGTCAGCGTAGTGTCCAGAGGCTGAAGGTGCTGCCAGGAGACAGGCCAGTGTTATGATCTGGTGGTTTAGGAGCAACATGGAACAAGCTCTAAAGGAAGTGGTATCTGTACTGACCGCAGTCCCTAAGCTCAACACAACACTAGAAGTAGCCGTGGGATGCTCCTAACTCTCCCTAGGCACCTCGTCACAGCCTAAGAGCTAACTACCCCTAAAGATAGAATCAGGAAAGCTATCTTGCCTCAGAGAAAATCCCCAAAGGATAGATTAGCCCCCACAAATAATGACTGTGAGAGGAGAGAGAAAAAGACATACACAGAATGAAACCAGGATGAGCACAGGAGGCCAGTCTAGCTAGATAGATAGGACAGAATGGAATACTGTGCGGTCAGTATAAAACACTACAAAAATCCACGCAGAGATTACAAAAATCTCCACACCTGACTAAAGGTGTGGAGGGTAAATCTGCTTCCCAGAGCTTCCAGCAACAGAATTAAATCATACTGACAAGCTGGACAAACATAGCAAGCACAGAACGGATAAGTCCACAACCTGTGGACAGAAAAGAGCAAGCAAGGACTTAGCTTTGCTGAACTGGTCAGGATAACAGGGAAATCCAAAGAGATGTGAATCCAACCAGGAACCATTTACAAGTGGCACTGGCTGAAGAAA
The DNA here is from genome assembly GCF_032444005.1 of Ranitomeya imitator. Taxonomy (NCBI): domain Eukaryota; kingdom Metazoa; phylum Chordata; class Amphibia; order Anura; family Dendrobatidae; genus Ranitomeya; species Ranitomeya imitator. The sequence goes on from NC_091284.1 coordinate 43,959,603, forward strand.
GAGCCAGGCATAAATAGCCGAGCAGAAAGGACAATCAGTGGAAGCAGCTGAAGACAGCTAAATCCAAGGAGCAGCCATACCACTTGAAACCACAAGAGGGAGCCCAAGAACGGAATTCACAACAGTACCCCCCCTTGAGGAGGGGTCACCGAACCCTCACCAGAGCCCCCAGGCCGATCAGGACGAGCCAAGTGAAAAGCACGAACCAAATCGGTGGCATGGACATCGGAGGCAACAACCCAAGAATTATCCTCCTGGCCATAACCCTTCCACTTGACAAGATACTGAAGCCTCCGCCTCGAAAAACGAGAATCCAAAATCTCCTCAACCTCATATTCCAACTCTCCCTCAACCAACACCGGGGTAGGAGGGTCAACCGTGGGAACAACGGGCACCACATATCTCCGCAACAAAGATTTATGGAAAACATTATGAATAGCAAAAGAGGCTGGAAGAGCCAAACGAAAAGACACCGGATTAAAAATTTCAGAAACTTTATAAGGACCAATAACCGAGGCTTAAACTTAGGGGAAGAAACCTTCATAGGAACATGATGAGAAGACAACCAAACCAAATCCCCCACACGAAGCCGGGGACCAACACACCGACGGCGGTTAGCAAAACGTTGAGCCCTTTCCTGAGACAACGTCAAATTGTCCACCACATGAGTCCAAATCTGCTGCAGCCTGTCCACCACAGAATCAACACCAGGACAATCAGAAGGCTCAACCTGCCCAGAAGAAAAACGAGGATGAAAACCAAAATTACAAAAGAAAGGTGAAACCAAAGTAGCCGAACTAGCCCGATTATTAAGGGCAAACTCGGCCAATGGCAAGAAAGACACCCAATCATCCTGATCAGCAGACACAAAGCATCTCAAATAGGTCTCCAAGGTCTGATTAGTATGCTCAGTTTGGCCATTAGTCTGAGGATGAAACGCCGAAGAAAAAGACAAATCAATGCCCATCCTAGCACAAAAGGCCCGCCAAAACCTAGAGACAAACTGAGAACCTCTGTCAGACACAATATTCTCCGGAATGCCATGCAAACGAACCACATGCTGAAAAAACAACGGAACCAGATCTGAGGAGGAAGGCAACTTAGGCAAAGGTACCAGATGGACCATTTTAGAGAACCGGTCACAAACAACCCAGATAACAGACATCTTCTGGGAAACAGGAAGATCCAAAACAAAATCCATGGAAATATGTGTCCAGGGCCTCTCAGGGACCGGCAAAGGTAAAAGCAACCCACTGGCGCGGGAACAGCAAGGCTTGGCTCGGGCGCAAGTCCCATAGGACTGCACAAAAGCACGGACATCGCGCGACAAGGAAGGCCACCAAAAGGACCTAGACACAATTTTCTCCAAAGATTCCTTAACATAGCTCCGCATGGCGGCATGCTCTGGCACAGACAGATTGAAAAGTCGGCCCTTAGGGAACTTACAACCTGGCATCAAGTTAATAGCACAATCACAGTCCCTATGTGGAGGAAGGGAACTGGACTTGGGCTCCTCAAATACATTCTGGAAATCCTACAAAAACTCAGGGACCTCAGAAGAGGGGGAAGAGGAAATTGACATCAAAGGAACGTCACTATGTACCCCTTGACAACCCCAACTAGTCACAGACATAGTTTTCCAATCCAGCACCGGATTATGTTCCTGTAACCATGGAAAACCCAGTACAACAACATCATGCAGGTTATGCAACACCAGAAAACGGCAATTTTCCTGATGTGCAGGAGCCATGTACATGGTCATCTGCGTCCAGTACTGAGGTTTATCCTTGGCCAATGGAGTAGCATCAATGCCCTTCAAAGGAATAGGGCTCTGTAAAGGCTGCAAGGAAAAACCACAGCGCCTGGCGAATTCTAAGTCCATTAGGTTCAGGGCAGCGCCTGAATCCACAAATGCCATGACAGAAAAGGACGACAATGAGCAAATCAGGGTCACAGATAAAAGACATTTAGGCTGTACAGTACTAATGGTAACAGACCTAGCGACCCTTCTAGTACGTTTAGGGCAATCAGAAATAACATGAGCAGAATCACCACAGTAAAAACACAGCCCATTCTGACGTCTGAATTCCTGCCGTCCTGTTTTAGTCAAAATCCTATCACATTGCATAGGTTCAGGACTCTGCTCAGAGGACACTGCCATTTGGTGCACAGCTTTGCGCTCGCGCAAACGTCGATCAATCTGAATGGCTAGAGACATAGATTCGCTCAAACCAGTAGGTGTAGGGAAGCCCACCATAACATCTTTAAGGTCTTCAGAAAGACCCTTTCTGAAAATAGCAGCCAGAGCATCCTCTTTCCATTTAGTGAGCACAGACCATTTCCTAAATTTCTGGCAGTATAAGTCTGCCGCTTCCTGACCCTGACACAAGGCCAACAGGGTTTTTTCTGCATGATCCACAGAGTTAGGTTCATCATACAATAATCCGAGCGCTTGAAAAAATGTGTCTACATTCAGCAATGCCGGATCCCCTGATTCAAGGGAGAATGCCCAGTCCTGAGGGTCACCACGCAGCAAGGATATGATGATTTTAACTTGCTGAATGGGATCACCAGAAGAACGGGGTTTCAAAGCAAAAAACAATTTGCAGTTATTTTTAAAGATCAAAAACTTGGATCTGTCTCCAAAAAACAAATCAGGAGTAGGAATTTTAGGCTCCAAAACCGGAGTCTGGACAACATAATCTTGGATACTCTGTACTCTTGCAGCAAGTTGATCCACATGAGAAAACAAACCCTGAACATCCATGCCAGAGCACAAATCCTGCACCACCCAAATGTCAAGAGGAAAAAAAAGACAAAAGAGTGCACAGAAAAAAAATGGCTCAGAATTTTTTCCTTCTTTTGAGATGCATTTAATTCATTTTTGGCCACTTGTACTGTTATGATCTGGTGGTTTAGGAGCAACATGGAACAAGCTCTAAAGGAAGTGGTATCTGTACTGACCGCAGTCCCTAAGCTCAACACAACACTAGAAGTAGCCGTGGGATGCTCCTAACTCTCCCTAGGCACCTCGTCACAGCCTAAGAGCTAACTACCCCTAAAGATAGAAACAGGAAAGCTATCTTGCCTCAGAGAAAATCCCCAAAGGATAGATTAGCCCCCCACAAATAATGACTATGAGAGGAGAGGGAAAAAGACATACACAGAATGAAACCAGGATGAGCACAGGAGGCCAGTCTAGCTAGATAGATAGGACAGGATGGAATACTGTGCGGTTAGTATAAAACACTACAAAAATCCAAGCAGAGATTACAAAAATCTCCACACCTGACTAAAGGTGTGGAGGGTAAATCTGCTTCCCAGAGCTTCCAGCAACAGAATTAAATCATACTGACAAGCTGGACAAACATAGCAAGCACAGAACGGATAAGTCCACAACCTGTGGACAGAAAAGAGCAAGCAAGGACTTAGCTTTGCTGAACTGGTCAGGATAACAGGGAAATCCAAAGAGATGTGAATCCAACCAGGAACCATTTACAAGTGCCACTGGCTGAAGAAAGAGCCAGGCATAAATAGCCGAGCAGAAAAGACAATCAGTGGAAGCAGCTGAAGACAGCTAAATCCAAGGAGCAGCCATACCACTTGAAACCACAAGAGGGAGCCCAAGAACGGAATTCACAACAGGCCAGTACACTAGGAGACGTGGAGGGGGCTGTAGGAGGGCAACAACCCAGAAGCAGGACCGCAACCCTCGCCTTTGTGCAAGGAGGAACAGGAGGAGCACTGCCAGAGCCCTGCAAAATGACCTCCAGGAGGCCACAAATGTGCATGTGTCTGCACAAACGGTTAGAAACCGACTCCATGAAGATGGTCTGATGGCCCGACTCCCATAGATGGGTGTTGTGCTCACAGCCCAACACCATGCAGGACGCTTGGCATTTGCTACAGAACACCAGGATTGGCAAATTCGCCACTGGCGCCCTGTGCTCTTTACAGATAAAGGTCACACTGAGCACAGGTTCACACTGAGCACATGTAACAGATGTGACAGAGTCTGGAGATGCTGTGGAGAGCGATCTGCTGTCTGCAACATCCTTCAGCATGACCGATTTGGCAATGGATCAGTAATGATGTGGGGTGGTATTTCTTTGGAGGGCCGCACAGCCCTCCATGTGCTCGCCAGAGGCAGCCTGACTGCCATTAGGTACTGAGATGAGATCCTCAGACCCCTTGTGAGACCATTTGCTGGTGTGGTTGGCCCTGGGTTCCTCCTAATGCAAGACAATGCCAGACCTCATGTGGCTGGAGTGTGTCAGCAGTTCCTGCAAGATGAAGGCATTGAAGCTATGGACTGGCCCGCCCATTCCCCAGACCTAAATCCGATTGAGCACATCTGGGACATCATGTCTCGTTCAATCCACCAACGTCACGTTGCACCAGACTGTCTAGGAGTTGGCGGATGCTTTAGTCCAGGTCTGGGAGGAGATCCCTCAGGACACCATCCGCCGCCTCATCAGGACCATGCCCAGGCATTGTAGGGAGGTCATACAGGCACGTGGAGGCCACAAACAATACTGAGCATTTTTTCCTTGTCATGAGGCATGTCCACTGAAGGTGGATCAGCCTGTAATTTGATTTTCCACTTTGATTTTGAGTATCATTCTAAATCCAGACCTCCATGGGATATTCATTTTGATTTACATTGATAATTGTTATGTTTTATTGTTATGAACACATTCCACTATGCAATGAATACAAATTTGTAACTGGAATATTTCATTCAGAGATATCTAAGATGTGGTATTTTAGTGTTCTCTTTATTTTTTCGAGCAGTGTATATATATATATATAAACATTAAAACTGCCCCTTCCTTATAAAACAAAAGAAAAGTATAGCTTTGGGCCAAAATAATAAATGATGCAGTTCTATCTTTCATTCTCCCAGCAGTTAAATATATAACACAGTACCCAAGATTATAACCAAATAAGATTAATAATGGAGATTAAATACAATAATATAATATATATATATATATATATATATATATATATATATATATATATATATATATGGTGCTGTGCAGAAGTACAGTGAAAACCCACTGTGAGGAAGACCTAACAACCAACGTAAAGTGACATGGGACAGAGTCCGAAAAGAAGCAACCAAGGCTGAGATAGGGAAAATAAGGCTTTATTGATCGGATGCCTATGATTACATAAAATCAAAATCAATACATTAATTTAAGTAAAAGTCTCAAAAAAATTATAATAAAAGCTTGCGCACACTGATAATATATAAATATGAAAAATTGTAGCAGAACTAACCACCAGGATATAATTTATATCTATATATAATTATATGACTGCACCAAAGAGTAAAAATAATATAAAAATTAATTGAAATTGGGTATATTGTGCCAAATCAAAGTGACTAGTGCAAATAAACAGCAGGAGGAGGGGAATGGAATATCCTGATTTCTATTAAAACTCTTTTGTATCGCCCAGAAAAGAGAAAGTGTGAATAAACAAAGGTGTAATTACACTTGAAAATTGATTATCAAAACAATCCACTTCATATGCCACAACATTTAAATGTGCAAAATGTGCTAATTAAAGTGACAGGGTGCAAAATATAAAAAAAAGGGGGGGAAAACGGAAAAAAATGAGAGATAAATAGATATATACCCTATCCTACTGTTTATCCGTGTCCACTCCAGGGACTGAAACATACGGGAATAATTCTGAATTAAAAAAGCTCCAAATGCATCGTGACCATCAGAAATGGTTTAAAATAAAGTGCACAAGTGCAGATAATCAGCCTAAATCCTACCCATCGATCAAAAAGTGCTAACAAATTGGTGCCAAATGTATACCTGCGGTGTTTAGGCCAGTGTGCGCGCTCACCCGACGCGCGTTTCGGAAACGATCCTTATTTCCTTCGTCCCCTGACTCCTGACGAAGGAAAGAAGGATCGTTTCCGAAACGCGCGTCGGGTGAGCGCGCACACTGGCAGTCTTCTTAGGGAAAATTACTGTATTTTCTGGCGTATAAGACGACTGGGCATATAAGACGACCACCAACTTTTCCATATAAAATATGGAATTTGGGATATGCCCGCTGTATAAGACGGGGGTCATCTTATACGCCCAGTCATCTTATACGGCGTGTGGTTCCCAGGGTCTGGAGGAGAGGAAACACTCCTTCAGGCCTATATTCATGTAAAAAATAAAGAATAAAAATAAAAAACATGGATATACTCACCCTTGGACGGACCCTGGCTCACAGCGCTGCTAGCGTCTCCCTCCGTTCCTAAAGGTACCTTCACACATAACGATTTCGTTAACGATATCGTTGCTTTTTGTGACGTAGCAACGATATCGTTAACGAAATCGTTATGCGTGACAGCGACCAACGATCAGGCCCCTGCTGGGAGATCGTTGGTCGCTGAGAATGATCAGGACCTTTTTTTGGTCGCTGATCACCCGCTGTCATCGCTGGATCAGCGTGTGTGACGCCGATCCAGCGATGTGTTCACTGGTAACCAGGGTAAATATCGGGTTACTAAGCGCAGGGCCATGCTTAGTAACCCGATATTTACCCTGGTTACCATTATAAAAGTAAAAAAAAACAAACAGTACATACTCACATTCCAATGTCTGTCACGTCCCCCGGCGTCAGCTTCCCGCACTGACTGTGTCAGCGCCGGACGGCCGTAAAGCAGAGCACAGCCGTGACGTCACCACTGTGCTCTGCTTTACGGCCGGCGCTGACACAGTGCAGGGAAGCTGACGCCGGGGGACGTGACAGACATCGGAATGTAAGTATGTACGGTTTGTTTTTTTTAACTTTTACAATGGTAACCAGGGTAAACATCGGGTTACTAAGTGCGGCCCTGCGCTTAGTAACCCGATGTTTACCCGGGTTCCCGGGGACTTCGGCATCGTTGGTCGCTGGAGAGCTGTCTGTGTGACAGCTCTCCAGCGACCACACAACGACCTAAACAGCGACGCTGCAGCGATCGGCATCGTTGTCTATATCGCTGCAGCGTCGCTAAATGTGACGGTACCTTTAGAATGCGGTGAGTGAAGGACCTTCACTCACCGCATTCTCAGGAACGGAGGGAGACACTAGCAGCGCTGTGAGCCAGGGCCCGTCCGAGGGTGAGTATATCCATGTTTTTTATTTTTATTTATCTTTATTTTTTACATGAATATGGATCCCAGGGCCTGAAGGAGAGTCTCCTCTCCTCCAGACCCTGGGAACCACACGCCGAAATGCAGGATCACTCACTGCACACGCCGTACCCGGCATATAAGACGACCCCCGACTTTTGGGACAATTTTTAGGGGTCAAAAAGTCATCTTATACGCCGGAAAATACGGTAAGTATGCAAATGGGCTCTTCAGAGAGGAAGAGGACTGGAACTGTAGGAGTTCAAATCTTCTTCCTCTCTGAAGAGGTAATTTGCATATTTAATTTCCCAGAGGAGCATGCATGACTTTTAAGTCTCCTCACTCTGAAATGCAAGACTTGGCTTGTCACTCTCCACAAGCAGAAACCTTACCACTTAGTTTCTAGTCAAAATTTTTACGATGTTCTAAAACCCCCCAAATCACTCACCTTTTCTTCTGGAGTAAAGTTATGTTCTCTGATGAAGCCCCCTCAGACTGTTTGTGACGCTACTGACGCACCAACAAGGCAGTGGGGTACTCGGTACCGGGTCCTGCGTTCACAGGGAGATGTCACGGTGGCTGTGACCCGGTCCGTGGCCCTGGGCATCAACGTTAAAGGGAAAAGTCTTTAAAGGGAATAAAGTATATGTTCGTGACGCCACTTGTGGTATTCGGTCAGTGGGGACCGATGCTGCTTTAAGGGGTCCACTGGGGTAATCTTATGGCAGCTAGATGGTGTAACTTCCCACAGCTGAAGTATGTCCCCAGGGCTCCCAGTGTGTAGATGGAAGATGGTGAGGAGTGCAGTAAAGGAGGAGGACACAAGGTTGCAGTCTCTTTACCTTGGTCTACTGAAGACTTCAGGCAGCCACAGTCCAGAGCAACGGATCACAGGGCAGACAGGGTCTGGCCGGCTTGGAGGCAAGTTAGGAGTCCCCTTATCCTGGTGGAAATCAAAGCCTTCCTCTAGCACCACAGTTGTGTAGTCCCTTACTGCCTATGGCTTCACATAAGGTCCTCCCGGATGTTTTCTCTCTCTCTGTCCCCCGGATAGGACATAACCAGTATGACTGGTGACTTGAGGCGGTTTATTGGGACTCTAGCATGCCCCAGCCTCTAAGGGTGTCACAGTGCCTCCTGGGTATTAGGTCGGACAGGTAATTTGAAGTTCAGCTGTCCTGCCGGTCTCTGATGTAAGTCATAGAGGTCCTTACAACCTCGGTGTTCCGGCTACCGGTCTCTGCGCCTCAGAAGGAGGCAGCCTGCTCGGGGCTGGTCTCCCCCTGATATCCTCTCCTGTGCTCTGCACGTTCACTGCAACCAATTCGGCTTTCTGAATGTCTCTTTCCGGGAACTGCTGCACTGCGGCTACACAGCTCCGTAAACCCTCTGCTGGCTCAGACTGATCCAGTCTGTCTCCTGGCAAGAACTGTTCTCCCATTTCCCTACAGACTACCAGTTATATATATATGGGGAGTCACCTAGTAAAATAGGCCCCCTGGTGGCCTGGACTGTGAATGTGTTGCATGTTTATGGTACCTGGTTACAGTTATCCCTTCATGTCTTCAAGCGTAACATCACTCTCCCAGTGAGGAAAGCAATGTTACTGTGACGACCAGGACCCTGGGGCGCCACACTACTATGAGTCCTGAGTTAATCTAACAGTAAATCATCATATGAGGGAGCTTCTCATCCACGGAGAGGATCACTCACAATTTTGCCTAAGACACTGCCATGAATAAAGGATGGGATCTAAACCTCCTCCAAGAGCAATGTCTCCCTACCATACAGGGGTTAGCATTTATGTACATTTAATCTAAGTACATTTATCAAAGTACAGGCACTTATACCATGGCAGTTAGACAGGGCAGGAGACAGGTAAGACATTCAAACAAACCTATTCTGAGTACATTTGGATTACAACAAATATTTACCATATGCATTTGTATAATTTATATCCTGGCTGCTGCATTCACTCATATCCACCGTCCTTGCAGTAACTCTTTACGCTCCATCCATATTGGCCCTTCACTCCTCTTCTCTCCTATGTATAGCACTCACGCTCTTTTCACATTGCTAAATTGCACAGATCCATTCAGTCCCACCATTCAACACCAGAGATGCTCTCACAAATCACTTAACCATCTGCTCACTCTTTCTTTCCTCCTCCTCCTTGTCGCAGGAGATGTCTCTCCCAATCCTGGTCCCCATGTTATAGCAAGTCAAACCCCCCAACTGCTACTCTCAGAAACCCCTCTAACCTTATTAATATTCCTTGCATGCTTTCTGTCTCTTTTAATTGTGCCCTTTGGAATTCTCACTCAGTGTGTAAAAAAACTCTCCTTTATCCATGAATCTTCCTTTCTAATTCTCTTAACCTCCTGGCTCTTACTGAAACCTGGATCCAGCAGTCAGACACCACCACTGCTGCTGCTATATCATATGGTGGACTACACTTCTCTCATACCCCAAGATCGGACAATAGACCAGGAGGAGACATTGGTCTGCTCCTATCACCCAAATGTACCTTTCATTTTATCCCTCAAGTACCCTCACTTGTCTTCCCTTCTTTTGAGGTCCATGCTGTCAGACTCTACATCCCCTTCTCCATGCGAGTGGCAGTGGTGTATCGTCCTCCGGGCCTCTCCTATCAGTTCCCGGATCACTTTGCTACCTGGCTTCCACACTTTCTCTCATGTGTAAGCATGCCATCATACATTCATTACTTAAAAAACCATCCCTCGACCAATACTGTGCAACTAATTATAGACCTGTCGCTAATATTCCCTTCATCTCTAAACTCCTCGAACGCCTGGTCCACTCACGTATTGTCCGCTGTCTCTCAGATAACTCTCTCCTCGACCCTCTACAATCCAGTTTCCGTTCTTTATACTCTACTGAAACTGCACTTACTAAAGTCTCTAATGATCTGCTAACAGCTAAATCTAATGGTCACTGATCCCTGCTAATTCTCTTGGATCTCTCTGCATTCGACACTGTGGATCATCAGCTCCCCCTCACCATGCTCCACTCCATCGGCCTCAAGGACACCGTTCTCTCCTGGTTCTCCTCTTATCCTGACCGCTCCTTCACTGTATCTTTTGCTGGTTCCTCCTCCTCTCACCTTCCCCTTACTGTAGGGGTTCCTCAAGGATCAGTCCTAGGCCCCCTCCTCTTCTCTTTGTATACTGCCCCTATTGGTCAAACAATCAGTAGATTTGGTTTCCAGTACCATCTCTATGCTGATGACACCCAATTATACACTTTTTCTCCTGATAATACGCCTGCCTTTTTAGATAACACCAGTGATTGTCTTACCGCTGTCTCTAACATCATGTCCTCCCTCTATCTGAAACTAAACCTGTCAAAAACTGAACTCCTCATGTTCTCTCCCTCTACTAACCTACTTATGCCCGACATTGCCATCTCCGTGTGTGGTTCCACCATTACTCCCAAGCAACATGCCTATGTCTTGTGGTTATACTTGATTCCGAGCTTTCATTCACCCCCCTACATCCGATCATTGGCTCGCTCTTGTTATCTGCACCTCAAAAACATATCTAGAATTCGACCCTTTCTTACTTTCGACTCTGCAAAAACTCACTGTTTCTCTTATTCATTCTTGTCTGGACTATTGTAAGTCTCTACTAATCGTCCTCCCTCTTACCAAACTCTCCCCGCTCCAATCTGTCCTGAATGCTGCAGCCAGGATCATATTCCTCACCAACCGTTACACCGATGCCTCTACCTTGTGCCAGTCATTACACTGGCTACCCATCCACTCCAGAATCCAGTACAAACGCATTACCCTCACCCACAAAGCTCTCCATGGCTCAGCACCACCCTACATCTCCTCTCTGGTCTCAGTCTACCACCCTACCCGTTCCCTCTGCTCCGCTAATGACCTACGGTTAGCATCCTCAATAATCAGAAGCTCCCACTCCCGTTTCCAAGACTTTTCACGTGCTGCACCAATTGTTTGGAATGCACTACCCAGGTTAATACGACTAACGCCCAATCCACACAGTTAACTGTGCACTAAAAACACATTTGTTCAGACTGGCCTACTGTCTCAATGCATTTACCAAACTATCCCTGTGTGGCCCATTCAAATTTTTACCATAACCAGGTTCCTCGCCTCATGTTCTCACATGGTTTATGCATTTAATAGCTCTCGGTGTCTGTACTGCTACATACTTAGGCTGATGATAACCGGTTCATGCAGCTTTACATGAACACCCGATCCTTACACTATAGCTGGTCCGAACAACGAAAGCAATTGTTACCATCCACCTCTCATGTCCCCCCTTTTCTTCATAGATTGTAAGCTTGTGAGCAGGGCCCTCACTCCTCTTGGTATCTGTTTTGATCTGTGTTTATTGTTATGCTGTAATGTCACTTGTATGTACAAGTCAACTCTAAAAAGTAAAGTGCTGCGGAATATGGCGGCGCTATAGAAATAAAATTATTATTATTATTATTATCTATCACGGACCAGTAAACAATAAAAAAAAAATCACTAACATTTTTGTTGTTTCTCTTTTATGTGATGCATGTTGGAAAATATGTTCCACCGTGCGTCCATTGGCGGATTTACCGTTGTGATATTTTCTCTAGGAAAACAAGATCGGACATCACGATGGAGCAGCAGGTTGATGGAGAACATACATCCTGGGATGCAGATAAACCACAGCTGATTTACCGTGCGATTCCTATCTACAGTCTAAACAACATTTCTGGAGAAGAGTCAAGTTGGAGCACATAAAACTCCTGGTGCATGAGAAAGAGAAGAGAGAGGCTGATTGGAAGCGGCTGGAAAAGGCACAAGAAAAGACAAACAACAGGAGCTCCTTCCATCTCCTCTGACACATGGGGTCAAGGAACTCTTCCTTCTCTACGTCTCTGCACATTGTAGCACCACGCAAACATAGCAACAAGCCATTCAACCTCATCCACTTGATGGAATGCCTAACACTTTCCATATGATCTCTCCCTTTCATGCCTACTTTCTTCTGACCTAGATGTTACATATAACAGGAACTTCAGATTTTCCACTTGGATGGTTTAGGAACTATTTGTGGTTATATTTCTACTAGATCTGACAAATAAAATGGAATAGCAGTTTACACGGGAAGAGATCACTAATTTAAGGGAATGTGGACACGACAAAAATGTAGGGCCTTTCAGCTGCTGCCTGACACCACCACACTCCCAGTCAGCAAAGGACTAGGTTATTTCTCTTTGTCTTCTTCACCACCTTTCCTGGATCCCTTGTCTAGCAGACCCTTGTATGACAATACAAATAAATGGCTCCTTGTAGCGTCAATGCTCGCCTACATTAATGTGCTGAGCTCAGCAGAGGCGCATTCTCCTGGCAAAACCCTGTGACCTCAATCCCCATGCAAGTTTGGTCGAAATTGCACAATAAAGCCTTTCCTACAGGTGAGTCTTCCATTTAGATTTAAATCCATATTTTCACTTTTTTTGTGAGTTTTTGGATTAGTTTTTCTTTTCCTGGTTTTGAAGGAGTTTAGAAAAGTTTTTTTTTTTCTGAAGTCTTTTTTGCATACTTTTGATGACTTATGTTGGTGTGGAATCCTTCAGGATTTGCTTCAAAAAAGTGATTTTTTTTTAACACCTGGCATTTTTTCAATACCTCTTCAGGTAAAAAAAAATACTGAAAAAAACTTCTCATTTGAACTGCAAATATGAACTGCAAAGTGGATTTACTGTAGAAATAAATAGGGAGAATTTTCCAAGAATTTTTGGAGGATTTTTTTTAGGAGGATTCTGGAGTAGATTGGCTCCAAGAAACTCTTTAAAAAAAAAACCTCGAACCTACAAAGCATCATGTGACTTTTTTCTTATGCTAAACCGGTTTCCCAGATTTAGCCTCTTTGATACAATGTTTTGCATGGTTTTATACTGACATCAATGGATAGTTATCAACTTTTTGAAACTTACAGGATTCTCCTGGAAAAAGGAAAAGCAGTGCCAACTCCCTGAAACCTTCCAGAATTTTTTTTTTTTTTTTACAGAAAGTTGTAGAGATGATGGGTGTGTGTCCTTAAAATATTTGGCTAAATTTTTTTTTTTTGTAATTGGATTTCATTTACGGTAAAAAGTTTTCACCATTTAGCTTCTGTAGACTTGTAGTTGCACTGTCTGTTACTGGCTGCAGAATGAGTTAACGGAGAATCTGTCTGTGAGATCCTTCAGAGTTTGTAACTCTTTTTTCCGTCTCCTTTTTTTAGCGCCTCTCAGCCAATGTATGACTACATACCGCATCAAAGGTAATTGTGCAGGGAATCAAAAAGCCTAGAAACCAAAGCGGTGCAAAATGTTGAATGAACCTAATTTGCATTAATTGTCCCCAGAGGTTGAAAACCCCCTAGAATGTAAATGGGGGGTTTCATTTTCTCTGGAGGGACCAAAGTAGCCTATATTCTTTAATGTATGGATTATCAAGACTGTTGGAAATTGAAGTAGCAAATTGCATGGAAGAGCAATGCAGTCCCTCACTGATTGACTGCAGCGCTGTCGACACTGACACAGAAACGGCAAGCAGCGCCGGAGATTCAGCTGCCAGTGGGTTGTGTCTCGCATTGTAGCAATGTGTTTCTAATTCTGCGCTGCCCCTTTAAATAGAATTTGGAAGTCATACAGTATGCACAAGGCAGGACACAAGATGCAACAAGCTCACTATAATGTGGAACTTGTCTATAAAATATATGCAGCTTTCACATACGGACAAGCATAACAAGTTTTAATTTTCCCAGAGCTCCGAGCTGAGCAAAGGTAAATAATTAATACAGGGAAAAAAAACCCATCCAACTGCACATTAAGGCAAATGAGCAAACGGTAAAGATTTCAGTGCTTGTTTGGTTCGATGGCGCCCCCTACTGTTTCAGATCTGTATGTGCTGTGATCTCCAAGAGGTTTGTTGTTTTACAATATGTGTTCATTTGTTGAAGAGTATTAACGAGGACCTGTCGCCAGGTCAAAAAATGTCCATTATTTGCTTTTATGTTATTCCCACTGCTCCCCTGAGTGTTCTGCTCCATGTTTTCTATTTGTTTGGTTTTTACTTTTTAAATCCACCATACGGTTGCAGAGATATGCGCCTTTTTATTCAGTGCTAATTTGTTATGGCCTTTTTAAGGGGATTTAACTCCCAGGATCCTCAGGGGCGTGTCTCTAGCTTCTGATCCACAGTTCATGGACACGTGGTTAAAAATCATGAAGTTTCCGTTCCAGAAGAATTAAAAATCAGTAGAAAAATTTAGAAAGATACAAAACACAGGAAGCAAACATCCTCAATGATGGAGGAGTAGTGGGGGGTGACACAAAAAAATGAGGATTCCAGACGCGTTTCGAACACAAGTGCGTTCTTAGACTTGACCTAAGAGCGCACTTGCGTTCCTTGGTATCATTTTTTTGTGTCCCCCTTCTACTCCTCCATCATTGAGGATGTTTCTTTCCTGTATTTTTTACATTTTCTACTGATTTTTAATTTTTCTGGAATAGAAACTTCATGATTTTAATCACGTCTCCATGAACTGTGGATCAGAAGCTGGATCAACTTTTTCCTTCCCTGTGTCTCATTAACGATGTGCGTGGAGTGGATCGGGGGCTTCTGTGCAGGTCGAGCTACATGGAGGGGTGAGCTGTTTTTTTTCCTTTTTTCTATTCTCTTGGTAAAGACCATAAAAATTAGCACTAAATAAAAAGGTCATATTTCTGAAATCAAATGGTAGATTTAGAGAAGGCGCAGAGTCAGGATTGCCCCTATTTAGCCTATCGGCAGCAAGAAGTAAGAGACAAATAGAGGAGAGGCTGGTCAGACTACACAAGGTTTGTTTGTAGTCTGTCACCATGGAGACACAAAGATCTGCACAGGAGATACAGATACAAAATGATTGAATACAAGCCTCTAAAAACATTCTGTACGTAATGCATCAGGAACACTTCACGTTTTTAGCCGATTATTGATTCTTATCATTATGCATGTATTTGTCAGATTGAGTCATTTTGAATAATTTACTCTGAGGCGCATTGAACATGTTGGAAGTGGGAAAACAGACATTTCTATAAATCCACATCTGCCAATCCCATCCATAAACCTAATATCAAATCTAGACCCATCTGTTTCAGCTTCGTCTCCAGAATGGAAGGAAATCATCTGTCATCTGATTCTTACATATTATTTTATCAGTTGGATAACAGAGAAGTGAGGAGATTTTCAGGCATTAGAGCCCGGTTAGAGGGCCTCGATGAAAGGTTTTTCCCCAGTCATGCCCCTTTCTGGAGGGCATGTGAACCCCCCTTCTCCCTCCCGTAACCTTACAGAAGAGGTTGGTTCCAAAAGGTTTCTGGGAATTTTCTGTGGTATCCAGAAGATCTGCCAAATTGTCCCCGAGTCAGAGAGGTTTCCCTTATTTTCCGGGAGCCTTACAGACATTCCAGGAAAGTTGCACGAGTTGTCCATTGGTTTCCGATAAGTCGCCCCATTATGTCCATCATACTTCACCATATAGTGCCATGTTGGGTTTTTCTCTTAACACCTAGGAAATGTTATATTTCTCTTCATGAATAGTGATTTTTATGCCTCCTTTATGGCCATAACATGTATTTACTGGGTCCATTAGGAAGGAGAAAATGTACATTCACCCTGAGTGAAGTAAAGGGCACTATTGTTATGATCTGGTGGCCTAGGAGCAGCATGAGACGGACTCTGGAGAAGGTGGTCCCTGTACTGACCACAAACCCTGAACCTAGCAGCGCAACTAGAAGTAGCCGTGGGGGGTACCTAACACTCCCTAGACCCCTCGGCACAGCCTAAGATCTAACTACCCCTAAAGACAGAAACAGGAAACCTATCTTGCCTCAGAGAAAATCCCCAAAGGATAGATAGCCCCCCACAAATATTGACTGTGAGTGGAGAGGGAAATAACATACGCAGATATGAAATCAGATTTTAGCATAGGAGGCCATACTAGCTAAAAAGAAAGAATAGAACAGAGTACTATGCGGTCAGTATAAAAACACTAGAAAATATCCACCGCAGAAAATACGGATCACCACATCTGACTAAAGACATGGGGGGTATATCTGCATCTCCAGAAAAATAGCTGGGCTGCAAAAAAATCCTTCACAGACTAAGCTGGATAAAACAAAAACATGAAAATGCACAGAACTATAAGGTCCACAGCAGGTGGACAGCAAAAACAAAGCCAGGACTTATCTTTGTAGAAAAACACAGCAAACTGGAGAGACCAGCAGGGAAGTGAATCCTACAAGAACAATGGACAACTGGCACTGACTAAAGGATCCTGCAAAGCTATATACCCCGTTTTGCAATTAGTAGATACACCTGTCCACTCCTGCAGTCCAGGCACAACTGCATTACCCTCTACAACCACCGGAGGGAGCCCAAAAGCTGAATTCACAACACACTATGTTGGGAACCAGGTTTGCTCATCATTACCTATAAAATCAGTCTATTCCATTTATATACATTACTTTGCACCTCCAATTTGGCAACTGGTGGACAGCATATGGGTGACAGCCCGTGGGGATATTGACCCCCTTTATTTTTTATTAGTACAAATTACATCACTGATGGCCCTCTATGCCTTAGCAGGCGAACTATCAGAGTGTCCGCAGTCAGAAAGATGAATCAGGTAATACATTTTTGGGAATCACTGATTATTCATTAAATTATCCTGAAAGTGAAGTTTTACTTAAATGGAATCTATCACCAGGTTTTTCACACCTAATAGGAGAGCAGCATAATGTAGAAACAGATTCTGATTCCAGCGATGTCACTTTCTGGGCATTGTTTTATTAGCAGGAGATTATCACTAAAGGACTAGTAAACCTGCTGCCAAGTAGTCCTCCGTATTTATGAGCTCTGTATAACCCCGCCCCAATCACTGATTGGCAGCTTTCTGCCTTTACACAGTGCATACAGGAAGCTGACAACCAGTGATGTGGGCGGGGTTATACAGAGCTCAGCTTTCAGAGCTCTGCTAGAGCTATAGCAGAGAAAACTATGATTTTATCAAAATAACAGCAGACAGCCCAGTAAGTGACATATCGCTGGAATCAGGTTCTCTGTCCCTACCTCATGCTACTCTTAGATGGGATAGCAAAAACTTGACGACAGATGCCCTTTAACCCCTTTCCGACATCAGGCGTAATAGTACGCCGATGTCTGACTCCCCCTCATGTACCTGGACACCTTTCCAGGCACATGACAGCTAATCTATACAGCTGACATGTGCCCGCAACAGTCGCGGGTGGAATTGCAATCCACCTACGGCTGTTAACTTGCGCTTCCGGAAAGTGCGCCCGAAATCCCTCCCATCAATGACCCTGTCATGTGATCGCGGGTCACCGATGGGTGGGCATTACAACCAGAGGTCTCCAGCAAACATCAATGGTTGTCACTGCTGGATTGCTATGAGCGCCACCCAGTGGTTGGGGCTCATAGCAAGTGAGCATTTCTGCTACATACAGGCAATCTAAGCATCATCTGTATGTAGCAGAGCTGATCGGATTACGGCAGCTTCTAGTCTCCCATGGAGGCTATTGAAACAATTAAAAAGTAAAAAAAAAAGTTTAAAAAGATATAAAAAAAATAAAAATATAAAAGTTCATATCACCCCCCATTTGCCCCATTCAAAATAAAACAATATAAAAAATCAAATATGCATATATTTGGTATTGCTGCGTTCAGAATCGACCAGTCTATCAATATATAAAAAGAATTAGTCCAATCAATAAACGGAGTAGCAAGAAAAAAAGTCAAAACGCCAGAATTATGTTTTTTTTTGGTTGCAATGCAATAACGCCCGGTCAAAAGATCATAGCTATACCAAAATGGTATCAATAAAAACGTCAGATCGGACGCAAAAAGTAAGCCTTCACTAGCCCCAGATCACAAAAAATAGAGAAGCTATAGATCTCATAAAATGGCATGTTTGGTATGTACGAACTCGTAATGACCTGGAGAATCATAATGGCAGGTCAGTCTTAGCATTTAGTGAACATGGTAAAAAAAAAAAACTATTGTGAAATTGCACTTTTTTCAATTTCACCCCACTTTGAATTTTTTCCCATTTTCCAGTACACGATATGGTAAAACCAATGGTGTCGTTCAAAAGTACAAATCGTCCCATGGAAAACAAGCCACAACATGACCATATTGACGCAAAAATAAAAAAGTCATGGCTCTGGGAAGAAGAGGAGGAAAAAATGGAAACTCAAAAACGGAAAAACCCAAGATCGCGAAGGGGTTCAAGGCCACCCTATAGGTAATAGTAAGGTGATTCTTGAAAACACAATCTACAAATTGTCTGAACATTCAGTGTAAAGAAATGTGAAGAGCTGTGAGTATTCTGTACTACAGTGTGAGCGTTGGATGGTAAGAAGTAAATGATCTCACACCCTGCATAGAAAAGTCTCACTTTTCTATTAAAGCGTGAGAGCTGTTTAATATTGCTACGGGGAATTATCTTGTAGGTTCTGAGCTACTTTCTGATTTACGGGAGAATCTGTAAAACTGTGAAGCAAAATACTTAGAAGAAAGTTTTCTTAAAGAAGCTTCACATCATAAGCCAGCTCAGTGCTCTCATGTTTGGTGATCACACTTTGCAATATAGACCATCCTAATTTTTTTTCTTGCAGAGTTTTTACAGAGCCGCTGTTTAGATCAGAATTTAAAAGGTTGTACTGCAGAAAAATTAGACTTTAAATGGTACTGGCAAGAACTATTTCGGTCCAGTTCCAGTTGTAGCCGGATTAGGCAGTGTTCACTTATGTTTTGGCAATCCTCTCCCCAGCATCCTGGATGCCGCCAGCACTTCTGCCACGCCACACACATGATGATACGTGGGGGCCTAGTAAGCAGCAGAGGCGCATAGGATACTATGGAGGACTGAACTGGTGTAAGGGAGGGAGTTGGTGAACATCACTACAGTGCAGCACCCCATGCTCCTTAGTCACACGCCAGAGCAGTGGGGTACTCAGTACCAGGTCCGGTCGCAATTAGAGGGGAGGTCACGGTGGCTGCGACCCGGTCTGTGGCCCTGGGCGCCCAAGTAAAAGGGGAAAGGTCTTTAAAGGGTTTAATAAAGTTTGTGTTTGTGACGCCACCTGTGGTTCTCGGTCAGAGGTGACCGACGCTGCTCAAAGGGGTCCTCTAGGATGATGTTACTGCAGCAAGATGGTGACACTTCTCACAGGTGAAGCGGGGTCCCCAGGGCTCCCAAGGTGCATGTCAAGGATGGTGTGGTGGATGCCAGTGAATAAATGGAGGACACAGGGTTGTAATGTCTTTACCTGGTTTACTGGTTGAATCAGGCCACAGTCCAGGGTACCAGCAACAGGTGGTGATAAGGTCCGGCCGGCTTGGAGGCAAAGGTAGATCCCTCTCTCAGGTGAGGTCCGTAAGCCTTCCTGCTCAAGCTCATATGCGAGGTCTTTACTGCCTGTGGCTTGCTGGCAAAGTCCTCTCTCTCCTGCCCTGGGACAGATACCCATATGGTGGGCAGTGCGAGCCTTTTTATAGGGTCTCTATCACGACCCGGGCTTTTAGTGTACTGCTGCACCTTCAGGTATGGGTGCGGACAAATTACATAAAGACCTTTGTCCTCCAGTTCTGGACTGGGTTCAGAATGTGTTGCATGTAGGTGCTTACCTGGTAAATGAAATCCTCCTTGCCTCCAAGCATGATATCACCCTCCCTGGAAGAAATACAACATCACTGTACCAACCGGTTACCTGGGGTGTTACACTCCTCTCTGGCCAGAATAGGATGCTATCTCTACACCTACAGAGCCAGTTTCACATGTTGTCACTAGCCCACTCCACACTAGCTGCCTATGGGAATCACACGGGGCCGGCGTCACCAAGTGGCACACCGGGGAAAGTGCCTAGCCCTGGACAGATGGGGGGCACTCACCGTCGGGGACACCGGCACGCTATGGGACCTGTGTGTCAGGGATGCCCGGTTCCAGCGTTGGCATTTATCTGTACTCCGGCCCTATAGATGGTAGTAGGTCCTTTTACACTGTTCTGATCTCTGTTTTTGCCTCTCAGTCTCTGCACACTCCCCACTTGAACCTAACTATTCCGCAATACTTCTTATCTCCTTCACAATCTCACCGACTAACAGGAACTGTAGAAAATGTCCCAGTATCTCCTCCCCACCTAGGTTGGCACTAACTGTAAGCCCTGTCACAGCCTAACAACTGCTTCAGAGCACGGTACATATAAAATCACATAACCATGTCACATAGCACAGCAGATTCATACAGTAACCATTAGAGAAGTCTTCAGAGAAGGTGTTTGGACAACGTCTCCACCTTTACACTGGAAGCCGGACCAGGGTAGTTGGTCCTTGGTTCTGCGTCCAGTTTAGACCTCTGTAGCAGAGCTTCTGTGCCAACAATCCTCTTCCCAGCATCCTGGGCGACTCTACCATTTATGCCGTGAGATACATATGATGAAATTGTTGGGTAGTTGGTCCTTGGTCCTGTATCCAGTTTGGTTTTCGGGGCAGCTGGACCAGGGTAGTGCTCATTTCTGTGCCAGAAATCTTCTGCCTGACATCTTGGGTGCCTCAACGGTGTATGCCATGAGATACACACGATTAAATTGAAGGGCCCTTGGTCCTGAGTCCAGTTCAGTTTTCAGAGGCAGTTGGACAGTTCAACGTTTTCTGAAAAGCTACCCAGAGCTGCCAGATCTGCTAGTGAAAGTACGCTATCTGTCTCCCCATTTTAGAAAATCAGCTACAGCTTCAGCCGCCCTTGCCGTGCTTCAGCAGCGGTTTCAGCTTCCAGCTCACCGGCTGTTGTGTGATGTCCCCACGTGCTGGAACTCTACTCAAAATATTTTGGAAAGGATTTGTGAGCAGAAGAGGGCCGTTGTTGACTACCAACATCAACAAGGCCATCGAATGACTAGGCTAGTGTTCATTTATGTGCCAGAAATCCTCTACCTGGCATCCTGCCTTTACCACCAGTACCGCGAGACGCACACGATGATATTGCAGGGGGCCGGACAGCGTAGAAATGCCATGGATGACTGAACTGGAAGCCAGACCATGGTAGTTTGTATATTTTTGCTCATCTCTAGTTCTGGCCTTTTACAGTTCAGCTATGGGAAGATCATAGGTTGACTTGTTCGTTTCTGCAGGCGACATACGTTGTATGGTGCTAAGATTGCGTTGTCGCACTGCGGCATCATGTCTAATCATTTCCATTGGTGATTCATTGCAACCTGAGACCCACCTTGAAATTGACTCAAGAGTCAAAAATGTTTCCAAGTACTTTGGATTTTCTTTTGCTGGTCAGTAGAAGCTTGCAACTGCGAATGGCATGTGACAAATTACCAAACCAAAAAGAGAAAAGCAAAGATCTGTAATAAGAAAAGTCCTAGCAGAGTCATCAGACCATGCTGAAAAATAATATATAATCTCAAGAGCGAATCAAAAGAAGGGAGTTTGTATTTTATAAATACACATTTATATTGAAAATTATATTGAAAATAACAAGACTTTCTGAGCTGGTACGGGATGCAAAGTTTTGTTTCAAGTTCGAGTTGCCCATTCAAGGGAATGTGTCACCAGGTTTTTTGTACCCCATCTGAGAGGAACATAATGTAAGGGCAAAAGCCCTAATTCTATGGATGTATTACTTACTGGGCTGCTTGCTGTAGTTTGGATAAAATCCCTGTTTTTTTCTGCTGCAGAGCTACTAGTTTTCTGAATGCTGAGCTCTGTATAACCCCGCCCACACCACTGATTGGTGGCTTTCTGTGTACACTATGCTTAGGCAAAAAGCTACCAATCAGTGGTGGGGGCGGGGTTATACAGAGCACTGTGATTTTAACAAAACTACAGGAAGCAACCTAGTAAGTGACACAGCGATGTCTCTACATTATGCTGCTCTCAGATTAGGCAGCAAAAACCTGGTGACAAATAATCCACATCAGACCTTACCTGGGATTCATTATAATGGACTTCGAAAAGTTCAGATCCCTTTAATTACACAACACAACATCTGATATTAACTTCTTCTTGTACTCAGTAAGTAGCGGCTTTAAACCTTCTGCAGATGTTTTTCTGCTCAGAAATTATTTTCCTTTCTTCAGGCCGGAAGTAAGCGACATAACCGGGCAGAGGAAAATAAATTATGATCTGTGAGGTTTTGGGTCTCAAAGCTTTGAGGCTTTATGGTGTCACCGTTTGCAAAATGATTACAAGGTAACCGAGCTGAGAAAATCGCTTACACCTTAAAAAAGAAAAAGCATAGGTTCTGGGAATGTTTTACGAGCTTTGGCACAGCACGGATTTTTGGCACCTGTTTAATTATTGCTCAACATGAAAAAGTGGAGACGGATTCCCAGGACTTCTGAAGAAAGTTTAACTTTTACGTTTCATCAGTTCTATACTACGAGCGGCGGGCCGTAACATAAATCACATGTCAAAAGCGTCATTGGAAAATGCGTCAATGATTGGAATATATTAAAAAAAACGAACTCTGTCATGGCCATCAAATATATAATAATAATAATCTTTATTTTTATATAGCGCTAACATGTTCCGCAGCTCTTCAAATATATGACTTGGAAAGTAAATGTCCACTTTTTACCACAGGTTCTTCATTCTGTGCTGAGTAATTTCTAAAAAAAAAAAAAAATTCACAATAAGGCCATGTTCAGTATTTAGACAGTGTAACGGGGACTACCAAGCTGGGGTACCTCTTTCAGTACCACCCCGTGTTTCAGGAGGTCCACTCTGCTTTGGCTGGAGTCTGAATGAAGGACGCTGGCTGGAATTCCTTGGTTACATGGGCGCATATAAAAGATCACTGCTTCTCCACGTATTTCCAGTCTGACAACACTTTACTCACAGGACACAGAATATATCACACAGATACAGAGGGCAGGCCAATAGAAAAGCGGCAGGCCAGACATACATTACAATAGCCGCAGGTGGCCGGAGCCTGCCGATATTTACTGTGGGAATTACAAAGGTGGGGGAGGACAAAAGGGGAATATCGTGTCCCCTCTGCCCAGGGGCGCAGCCTGTGGGCTGATGCATTAGGGACATGCATCTCACATGGAACCTATTATACATACATATAACTGCACAACATATTCTGGGTGCTGAGTGGTTCCGTAACACGTAACAGTCAGTATTCTACATCCGTATTCGTAAGCCAAAACCAGAAGTGGGTAATAAATACAGAAGTTGTGACGTGTTTCTATTATACTTTTCCTCCGATGGTTCCTCTACTGATTTTGGTTTACAAATACTGATGTAAAATACTG
Organism: Ranitomeya imitator; assembly: GCF_032444005.1. Lineage (NCBI taxonomy): Eukaryota > Metazoa > Chordata > Amphibia > Anura > Dendrobatidae > Ranitomeya > Ranitomeya imitator. The sequence goes on from NC_091284.1 coordinate 43,983,080, forward strand.
ACCAAACACTGAGCGTGTGAACACGGCCTTAAGGTAGGGTCACACGACCTTTTTCTCCACATCCAAGAATAGCGGTCCAATTATTCTGATCAGAGTTTGATCTGAGTTTTTCTCTGACATGGAGAGCAAAAACAAGTTTCTTCAAATTCTTTGTTCAGTGAAAATCGGACTGCTCTCGGATGTCAACCTCGTGCATTCCAATTTTTTTACGGACCCATAGACTCCATTGCTGATTTTGATCTGGCACGCTGATCAAAATTGGACAGGTCCCCCATATTTTCTACTGACCGCTCAGTACGAGGAAAAAAATTGGACTTGTGCAGAAACACTATAGAATAGCATTGGGTATGAATGCTATCCATGAAAACCTTGGCTAACACTTGTATGACGAAACTCAGGCGGAGAAAGAAAAGCTATGGCCATTATTTTCCCATTGAACTAATGTATTTAAGATGAAAAATAAAACAACTGTTGAAAGTCTTCATTAAAAATGTTCAAAGTTTCGACTGTTCTGTTGTCATGGATACAGACAACAAACAAACCTGTGTAGTCTTGTCTTGTAGTAATATTCCCGTACTGTATATTTGCCCCCTACTTTGTCCTAACATAAAACTGGCATATTAGCAGGAAGTTGGAAACAGATTGAGTTAAGATTGCAGCATCAGACTACACAAGGTTTGTTAGTAGTCTGTTACCATGGAGGCTCATAGATCTCCATTGGTTGCACGCAGGCCCTGGAGCTTAAGGAGGCCAAAAAGGTCCCTTTGGTCCATATGAAATGCCTATTATTATTACAGACCTGTGATAATTGGGGGTCCTGCTTGTGCTTTTACATTGGGGCCCATGAGCTTCAAGTTATGCCACTGTTAGCCTGGCAAATCTTAACAGGGTGTGGACAAGTTTTGCACAATCCATTTTATATAGTAGGTCCCAGAAGAACCATGGCCTTTACTAGTGATCAGCGAATATACTCGTTGCTCGGGTATTTGTTAGTGTTCGGAGATTTAGTTTTCATCGCCTCAGCTGAATGATTTACAGCTACTAGACAGCTTGATTACATGTGGGGATTCTCTAGCAATTAGGCAACCCTCACATGTATTCAGCCTGGCTAGTAGCTGTAAATCATTCAGCTGAGGCGATGAAAACTAAATCTCCGAACACTAACAAATACTCAGAGATCACCCGAGCGTGCTCGGGAAAACCCGAGCAACGAGTATATTTGCTCATCACTAGCCTTTACCCTTTAATTCTTGTACAGGTATCTGGATTTTCACAAGGACCCATAGATTAGGTCCACGGAGGGGCTGCTGGCCGGTGAAGCGGGCTGTTATGGTATGTGCACACGATCAGGAATGGCTCAGTATTTGACATGTTTTTTTCCGCATGCATTTTTGATGCGTTTTTTCATTTCATGCAGGGTTTTATTGTCTCTTGAAATAAAGCTAATTGAAAGTTGGCTTCTGGGAAGGCAAAAAAAAAGTAATTTCCTGTTTGCAGATATATTGGGGTATGTTCCCATGGTCAGTAAAGGCTGCAGCGTCCAGCGTTACAGCAAAGTGGATGGGATTTCTGCCCACTATGTGTGCACCAATGCCCGCGGCTCACCTGCAGAGTTGCACATGTGGCGCGTCTTTCCAGACCACAGCATGTCTATTTATGTAGAGGAGATGCTCAGTCTCCACTGCGTAAATTATCCATATACTTTCATTAGATACGGTAAAACTGCATTATCTTCTTAATCACATGCATATTAAGTGTGGGAACACAGCTTACTGCGAATGTGTACTAATTTAAATAATGGTGAATCTTGTGACACAGCCAGAAGTACATGACACAAGAAGTAGAGGAAAGCACAGAGAGAGGTCCTATCCTTTTTAATAAATATTTTTTTTTAAAAATAGCGTGGGGTCCCCCTATATATGTTAACCAGCCAGGGTTAAGCAAACTACTGGGACTGGTATTTCAGGCTAATAAGGATCCAATATCTATGAACCTTACCAGCTTGATAACACCAGGCTTACCTGGGATGGTTAGCAAAAATAGTGGGTTCCCCTCCAAAAAAAATAGCATCGGGTCCCCCTATTTTTGTTAGCCAACCAAGGAAAAAGCAGACAGCTGCAGCCTGGTGTTCTCAGGCTGATAAGGGCAATGGATTTTAGCCCTCACAAGCCTAAAAATAGCAGCCCACAGCTGCCCCACAATTGGCACATCCAAAGATGTGCCAATTGTGTCACTTTACCAAGGTCATCCCAATTGCCCTGTAGCGGTGGCAAATGGGGTAATATTTGTGGGGTTGATGTCACCTTTGTATTGTCAGGTGACATCAAGCCCATGGATTAGTAATGGAGAAGTGTCTATAAGACACCTATCCATTGCTAATCTTATAGTTATATGGTGAATAAAGACACAGCCAGAATAAAGTCTTTTAATTGAAATAATGACACAGACTCCTTTAATAGATCTTAATTAAACCATACTTATTGCATCGCCTATTCCACCGAAGCCCTCGATCTCCTGTAAGAGAATTAAAATAAAAAAGCAACAATATCCTTACCTGTCCACTGCGAAAATATACATAGTGTCCCACGAGTTCAGCTCTGCTACATCTGGATGCCTTTGGCCAAACAGTGGCATTATGCTGCCGTCTGGAAAGACGCACCGCATGTCGGTTTACGCAGGGATGCCGTAGGCATCTCAAAATGCATAGTGGACATGGGATTTCTTGAAATCAGACTCACTATGCTGTAACATCTGTCTGCTGCGGGTTGGACACTGGGGATGTACGCAGCGTCCAACCCGCAGCGTTTACTGACCATGGGAACATACCCTTAGAGGAGGGTCGGAAAAAACAGATCAATACTAAACAAGTCAGAAAACAAAGTCAAAATAATCAGGAAAAGGTTTAAACAGTCCAAAGTCAGCAACTAAATAAGATGCATGATCAAGCAGTTGAAGTATAAGTAAAGAACCAGGGTAAGGTATAACCTATAACTGGCAACTGGAGGTAGCGAGCTAGTTTGTATAGTGTGAGCCCTGGCTCACAGTCACGCCTGCAATGAAGCAGAGGGAGTAAGCACACACATGGATGTAACAAAAACACCATGTAAGAACATGACATACCCAAATAGTTAATGGGGTCCATAGAGAGCTGTTGATTTCCATTATTTGTTAGATTTTTGCATTGTACATTAATTGTATGGAGCTGGTCCTTTTGTGTCTCCTTAGTTTTACATCTGAATGCTAAAATTCTGGCCCATGAATGTCACCCATTTCTAACATGATTAGCCAGCTTTTATATAAAATTTTATGTAGACATTGAAAATAAATAACCTTTCCTAAAATCTTTTTTTTTAATGTAGTGAAGACTGCCAGATGTCAGACTGGAGTCTACAGTGATAGAAAAAAATGGTATAGTACAAGTAGGAGCTAGTTTTTATAGAGTTGCTAGGGTTGTACTGTCTCATCGCAATGTAATACACTGCACATTATAATTTAATAGTGATGTCTAGACAGAGAAGTTTTGTTAAACTGGGTCACTGGTCCCTTACAACCAATGAATCTCCCAGTTCATGAACAATTCATAACGTCTTCCCCTTTATAATATACTCAGCTTATAATAATGAATGTCCACAGAAGGCGACGCATTCATCTGCAGAACACGCAAGGGTGGCTTACCTACTATTGGGCACATTGTTGTATGGATGCACAAACATCGATAAATATGGTGTACCTTTATTTTACATGAAAATGTAATTACTTAAAATTGATGTATAATTCTTAAGAAAAACTTTTCACATATTTTATGCTCAGTTTATAAGCGGATGTTCGTTGCTCACACTCCTCATTTCCTGGTCAGAGGTAAGAGCAGGTGGTGGCTCGGTGATGCCCACAATGAACCATAGGGGTGGCTTATTAATGTCTACAGTGAAACATGGCAGTCACTCAGTAATGTCTACAGTGAAGCATGGTGGCTTGTTGATTTGTACAATGAAGCAAAGCATGACGGTGGCTTGCTAATGCCTACAGTGAAGTATGGTGGTGGCTTGTTGATGTCTACAGTCAATCACAGTGGTGGCTAAGTGGTGCCTACAGTGAAACATGGTTGTGGCTTGTCGATGTCTACAGTAAAGCATGACAGTCACTCAGTGATGTCTACAGGGAAGAATGGCAGTGGTTCGGGGATGCCTACAGTGAAGTCGCGGTGACTTGATGATGTCTACAGTAAAGCGTGGTTACTTGGGGATGTCAGGAATGCGACTAAGATGGCTGCTTTCATCCCGGACATCCCATTATATACCCTCTCTCTCCCTGCTATTGCCTCCCCCAAAAGTCCCTCCTCCAATACTGGTGCCTCACAATAGCATCTCCTCTTACATTAACCCCTTTGTACACCTCATCCACCTCTCTCACTTAATTTCCCACCCCAACCCTGTCATGTCGGCCTCCCTTTCATGGCAGGGCCCAGTACAACCTCACTTGACAAAGGGTATTGGCGAGTCATGCGTGATGTCACCTCTAAACATATTTTCACCCCCTTCCAACCCATTTCTTCTAAATAAACAAACTACAGACCAGGATGGATTTAAATAGAAATAGCAGCCTTTATTATAGCAAACAACAAGCATCACAGATGAAACTTGGGGGATGGTCCTCAAAGCGCCTGACCTGTGACAGGCAGTATACAGTCTTGGCCAAAATTTTTGAGAATGACACCAAAATTATATTTTCACATGATCTGCTGCCCTCTGGTTTTTATTAGTGTTTGTCTGATGTTTATATCACATACAGAAATATAATTGCAATCATATTATGAGTACCAATAGGTTATATTGACAGTTAGAATGAGTTAATGCAGCAAGTCAATATTTGCAGTGTTGACCCTTCTTCTTCAAGACCTCTGCAATTCTCCCTGGCATGCTCTCAATCAACGTCTGGACCAAATCCTGACTGATAGCAGTCCATTCTTGCATAATCAATGCTTGCATTTTGCCAGAATTTGTTGGTTTTTGTTTGTCCACCCGTCTCTTGATGATTGACCACAAGTTCTCAATGGGATTAAGATCTGGGGAGTTTCCAGGCCATGGACCCAAAATCTCTATGTTTTGTTCCATGAGCCATTTAGTTATCACCTTTGCTTTATGGCAAGGTGCTCCATCATGCTGGAAAAGGCATTGTTGGGCGCCAAACTGCTCTTGGACGGTTGGGAGAAGTTGCTCTTGAAGGACATTCTGGTACCATTCTTTATTCATGGCTGTGCTTTTAGGCAAGACTGTGAGTGAGCCGATTCCCTTGGCTGAGAAGCAACCCCACACATGACTGGTTTCAGGATGCCTTACAGTTGGCATGAGACAAGACTGGTGGTAGCGCTCACCTCTTCTTCTCCGAATAAGCTGTTTTACAGATGTCCCAAACAATCGAAAAGGGGATTCATCAGAGAAAATGACTTTGCCCCAGTCCTCAGCAGTCCACTCCCTGTACCTTTTGCAGAATATCAGTCGGTCCCTGATGTTTTTTCTGTAGAGAAGTGGCTTCTTTGCTGCCCTCCTTGAAACCAGAACTTGCTCAAAGAGTCTCCGCCTCACAGTGCGTGCAGAAGCACTCACACCAGCCTGCTGCCATTCCTGAGCAAGCTCGGCACTGCCGGTAGTCCGATCCCACAGCTGAAACAGTTTTAAGATACGGTCCTGGCGCTTGCTGGTCTTTCTTGGGCGCCCTGGAGCCATTTTGACAACAATGGAAGCTCTCTCCTTGAAGTTCTTGATGATGCGATAGATTGTTGACTGAGGTGCAATCTTTGTAGCTGCGATACTCTTCCCTGTTAGGCCATTTTTGTGCAGTGCAATGATGGCTGCATGTGTTTCTTTAGAGATAACCATGGTTAACTGAAGAGAAACAATGATACCAAGCACCAGCCTCCTTTTAAAGTGTCCAGTGATGTCATTCTTACTTAATCATGACTGATTGATCGCCAGCCCTGTCCTCATCAACACCCACACCTGTGTTAATGGATCAATCACTAAAACGATGTTAGCTGCTCCTTTTAAGGCAGGACTGCAATGATGTTGAAATGTGTTTTGGGGATTAAAGTTCATTTTCTGGGCAAATATTGACTTTGCAAGTACAGTAATTGCTGTTAAGCTGATCACTCTGACATTCAGGAGTATATGCAAATTGCCATTAGAAAAAATGAAGCAGTAGACTTTGGAAAAATGAATATTTGCCTCATTCTCAAAATTTTTGTCCACGACTGTATATATAACCAACTGTTCAGGCTGAATGTTTTACTTCTAAATGGTTCGCACCAGATCAGAGGCAGCTGTTAACAAACTTGGCTTTCTTAGCATAGTACACTACAAACTACCCTTAACACAGGGGTTCCACTACCTGCCACTACTTATCACTAGGACTACTGGTATAGTCATTTTAACTACTTACTTGCAGTAGTTCTAGTCAGGGTTCACGAGTCCAGTAGTCCTAGTGTTAATATATTCCATTTTGGGGGGCCAAGAACCTAGTGGTTCCCCCCCCCACTGGTCTGCCACTAACCACATCGACAAACTTGAAGGTCCCTAAATGGGAACGTTTTAGTCTTAACACCCTGGAAGAAGTACTATTGACAATGATTTGAGATTTACCAAAAGGTTGAGGTCTAAGGCTGCTGTCACACATTCGTTTTTTTGCCATCAGACACAGTCCGTCGAATTTTGAAAAAAACGGACCTGTCGCAGATTGTGAAAAACTGATGCGACGGATCCATTTTTTACCGGACCCAACTAGCTGATCCAGCCAATTGGATCCTAAAAAAATAATCGGAGCATGCTCAGTTAAAAAAAAACGAATCCGTCGCCAGATTCCGTCATTTGACGGATCCGGCGCCATAGGCTTCCATTCTAGCAAATGACGGATGGCGATGGACACAAAAAACGTTGCTATGTCTGTTTTCTCTGGCCGCCGGATAAACAATCTTCGACGGATCTGGCGAAAAATGGATGAAACCTGAGGCCAACCGTCGCAATCCGTCACTAATACAAGTCTATGAGAAAAAACGGATCCGGCGGCATAATTCGCCGGATCTGTTTTTTTTCAAAATTAGACGGATTGTGACTGATGGCAAAAAACTGATATGTGAAAGCAGCCTTACAGAGAAGGTTGCAAGCAGGTATAACTGCTGAGGTTCAGGTGAGGTCTGTTCGGGGGATTCCTCTTTGCAGTAGCTACCTTAAGTGCTATCAGTGGGCCAAAATCATAGAGAAGGAAGATGGAGTTGTTTTGAAAACCTACAGAGTTGTAAACATTTCTGGGTAAGTTAAAGTCCTATCCCTAACCATCCTGGAAATGCCCCCAGCCCATCCTTGACCTGTACCGTGACGCGGGTTGATAGCCATTGGCAAGGTATTAGTCTTTCATGCCACAGCATGTTACATGAAGATGGGGGTCTTGGCTGGGTGTGTGCGCTTCATACATGGGGGCGCAAAAGCTTTGCAGGCCGCTTGATGCCGGTGTCTTTAGCTGGCCAGGACTAGATGTTAAACAATTCAAAGAGGGAGACCACTCAAAAATATAGTCTTTTATTTCCGCCCACGACACTCTCTTTATCCCACGTTTCCTTGTTCCGTCCTGGCCCTTTACCTGTCTGAGTTGTAAACTTGCGGTCGAACTGTGGGGCCTCCTGTCCCAGGACCTGTCTCCGGGCCATCACTCTGTCCTTCGGTCACTTTCCTTCTTCTACTCCAGGTCTCGCTATCCACTGTCTTAGTCTTCGCTCACATCAGGAACACCCACATCAAGCGGCTCTGCTGTCTAGTTAGACCATAGGTCTGCTTCTGGTGCACGCTCGACCCTATCTGAGTTCATGGCAGGAAACTATCTCTGTCCCTGCATTTTAGCCCCTCCCACTGTTGGCTAGTCTCAACCATTAACCCTAACTCTGCCTACTGTCGGTCAAACCACAATGCTACCACTAATAACGCATGTCCCTGTACATATTACACACTACAACAATACACATTACAGTACATCATACAGTACTCATGTCTTCAAGGGGTCTGGCCATCTCCTTAAAAACCACTCACTTTTAAGTGAAGTTTAAAGTCCGCCACTTTCAACCCTGGAGTCCCGGGAAATCTTTTCAACTATGTGACATGTCTTTATTTTAAAAGACTTACATGAGTATAAGGAGCAATATGTAAGTGGCCAAAATGCACCAATTAATTCAAAAATACTTATATAGAAATGTGACAGGCTCAAAATCAATAAAAAATGTTCTTTATTAGATAACAAAATAATTAAAAGCTTAAAAATAGACATACAAAAGTCAGACATACAAAATACTAAAGGTAGGGAAGTGATAATAAAAAGACCACCTTGGGTGAATAATACAAATCAATACAGAGTTATAGTGTGTACTGTACAATCACAGTATTGAGGACGAATACTCAAAAGGTACTGTACAAGCCAAAAACAGCCAGTGCTGTATAAATTAAGGCTCTTTAAAGTAGACCAAAGCTCTTTAAAGTAGATCAAGATAAACATGGAGAAACAAAAGTACATATAATGAAATACACATAATGATAGTAGTGCACAGTAGCACGGAGAACACTTTACCTATCAAAAAAATGCACCCGACGGGTGTTTCGCATCAAGCTTCATCAGGGAAATTACTTTGTTATCTAATTCTATTATTTCTATGTAGATATTTATGTCTTTATTCTAGCAGCACTAACCACTATAGGAATATAGACAAGGAGGAGTTATAGCTTCATTCTTGGTATTGGAGTAGATCCCAGAAGTCGAATCCAGATTGCACAATGCCAGACCACTCTTAAGGTACCGTCACATTAAGCGACGCTGCAGCGATACCGACAACGATCCGGATCGCTGCAGCGTCGCTGTTTGGTCGCTGGAGAGCTGTCACACAGACAGCTCTCCAGCGACCAACGATGCTGGTAACCAGGGTAAACATCGGGTAACTAAGCGCAGGGCCGTGCTTAGTAACCCGATGTTTACCCTGGTTACCATCCTAAAAGTAAAAAAAACAAACACTACATACTTACCTACAGCCGTCTGTCCTCCAGCGCTGTGCTCTGCACTCCTCCTGTACTGGCTGTGAGCACAGCGGCCGGAAAGCAGAGCGGTGACGTCACCGCTCTGCTTTCCGGCTGACCGACGCTCACAGCCAGTACAGGAGGAGAGCAGATCACAGCGCTGGAGGACAGACAGCTGTAGGTAAGTATGTAGTGTTTGTTTTTTTTTACTTTTAGGATGGTAACCAGGGTAAACATCGGGTTACTAAGCGCGGCCCTGCGCTTAGTTACCCGATGTTTACCCTGGTTACCAGTGAAGACATCGCTGAATCGGTGTCACACACGCCGATTCAGCGATGTCTGCGGGGAGTCCAGCGACCAAATAAAGTTCTGGACTTTCTTCCCCGACCAGCGACAGCACAGCAGGGGCCTGATCGCTGCTGCCTGTCACACTGGACGATATCGCTAGCGAGGACGCTGCAACGTCACGGATCGCTAGCGATATCGTCTAGTGTGACGGTACCTTTACTGTAGATGAGAGTATCTCTTTAAATAGTCCCATTGTTTAAAAGATTGAAAACTACAACACTGGAAAATTACTTTTCAGCTTTGCAAATTTTGTACATAGTAACATAGTTAGTAAGACCGAAAAAAGACATTTGTCCATCCAGTTCAGCCTATATTCCATCATAATAAATACCCAGATCAACGTCCTTCTACAGAACCTAATAATTGTATGATACAATATTGTTCTGCTCCAGGAAGACATCCAGGCCTCTCTTGAACCCCTCGACTGAGTTCGCCATCACCACCTCCTCAGGCAAGCAATTCCAGATTCTCACTGCCCTAACAGTAAAGAATCCTCTTCTATGTTGGTGGAAAAACCTTCTCTCCTCCAGACGCAAAGAATGCCCCCTTGTGCCCGTCACCTTCCTTGGTATAAACAGATCCTCAGCGAGATATTTGTATTGTCCCCTTATATACTTATACATGGTTATTAGATCGCCCCTCAGTCGTCTTTTTTCTAGACTAAATAATCCTAATTTCGCTAATCTATCTGGGTATTGTAGTTCTCCCATCCCCTTTATTAATTTTGTTGCCCTCCTTTGTACTCTCTCTAGTTCCATTATATCCTTCCTGAGCACCGGTGCCCAAAACTGGACACAGTACTCCATGTGCGGTCTAACTAGGGATTTGTACAGAGGCAGTATAATGCTCTCATCATGTGTATCCAGACCTCTTTTAATGCACCCCATGATCCTGTTTGCCTTGGCAGCTGCTGCCTGGCACTGGCTGCTCCAGGTAAGTTTATCATTAACTAGGATCCCCAAGTCCTTCTCCCTGTCAGATTTACCCAGTGGTTTCCCGTTCAGTGTGTAATGGTGATATTGATTCCCTCTTCCCATGTGTATAACCTTACATTTATCATTGTTAAACCTCATCTGCCACCTTTCAGCCCAAGTTTCCAACTTATCCAGATCCATCTGTAGCAGAATACTATCTTCTCTTGTATTAACTGCTTTACATAGTTTTGTATCATCTGCAAATATCGATATTTTACTGTGTAAACCTTCTACCAGATCATTAATGAATATGTTGAAGAGAACAGGTCCCAATACTGACCCCTGCGGTACCCCACTGGTCACAGCGACCCAGTTAGAGACTATACCATTTATAACCACCCTCTGCTTTCTATCACTAAGCCAGTTACTAACCCATTTACACACATTTTCCCCCAGACCAAGCATTCTCATTTTGTGTACCAACCTCTTGTGCGGCACGGTATCAAACGCTTTGGAAAAATCGAGATATACCACGTCCAATGACTCACCGTGGTCCAGCCTGTAGCTTACCTCTTCATAAAAACTGATTAGATTGGTTTGACAGGAGCGATTTCTCATAAACCCATGCTGATATGGAGTTAAACAGTTATTCTCATTGAGATAATCCAGAATAACATCCCTCAGAAACCCTTCAAATATTTTACCAACAATAGAGGTTAGACTTACTGGCCTATAATTTCCAGGTTCACTTTTAGAGCCCTTTTTGAATATTGGCACCACATTTGCTATGCGCCAGTCCTGCGGAACAGACCCTGTCGCTATAGAGTCACTAAAAATAAGAAATAATGGTTTATCTATTACATTACTTAGTTCTCTTAGTACTCGTGGGTGTATGCCATCCGGACCCGGAGATTTATCTATTTTAATCTTATTTAGCCGGTTTCGCACCTCTTCTTGGGTTAGATTGGTGACCCTTAATATAGGGTTTTCATTGTTTCTTGGGATTTCACCTAGCATTTTATTTTCCACCGTGAATACCGTGGAGAAGAAGGTGTTTAATATGTTAGCTTTTTCCTCGTCATCTACAACCATTCTTTCCTCACTATTTTTTAAGGGGCCTACATTTTCAGTTTTTATTCTTTTACTATTGATATAGTTGAAGAACAGTTTGGGATTAGTTTTACTCTCCTTAGCAATGTGCTTCTCTGTTTCCTTTTTGGCAGCTTTAATTAGTTTTTTAGATAAAGTATTTTTCTCCCTATAGTTTTTTAGAGCTTCAATGGTGCCATCCTGCTTTAGTAGTGCAAATGCTTTCTTTTTACTGTTAATTGCCTGTCTTACTTCTTTGTTTAGCCACATTGGGTTTTTCCTATTTCTAGTCCTTTTATTCCCACAAGGTATAAACCGCTTACACTGCCTATTTAGGATGTTCTTAAACATTTCCCATTTATTATCTGTATTCTCATTTCTGAGGATATTGTCCCAGTCTACCAGATTAAGGGCATCTCTAAGCTGTTCAAACTTTGCCTTCCTAAAGTTCAATGTTTTTGTGACTCCCTGACAAGTCCCCCTAGTGAAAGACAGGTGAAACTGCACAATATTGTGGTCGCTATTTCCTAAATGCCCAACCACCTGCAGATTTGTTATTCTGTCAGGTCTATTAGATAGTATTAGGTCTAAAAGTGCTGCTCCTCTGGTTGGATTCTGCACCAATTGTGAAAGATAATTTTTCTTAGTTATTAGCAGAAACCTGTTGCCTTTATGCGTTTCACAGGTTTCTGTTTCCCAGTTAATATCCGGGTAGTTAAAGTCCCCCATAACCAGGACCTCATTATGGGTTGCAGCTTCATCTATCTGCTTTAGAAGTAGACTTTCCATGCTTTCTGTTATATTTGGGGGTTTGTAACAGACCCCAATGAGAATTTTGTTACCATTTTTCCCTCCATGAATTTCAACCCATATGGACTCGACATCCTCATTCCCTTCGCTAATATCCTCCCTTAAAGTGGACTTTAGACAAGACTTTACATAGAGACAAACCCCTCCTCCTCTCCGATTTTTACGATCCTTTCTAAACAGACTGTAACCCTGTAAGTTAACTGCCCAGTCATAGCTTTCATCTAACCATGTCTCGGTTATTCCCACTATGTCAAAGTTACCTGTAGATATTTCTGCTTCTAGTTCTTCCATCTTGTTTGTCAGGCTTCTGGCGTTTGCGAGCATGCAGTTTAGAGGATTTTGTTTTGTTCCAATCTCCTCACTGTGGATTGTTTTAGAAATGTTCTTACCTCCCTTCTGAGTATGTTTTCCTGGGTCGTCTTTGTTCGAGTCTAATGTTTTTCTTCCCGTCCCCTCTTCTTCTAGTTTAACGCCCTCCTGATGAGTGTAGCGAGTCTTCTGGCGAATGTGTGTTTCCCAGGTCTGTTGAGGTGTAGTCCGTCTCTGGCGAGGAGTCCATCATACCAGTAATTCACACCGTGGTCCAGGAATCCAAATCCTTGTTGTCTGCACCATCGTCTTAGCCAGTTGTTTGCATCAAGGATCCTGTTCCATCTCCTGGTGCCATGCCCGTCTACTGGAAGGATAGAAGAAAAAACTACCTGTGCATCCAGTTCCTTTACTTTCTTCCCCAACTCTTCAAAGTCCTTGCAGATTGTCGGTAGGTCCTTCCTTGCCGTGTCATTGGTGCCAACATGTATCAGAAGAAATGGGTGGACGTCCTTGGAGCTGAAGAGCTTTGGTATCCTATCGGTCACATCCTTGATCATCGCACCTGGAAGGCAGCATACTTCTCTTGCAGTTATGTCCGGTCTGCAGATGGCTGCTTCGGTGCCTCTCAGTAGTGAGTCTCCCACCACCACCACTCTTCGTTGCTTCTTGGCTGTACTTTTTGCTGTCACTTGTTGCTGTGTGCCCTTTTCTTTTTTGCTTGCTGGTATTGCTTCATTCTTAGGTGTGCCATCTTCATCCTCTACAAAGATTTGATATCGGTTCTTCAGTTGTGTGGTTGGTGATTTCTCCATGGTCTTCTTGCTTCTTTTGGTCACATGCTTCCACTCATCTGCTTTTGGAGGTTCTCTGACACTTTTTGCACCTTCTGTGACCAGTAGAGATGCTTCTGTTCTGTCTAGAAAGTCTTCATTCTCTTTGATGAGTTTCAAAGTTGCTATTCTTTCTTCCAGACCCCGCACCTTTTCTTCTAAAAGGGCCACTAGTCTACACTTCTGACAGGTGAAATTGGATTCTTCTTCTGGTCGATCTGTGAACATGTAGCACATGCTGCAGCTCACCATGTAGGTTGTCACATCTGCCATGTTGCTCCTAGATCCTGCTGACTTGCTGTGTGTTTTCCTTCTTGTGTAATCTACTCAGCCAAGCTCTCTTGCAATAATGTCCTACAGGCAAAAATTCGCGCGCCGTAAGGCGCGCGGTTTGGTGATGCTTTCGAAGCAGCTGGTCCCGGCTGTACCCAACGATCTTCTAGCTTAGGGAGACTTTGCTTCTCCCAGAAGGCACCTGGAATATGCAAATTAGCCTCCTGAAGCTTGAATCCCTGGTTTGGTGATGCTTTCGAAGCAGCTGGTCCCGGCTGTACCCAACGATCTTCTAGCTTAGGGAGACTTCGCTTCTCCCAGAAGGCACCTGGAATATGCAAATTAGCCTCCTGAAGCTTGAATCCCTGGTTTGGTGATGCTTTCGAAGCAGCTGGTCCCGGCTGTACCCAACGATCTTCTAGCTTAGGGAGACTTCGCTTCTCCCAGAAGGCACCTGGAATATGCAAATTAGCCTCCTGAAGCTTGAATCCCTGGTTTGGTGATGCTTTCGAAGCAGCTGGTCCCGGCTGTACCCAACGATCTTCTAGCTTAGGGAGACTTTGCTTCTCCCAGAAGGCACCTGGAATATGCAAATTAGCCTCCTGAAGCTTGAATCCCTGGTACATCTCTAATCCTTTTCAAAGACAGTTTTCAGGACTTGTGGGATTAACCACACATTTGGCTTCTTAGCATCGTAAAGGTTGTAAAAGCAATACAATAAGGTTAATTAGTACAAAGGAATGAACGGTGTTGACACGTAGCAGCGTCCATAAAAGCGCAATGCACCCCATGATCACTTCTCTGCCAGTACCTCTCACCCTCACATTCACACTCTAGATATCCTAAAATGTATATGTCTGTCCTGTATCATCACTGTCATTATGAGTGAAAAAGGTGCTACCTACTACAAGATCAGTGTCACAGGAATACTGCAACAGAGTGGGGTCAGACGATCGCAGCTTGACACGTGCAGTAGTTAGAACGGCTTCACGGTCCTATTAGTAATTATGGCTTTCATTGTTTTGTTGCTGCAAGGTTTAAACTGCTGGACTCCTGGAGTTCTCTGTCTTTGCTGCATCAGCTGTTCTGAGTTTGTTACTCCCTGCAGGTTTAAGAACTCTCCTCCTGACTTCCTTCTTTGCCAGTGAGAGATTTCCACTCCCTGGTTTGGAGTTGAAGGAGAAGTTCAGTGTTAGTAATAGGAGTTTGGAATGATTTTCAGGAGATCTTTGAGTGGAGTTGGCTTGTGCGTTTTCCTCTCTATCCTCTCCCATTTGGTTTTTCCCACCTACATCTCTCATGTTTCCCACTCGGTTGTTTTGCCAGTCTATTTGTATGATTGTAGTTTTCTTTTATCCCTGTCTGTTTACCCTTGTCTGTCTGGTTTGTTATATCCTATACACTTCTGCCCCATACCTCCCTGGGTGGGGGAAGGAACAGGTAAGTGTTAGTATAGGAGCATAGCAAGGTACAAGACCCTGGCGTCTCCACCATCAGGAGTAATCCGGGGGACAGGGATAGCCTATGGTTCTCCTAGCTCGAGGAACAGGGTAGGTGCCCATTGTCCCTGGCAATAATGTGACATCAGCAAACTTTTCTCCTGAAATACACTGTCCTACTTGTATAAAATGCTGCTTCTATCACTACTAGAGGTTTTGTATTAGTCCCTTTCACAGAGTTGTAAGTTAAGGCACCTGGGATTGTCCCCTTTCAGAAGTCTTTATGCCATACACTGAGTTTCTTGTAAAAAAAGAAATAAACTGAGCATTACTAACTATTTTGGATCCAATGCCGACTTTTGAGTACCGCCCCGGTATCTGTGACAGCCTCTTTTTTGTGCCACATCCAGGTGGTGTAGTGAGCATTCTTGTAAGGCTATGTTCACATTTGCGTTGTTGGGCGCAGCATTGGCGACGCGACGCAACCAACAACGCATGTATACAACGCAGCGTTTTGCGACGCATGCGTTGTCATAAGATCCTACAGATCGGGAATTTCGGCGCAGGGAAAACGCTACAAGTAGCGTCCCCTGTGCCCTGTCTTGTGCGTCTATATGACGCATGCGTCGTAAAATGCAGTACAATGCATACCGGCGCATGTCCATGCGCCCCCCATGTTAAAGATAGGGGCGCATGACGCATGCGTCGGTATGCGTCGCCGACGCTGCGCCCAACAACGCAAATGTGAATGTAGCCTTACTTGTGAACTCTCCTTTCCCCTGTATCTCTAGGAACATTCAATATCTTTGTGTATTTTTGTCTCTTCTTCCTTGTTTGCGTAGGCAATGATCTCTTCCCTTAACCCATAGGACCGCTATGTTGACAACACAAGAATAATAGTGACTTGAAGGCCATTATCCATGAGGAAAGGGTTAAGATTCCTCAGGGACACTGCCAGAAGCTGCTACCTGGCTATGCATCACCTTTGCAGGAAGGCCATAACAGCTAGAAGGGCAGCAGGTCATAACAGCCAGAGGGGCTCTGCTAAGTCCTAAATATGCTTGCTATGAAGGGAGTGAATAATTAGGAGACTGTAGTAGTCAGTAAAAATGGCATTTTGTGATGAATTTGGAAAAAAACATTTGATATATTATTTATATTTAAGTGTTTTAATTGTTCTTGTTTGATTATTACAAAGAGGAGAAAATTTGTCAATTTTGCTAAAAAAAAAAGTACATTTGCAACATGGGGCAGGTAAATAATTTTGATTGTAACTGTATATATAATATTTGCCATTGAGGATTCTGGGATAAATCTGATGGGTGCTGTAATATTTAATATCTGAATATATTGTTTTAGCCATTTCACAGGAGAGGGAGAGGCATAAAATTTGTGCTGTATAAACAGTAACAATAACAGGAACCTTAGAAAGTTTTCTCCTAGCTTGGATTACACGCGGTACAGAAAGTTACTGATTACAGACACTAATTGTAGGCACTCACAGGCATTCTGTACCGCGGCTGTCGTGATTCACGTGGCTCTGTGTAGGAGAAATCATCCGTAGCTCTTTATTCCGGATGACAGCGTATATACTTATTCTGTAAGATGCTCAGTAGAGAAATGAATCCTCAGAGCGGAGCCGACGTAAGAGCATTATCTCTTCTGCTGGCCCCATATTCTGTAGCTGGTCATTCCTAATAATAATACATCAGTTATATATAATTCATCTGAAGTCAAGGATCTAACACCCCCGCCTACCAATAGGGCCAAAATTATTGGTTCGTGCTCAGTTTACGAAAAGGCGTGTAATGTCAAGGAAATTACAAATGGCATTTCACAATTTGCATTTATATCTACAGATATTACTAATAATAATAATAATAATCTTTATTTATATAGCGCCAACATATTCCGCAGCGCTTTACAGTTTAACAGTTTCAAACACAAAAGTCATAAGTAACAACGTTAACAATACAATAATTAAAGCAAAATAAGACGACCCTGCTCGTGAGAGCTTACAATCTACAATGAGGTGGGGGAGATACAAAGTACAGGTGTGTACTAAGAGTGGTCCTCATCATTTGGATGCTTTATGCTTGTGTGTAGGCCACCCATCTGTATAAGAAGGATCCCTCCCTGACTGATAAGCATAGAGTAGAATTACTTCTTTTTAGATGTGAAGTTCTGGACACCATCAGATAATAAAAGGTTTAGCAAAGCAAGGTAGGCTAGGGATAAATCCTAGCTATGTAGGCTCTGATTAGTGCACCTGGTTGGCTAGGCATATAACCTCTCTAGGTGTTCATCTCAGTCAGTCGGCTGGAGGAAGCTGACCAGGGTGGATGTGTGTTGGAGTTGCAGAGAACTGAGTGAAAACTGCAGCCTGTTCAGTGTGAACTGTGCCCAGAGTTGAACACTTCTGTTAAGTGCTGGAAGCTGCTGGAGCTCAGGCTGAAGGTGATACCCAGACTAGTGGGATCGTTCCTCTTGTATAAAGTTCGCTCCAGGAGAAAGGTCTGTAATCTGTTTGAGTGAGCATATAAATGCCCTGCTAAATGAACTGCTTATTTGCTGAGATATCATTGTACCCAGAAGAGGCTGTTTTTGGTTTTGAACCTCTTGCAGTTTTATGAAAGCAATGAATCTGCAAGTGTTTGGACCAAACCGCATTGCCTGCGGGAACCCTACCCAATGCCTATCTGAAAGAGTGAAATCTTACAATGGGTAGAAATAGCCCCCCTTTTTGTACAAAAAGGGTTTTAGTATGTGCAGGTCCTGATTTTGGCTTTTGCACGAGGATACTGTGTGCCTAACGCCTAGTACCATTTCTGGGTGCAGTTCCTCTGTCCGAGAACGTACATTCAGTTGAAGTGAATTGTGGCGCAGAGACCCACTGGGTCCCTTCTCTGCAATACACGCCACCAGTCCATCTGAGGCCTGTAGCGGATGTCAGCGAGCCAGTCACAGGCTGAGCATGGCAATGATGTTATGCACTGCCCTTTACTTAGAGGTGTATCTAGGGTTTCTGGCACCCGGGGCAATAATTCATTTTGGCGCCCCAGAACACCAGGGACATATGGGTTTTTCACACTTCGTCATGTACCGACAAGCTCCTCTCCCTAATGCTCTCAATGTTCAGTGAAAAACTGAGAGAAGCAAGAAGAGAAGTTCATTGTCACAGGACCATAAGTCGCATTGAAGTCGCATATAAGTGAAGTGTCCATGTGACGACTACTGGAACCTGCAGAGCTGAATCTTGACATTGCAGACTTCTGAATTCTCACAACTAATGCACTGCACACTTTTAGGATTCTCCCTTTCCTGTGGACAGTCATGTCAGCACAAGCATGCGATTTGTATACCTCTGGCCACATACCGACTAGACGTGCCCGGCCTCGCTCAGTTCATTTTCATTGAGTGAGGCCACACATGTCACCTGACAGCGTGCAGGGCGCACGGTGAGAATTCAGAAGTCTGCAGTCACAAAGAATAACTGCAGACTCATTACAAACCTGGATATCCCCTTTAAAGCTCCTAACATAAATAAAAACATGAGAGTTAGTTAGTATCACGGCGCTATATAAATAAAAATTATTATTATTATTATTATATCACACATAACATTTACATCCAGGTACCTTATAGATGATGTCGTCTCTGGAGTCATTCTCTTCACACTGACCTTTCCTTTCCATACCGGCCCCCTCTTCACACTGTCCTCTCACACTGTGTCCCCCTATAGGGCCAAGTATTTATACTGTACTCTCTCATCACACACCCCCTCCTTGGTATACTGTCCCCTCCTGGCTGTGCCCTCACACTGTCCCTCCATGCTACATCCCCACTATTCAGTTTCTATTCTGTGCCCACTCACTTTTGTCCCCCCATACTGTCTCCTCACACTATTCCCCTCTCTCCTCATACTGTCTCCTCTCACATCCCTCTGTTCACCATACTGTCTCCTCACCTATTTACCACCTCACTTTCTAGACTACCTGCTCACCTAACTCCCCATACTGTGTCTGCACACATCCCATCACCCTCACTCCCCGTACTCTGTACACATACATTTTTCACATCGCTCTTCATACTGTGCCCTAATTCTTCCATATTGTTTCCTCATACATGCCCCCATTCCCTCATACTGTTTCCTCATACATGCCCCCCATTCCCCCATACTGTTTCCTCATACATGCCCCCCATTCCCCGTACTGTTTCCTCATACATGCCCCCCATTCCCCTGTACTTTTTCCTCATACATGCCTCCAATTCCCCCATACTGTTTCCTCATACATGCCCCCAATTCCCCATACTGTTTCCTCAAACATGCCCCCAATTCCCCCATACTGTTTCCTCATACATGCCCCCCATTCCCCCGTACGGTTTCCTCATACATGGCCCCCATTCCCCAATACTGTTTCCTCGTACATGCCCTCATTCCCCAATACGGTTTCCTCATACATGCCCCCAATTCCCCCATACTGTTTCCTCAAACATGCCCCCAATTCCCCCATACTGTATCGTCATACATGCCCCCCATTCCCCCATACTGTTTCCTCATACATGCCCTCATTCCCCCGTACTGTTTCCTCATACATGGCCCCCATTCCCCAATACTGTTTCCTCATACATGCCCCCAATTCCCCCATACTGTTTCCTCAAACATGCCCCCAATTCCCCCATACTGTTTCGTCATACATGCCCCCCATTCCCCCGTACGGTTTCCTCATACATGGCCCCCATTCCCCAATACTGTTTCATCGTACATGCCCTCATTCCCCAATACGGTTTCCTCATACATGCCCCCAATTCCCCCATAATGTTTCCTCAAACATGCCCCCAATTCCCCCATACTGTTTCGTCATACATGCCCCCCATTCCCCCATACTGTTTCCTCATACATGCCCTCATTCCCCCGTACTGTTTCCTCATACATGGCCCCCATTCCCCAATACTGTTTCCTCATACATGCCCCCAATTCCCCCATACTGTTTCCTCAAACATGCCCCCAATTCCCCATACTGTTTTGTCATACATGCCCCCCATTCCCCCATACTGTTTCCTCATACATGCCCCCCATTCCCCCATACTGTTTCCTCATACATGCCCCCCATTCCCCAATACTGTTTCCTCGTACATGCCCTCATTCCCCAATATTGTTTCCTCATACATGCCCCCAATTCCCCCATACTGTTTCCTCATACATGCCCCCAATTCCCCCATACTGTTTCCTCGTACATGCCCTCATTCCCCAATACTGTTTCCTCATACATGCCTCCAATTCCCCCATTTTGTTTCCTCATACATGCCCCCCATTCCCCTGTACTGTTTCCTCATACATGGCCCCCATTCCCCAATACTGTTTCCTCATACATGCCCCCCATTCCCCTGTACTGTTTCCTCATATATGCCCCCTATCTCCCCTTTTGCTCTTCATTATGTGTCCTCAAATCTCCCCCACACATTAAATCCCCCATTCCCACTCCAAATCTCACCCCACACATAATAAATTCCCCATCCCAAATTCTCCCCACACATAATAAATCCCCCTATCCCCATTCAAATTGTCCACACACATATTATTGTCCTCTACTCCACCCCATCATTGCTCTCTTCACCACCTCCATCATTGCCTTCTCCATCACGCCCATTATTGCCCATTTTACCACCTCCAGCATTTCCTCCCCCCAATCCCATCATTGCCTTTTCCACCACATCCATCATTTTCTCCTCCCCCACCATCCCCATCCTTGCCCATTCCACAACTTCCATCATTTCCTCCTCCCCCACCATCCCCATCCTTGCCCATTCCACCACTTCCATCATTTCCTCCTCCACCACCATCCCCATCCTTGCCCATTCCACCACTTCCATCATTTCCTCCTCCACCACCATCCCCATCATTGCTCTCTCCCGTCAGCCACATCATTGCCCTCGCCTCCCCCACCATCCCCATCATTGCCCTCTCCCCCCTCCATCCCCATCATTGCCCTCTCCTCCCCCACCATCCCCATCATTGCCCTCTCCCCGTCAGCCACATCATTGCCCTCTCCTCCCCCCCCTACACACACCATTTACCTCTCTGCATATTCCCCTGCAGCGCGCCACACACACACACACAGCACCTATATATATATATATATATATATATATATATATATATATATATATACACACACACACTATACACACACACCCCTCTCACCTCTCCTCGTGCTCTGCCGCAGCATCTCCTTTGCCTTCCTCTGACAGAGCTGGCTGCTGAATGATGAAATCATCCAGCGGTGCGTCTGTGTGAGAGGAAGCGCGGGCAGGAAGACAGATCGCTGCAGCTACGCTATTTTCCCTTGTAGGCAGCGGAGCTGCAGGGATTTCTCCCTGCCCGCCGCAGCCACCCTGCAGGGGCCCCCTCCACCGCCGGGCCCCAGTGCAGTATGTCCGCACATGTTGGGAGACGGCGTGCTGCAGCTTCTCTGTGCCGGCTGTCAGCTTGACATTCGGCACAGAGAACAGCTGACTCCCAGACCAGGGGTGGCAGAATGCAGCCGCCGGGGGAGACACTGCGGACCGCCACATTAGGCGGCCCGACTGCGCCCACCTGCCGGCTGCGCCGGGGGGGCCCTTGTAACCCTTAATGCACCCCTGAATTATGGGGTCGTGTCTGGGTTCTACAGCGCTAGGCAAAACAGAATTGTCTTAAAGGGCAAATAAACCTTGTCGTGGCTGGTGAGCACAGAAATATTCTGGATGAGAGTAAAAGTAAAGAAAATATTTGCTGCATGAGAACCCCGGTCATTACACATGGGCTTAGGGACTCAGGGGTCAGAAAATAATAAATACTCAATAGACTTGGTTTTCAGTGGACTTTCGCTTAAGACGCCTGATTTCTGTCCCTCTCGATAATCTAACACACTCAAGCGCTGGATTTGTTTTATTTTTGGATCCTTTTTCTTTTCCAATTGATTTTTCTATAAATCCAGAAGAAAAGAAATAGTGTTTGTGTGAAAACGTTGGTTGTCGGCTCTTTCTCTGCTGTGACGTCAATGATGTGACCTCCGCTTGTCTCCTATTAATAGCCCAGTGATGCGGCTGCCCGCCTGTAGCCTCAGGCCTTTCATCTATTTCTACTCCAGGGTCATCGCCATGACTTCCAGGACAGACGTCTGCACAGTAACGCAAATAAGGCTTGCGGCATTAGTACAGGGACCCAAGCCTTGGGTATTAGTGATGCCAGATAAACCTGTCCTGTCCTGTGAGATGGATGACCCCCTTCACCCAGCATAGGGTCGGTACGGTGCAATTGAGATCCAAAAAGTTACTAATGGCATGGCATTAGGGAGACAAGGGGCACAGGGGCAGGTGCCCTGGATGAAAAATTCTCAAGGGTGCACATTTTGGAAAAAAGAAAAAGAAAACAATTAAAGATTTTGGGCAGTGCACATAATCCCGACTTTTGGTCAAGGTCCCAGATCTACGAGCAAGTAACGCTTTAAACTGTGTCGGTGTCAACAAAATGTCGATACAGTTGGAGCTTGTGGTTAAACAGGGGAACATAGGATACCTCACCCCTCGCAATTCTGTGGCCACGACTTCCTGTAGAACTCGAGACTACAAGACATCAGCGCCGTAGCTCAGACGGCACAATGGCGTCAATTCTTGTCTACTCTTTGTGCATGAGAGAAGAGGACTCGATTACTCGGTTTTTTGTGGATGTTGTTACAAAGGTGACATTATTATTATTTTTAGAGAGGGCACTAATAATACTTTATAAAAAGCGCACTCAGAGGGCATTATTACTGGGTTAGCGGTAAAAAAACAAAGAACATTTGTCTTCTTACAGTTGCTTTGAACCCACATTACACCCCTGCCCACTGGAGTTGTCACCCGGATCTCCACAGACACTGAATGTCCTACACATTCATAATGCTTCCCTTCCTTAGAGCTCTGTCTGTGTATTGCCCTTTTCAGTGGTGCAACTACAGTTCCATTATAATAGATGAATGTGGATAAAATCCCCGCTGCTGCGACAAATGATGGATCCAGATATAGTTATAGGATGTTTGGGTGGTTTATTCAACGTGTTTCGAAGCTCATGGCTTCTTCTTCAGGAAGTTTCCACAGAAAGATATGACACATGGTACTATTGCCTCGCCTTTTTTGCACTTTTTTTGTCTCCTACCTTTCTATACTAACTACAGTTCCATGGGCCACGGTGTAAAATTGGGACCTCGATCCCCTTCACATGTTGGTCAGATGTTTGGGCGCTTTTAGTGTTCTACATTCTATAAGGACATAAGTGTTGCACCACCCCCGTCCCTTATTAATGTCCCCTTTCTAGGTATGTATGTCCCCCATCCTGGGCCCCTTTGTGATATATATGTATGTCCCCCATCATGGGCCCATCCTGATATATTTGCCCCTTATCCTGGGCCCTTTTTTTCATAAACGGAATGTTCTCCATCTTGGGCCCATGCTGAAATATCTGTCCCTTATCCTGGACCCCTTCCTGGTATATATGCCCCTCGTCCCAGGCTTACCATAGTAAATGTCCCCCATCCTGGTATATATGCCCCTTACCCTGGGTCCCTTCCTGGTATACATGCCCCCATCCTGGTATCCCTCATCCTGGACCCATCCTGGTATACATGTCCCTTATCCTTGTATATATGACTCCAATCTTTGTATATATGTCTTCTATCCTGGGCCCATCCTAGTATTTATGTCTGCCATCCTGGCATATATGGAACTTATACTGGTATATATGGCTCCCATCCTGGCATATATTTCCCCTATCCTGGTATATATGACTCCCATCTGGGCCCATTCTGGTATATACTGTATGTCCCCCATCTGCGCCCATCCCAGTAAATATGTTCCCATCCTGGTATATATGAATGTACCCCATCTGGGTCCATCCCATCCTAGTATACTGTATATGGCCCCCATCCTGCTATATACAGTACAGACCAAAAGTTTGGACACACCTTCTCATTTAAAGATTTTTCTGTATTTTTATGACTATGAAAATTGTACATTCACACTGAAGGCATCAAAACTATGAAGTGACACATGTGGAATTATATACTTAACAAAAAAGTGTGAAACAACTGAAATTATGTCTTATATTGTACATTCTTCAAAGTAGCCACCTTTTGCTTTGATGACTGCTTTGCACACTCTCGGCATTCTCTTGATGAGCTTCAAGAGGTAGTCACCGGGAATGGTCTTCCAACAATCTTGAAGGAGTTCCCAGAGATGCTTAGCACTTGTTGGCCCTTTTGCCTTCAGTCTGCAGTCCAACTCACCCCAAACCATCTCGATTGGGTTCAGGTCTGGCGTAGCACCCCATCACTCTGTCTTGTGTTGTGAGTTCTGTTTTTGGGCTCCCTCTGGTGGTTACTGATGGTACTGGGTGACTTGTCTTTCCTGGGTCTCTGGGTTCCACCTGTTCCATCAGGATATGGGAGTTTCCTATTTAACCTGGCTTTGCTGGCATTTCCTCGCCGGTTAGCAATGTATCCAGTGTGTCTTGTTACCTCTGCTCCCTGCTCCTAGAACCTTCTGGTCAAGCTAAGTTTGGATTTTCCTGTTTTGGTGTTTTGCTTTATTTGGTTTTTTAGTCCAGCCTGCAGATATGTGATTATTGCTGCTGGTTGCTCTAGTGGGCTGAAATTGCTCCTCATGTACCATGAGTTGGCACATGAGTTCAAGTAATTTCAGGATGGTTTTTTGAAGGGTTTTTCGCTGACCGCGCAGTTCACTTTTGTATCCTCTGCTATCTAGCTTTAGCGGGCCTCATTTTGCTGAAACTGTTTTCATACTGCGTATGTGCTTTCCTCTCATTTCACCGTCATTATATGTGGGGGGCTGCTATTTCTGTGGGGTATTTCTCTGGAGGCAAGAGAGGTCTGTGTTTCTTCTAATAGGGGAAGTTAGATCTTCGGCTGGAGCGAGACGTCTAGGATCATTGTAGGCACGTTCCCCGGCTACTTTTATTTGTGTGTTAGGTTCAGGGTCGCGGTCAGCTCAGGTTCCATCGCCCTAGAGCTTGTTTGTATCTGTGCTTGTCCTTTAGTGATCCCCTGCCATTGGGATCATGACAGTATAACCGGCCCACAAAGTGTTAATTGTATTGGCTGAAGTAGGAGGATAAGTAGTCTGAGGAAGGTTTTTTTTTTTTTTCTCTTTCCCTCAGAGTTTGCTGCTTAGCCTTATTGCAGCGTGGCTACTTCCTCCTCCTCTTAATCTTTGCATGGCTCTGATCCCAGCTGTTTATCATGGACGTCCAGAGTTTGGCTTCCAGCCTGAATAATCTTGCCGCTAAGGTTCAAAATATACAGGATTTTGTTGTACATGCTCCTATGTCTGAACCTAGAATTCCTGTCCCAGAGTTTTTTTCTGGAGATAGATCTCGTTTTCTGAATTTTAGGAACAATTGCAAGTTGTTTCTTTCTTTGAAATCTCGCTCCTCTGGAGACCCTGCTCAGCAAGTCAAGATTATTATATCTTTCCTGCGGGGTGACCCTCAGGATTGGGCATTTGCATTGGCACCAGGGGACCCTGCGTTGCTTAATGCGGATGCGTTTTTTCTGGCATTGGGTTTGCTCTATGAGGAACCTAACCAAGAGATTCAGGCTGAAAAAGCTTTGTTGGCCCTCTCTCAGGGGCAAGATGAAGCAGAAATTTATTGTCAAAAATTTCGGAAGTGGTCGGTGCTTACTCAGTGGAATGAGTGCGCCCTGGCTGCAAGGTTCAGAGATGGCCTTTCTGAGGCCACTAAAGATGTTATGGTGGGGTTCCCTGCGCCTACTGGTCTGAATGAGTCTATGACTATGGCTATTCAGATTGATCGGCGTTTACGGGAGCGCAAACCTGTGCACCATTTGGCGGTGTCTTCTGAACCGTCACCTGAGATAATGCAATGTGATAAAATTCAGTCCAGAAGTGAACGGTAAAATTATAGGCGGAAAAAAAGGTTGTGCTTTTATTGTGGTGATTCAGCTCATGTTATATCAGCATGCTCTAAACGCACAAAAAAGGTTGATAAGTCTGTTGCCATTAGTACTTTACAGTCTAAGTTCATTCTGTCTGTGACTCTGATTTGTTCATTATCATCCATTTCCGTCGATGCCTATGTGGATTCAGGCGCTGCCCTGAGTCTTATGGATTGGTCATTTGCCAATCGCTGTGGGTTTAGTCTGGAGCCTCTGGAAGTCCCTATTCCTTTGAAGGGAATTGACTCTACACCTTTGGCTATGAATAAACCTCAGTACTGGACACAAGTGACCATGCGTATGACTCCTGTTCATCAGGAGGTGATTCGCTTCCTGGTACTGTATAATTTGCATGATGTCCTAGTGCTTGGTCTGCCATGGTTACAAACTCATAATCCAGTCCTTGACTGGAAATCGATGTCTGTGTTAAGCTGGGGTTGTCAGGGGGTTCATGATGATGCACCTCCGATTTCTATCGCTTCATCTACTCCTTCTGAGATTCCTGTGTTTTTGTCTGACTATCGGGATGTTTTTGAGGAGCCTAAGCTCAGTTCGCTTCCTCCTCACAGGGATTGCGATTGTGCTATAAATTTAATTCCAGGCAGTAAATTTCCTAAAGGTCGTTTGTTCAATCTGTCAGTGCCAGAGCATACTGCTATGCGGGATTATGTTAAGGAGTCCTTGGAAAAGGGACATATCCGTCCATCTTTGTCCCCTTTGGGAGCAGGTTTTTTTTTCGTGGCCAAAAAAGATGGTTCCTTGAGGCCTTGTATAGATTATCGTCTTTTGAATAAGATTACCGTAAAATATCAGTATCCTTTGCCATTGTTGACTGATTTGTTTGCTCGCATTAAGGGGGCTAAATGGTTCACTAAGATTGATCTTCGGGGTGCGTATAATCTTATACGAATAAAGCAAGGTGAGGAGTGGAAAACCGCATTTAATACGCCTGAGGGCCATTTTGAGTATTTGGTAATGCCTTTCAGACTTTCTAATGCTCCTTCAGTCTTCCAGTCCTTTATGCACGATATTTTCCGTGAATATCTGGATAAATTTATGATTGTGTATTTGGATGATATTTTGTTTTTTTCTGATGACTGGGAGTCTCATGTTCAGCAGGTCAGGAAGGTGTTTCAGGTCCTGCGGGCCAATTCCTTGTTTGTAAAAGGCTCAAAGTGTCTCTTTGGAGTCCAGAAGATTTCTTTCTTGGGGTATATTTTTTCCCCTTCTACTATTGAGATGGATACCGTCAAGGTTCAGGCTATTTGTGACTGGACGCAGCCTACATCTCTTAAGAGTCTACAGAAATTCTTGGGCTTTGCTAATTTCTATCGTCGTTTTATAACTAATTTTTCTAGTGTTGTTAAGCCTTTGACGGATTTGACTAAGAAGGGTGCTGATGTTGCTAATTGGTCTCCTGCGGCTGTGGAGGCCTTTCAGGAACTTAAGCGCCGGTTTTCTTCTGCTCCTGTGTTGCGTCAGCCAGATGTTTCGCTCCCTTTTCAGGTTGAGGTTGATGCTTCCGAGATTGGAGCGGGGGCGGTTTTGTCACAGAGAAGCTCCGATGGCTCAGTGATGAAGCCATGCGCGTTTTTTTCTAGAAAGTTTTCGCCGGCTGAGCGGAATTATGATGTTGGTAATCGGGAACTTTTGGCCATGAAGTGGGCATTTGAGGAGTGGCGTCATTGGCTAGAGGGTGCTAGACATCGTGTGGTGGTCTTGACTGATCACAAAAATTTGATTTACCTTGAGTCTGCCAGGCGTCTGAATCCTAGACAGGCGCGTTGGTCACTGTTTTTCTCTCGTTTCAATTTTGTGGTTTCATACCTGCCAGGTTCAAAGAATGTGAAGGCGGATGCTCTTTCTAGGAGTTTTGTGCCTGACTCCCTTGGAAATTCTGAGCCCTCTGGTATCCTTAGGGATGGGGTGATTTTGTCTGCTGTCTCCCCAGACTTGCGACGTGCTTTGCAGGAGTTTCAGGCGGGTAAACCTGATCGTTGTCCGCCTGAGAGACTGTTTGTTCCGGATAATTGGACCAGTAGAGTCATCTCCGAGGTCCATTCTTCTGCGTTGGCAGGTCATCCTGGAATATTTGGTACTAGAGACTTGGTGGCCAGGTCTTTTTGGTGGCCTTCCTTGTCGAGGGATGTGCGTTCTTTCGTGCAGTCTTGTGAGGTTTGTGCTCGGGCTAAGCCTTGCTGTTCTCGGGCCAGTGGATTGTTGTCACCTTTGCCTATCCCGAAGAGGCCTTGGACGCACATTTCCATGGACTTTATTTCGGATCTCCCTGTCTCTCAAAAAATGTCCGTCATCTGGGTTGTGTGTGATCGCTTTTCTAAAATGGTTCATCTGGTACCCTTGCCTAAGTTACCTTCCTCCTCTGAGTTGGTCCCTCTGTTTTTTCAGAATGTGGTTCGTTTGCATGGGATTCCTGAGAACATCGTTTCTGACAGGGGATCCCAGTTTGTGTCTAGATTTTGGCGGACGTTCTGTGCTAAGATGAGCATTGATTTGTCCTTTTCGTCTGCATTCCATCCTCAGACGAATGGCCAGACTGAACGAACTAATCAGACCTTGGAAACTTATTTAAGGTGTTTTGTTTCTGCTGATCAGGATGACTGGGTTACCTTTTTGCCGCTGGCCGAATTTGCCCTTAATAATCGGGCTAGTTCTGCTACCTTGGTTTCTCCTTTCTTTTGTAATTCGGGGTTTCATCCTCGTTTTTCCTCTGGTCAGGTGGAACCTTCTGATTGTCCTGGAGTGGACATGGTGGTGGATAGGTTGCATCGGATTTGGAGTCATGTGGTGGACAATTTGAAGTTGTCCCAGGAGAAGGCTCAGCAGTTTGCTAATCGCCATCGCCGCGTGGGTCCTCGACTTCTTGTTGGGGACTTGGTGTGGTTGTCTTCTCGTTTTGTTCCTATGAAGGTCTCTTCTCCTAAGTTCAAGCCTCGGTTCATCGGTCCCTATAGGATCTTGGAAATTCTTAACCCTGTGTCGTTTCGTTTGGATCTCCCGGCATCGTTTGCTATTCATAATGTGTTCCATCGGTCGTTGTTGCGGAAGTATGAGGTACCTGTTATTCCTTCGCTTGAGCCTCCTGCTCCAGTGCTGGTGGAGGGAGAATTGGAGTATGTTGTGGAGAAGATCTTGGATTCTCGTGTTTCCAGATGGAAACTCCAGTATTTGGTCAAGTGGAAGGGTTATGGTCAGGAGGATAATTCTTGGGTGGTTGCCTCGGATGTTCATGCTGATGATTTGGTTCGCGCTTTTCATAGGGCTCATCCTGGTCGCCCTGATGGTTCTCGTGAGGGTTCGGTGACCCCTCCTCAAGGGGGGGGTACTGTTGTGAGTTCTGTTTTTGGGCTCCCTCTGGTGGTTACTGATGGTACTGGGTGACTTGTCTTTCCTGGGTCTCTGGGTTCCACCTGTTCCATCAGGATATGGGAGTTTCCTATTTAACCTGGCTTTGCTGGCATTTCCTCGCCGGTTAGCAATGTATCCAGTGTGTCTTGTTACCTCTGCTCCCTGCTCCTAGAACCTTCTGGTCAAGCTAAGTTTGGATTTTCCTGTTTTGGTGTTTTGCTTTATTTGGTTTTTTAGTCCAGCCTGCAGATATGTGATTATTGCTGCTGGTTGCTCTAGTGGGCTGAAATTGCTCCTCATGTACCATGAGTTGGCACGAGTTCAAGTAATTTCAGGATGGTTTTTTGAAGGGTTTTTCGCTGACCGCGCAGTTCACTTTTGTATCCTCTGCTATCTAGCTTTAGCGGGCCTCATTTTGCTGAAACTGTTTTCATACTGCGTATGTGCTTTCCTCTCATTTCACCGTCATTATATGTGGGGGGCTGCTATTTCTGTGGGGTATTTCTCTGGAGGCAAGAGAGGTCTGTGTTTCTTCTAATAGGGGAAGTTAGATCTTCGGCTGGAGCGAGACGTCTAGGATCATCGTAGGCACGTTCCCCGGCTACTTTTATTTGTGTGTTAGGTTCAGGGTCGCGGTCAGCTCAGGTTCCATCGCCCTAGAGCTTGTTTGTATCTGTGCTTGTCCTTTAGTGATCCCCTGCCATTGGGATCATGACAGTCTTGGTCAAATAGCCCTTAAACATCCTGTAGGTGTGTTTGGGGTCTCTGTCCTGTTGAAAAATAAATGATGGTCCAACTAAACGCCAAACAGATGGAATAGCATGCCGCTGCAAGATCCTGTGGTAGCCATGCTGGTTAAGTATGCCTTCAATTTTGAATAAATCCCCAACAGTGTCACCAGCAAAGCACCCCCACACATCACACCTCCTCTCCATGCTTCACGGTGGGAACCAGGTATGTAGAGTCCATCCGTTCATCTTTTCTGCGTCGCACAAAGACACGGTGGTTGGAACCAAAGATCTCAAATTTGGACTCATCAGACCAAAGCACAGATTTCCACTGGTCTAATGTCTAGTCCTTGGGTTCCTTAGCCCAAACAAGTCTCTTCTGTCCATAGCAGTGGTTTCCTAGCAGCTATTTTACCAGGAAGGCCTGCTGCACAAAGTCTCCTCTTAACAGTTGTTGTAGAGATGTGTCTGCTGCTAGAACTCTTTGTGGCATTGACCTGGTCTCTAATCTGAGCTGCTGTTAATCTGCGATTTCTGAGGCTGGTGACTCGGATAAACGTATCCTCAGAAGCAGAGGTGACTCTTGGTCTTCCTTTCCTGGGGTTGTCTGATGGTTTTTGCCACTGCACTTGGAGACACTTTCAAAGTTTTCCCAATTTTTCAGACTGACTGACCTTCATTTCTTAAAGTAATGATGGCCACTCGATTTTCTTTACTTAGCTGCTTTTTTCTTGCTATAATACAAATTCTAACAGTCTATTCAGTAGGACTATCTACTGTGTATCCACCAGACTTCTGCACAACACAACTGATGGTCCCAACTCAATTTGTAAGGCAAGAAATCCCACTTATTAAACTTGACAGGGCACACGTGTGAAGTGAAAACCATTCCCGGTGACTACCTCTTGAAGCTCATCAAGAGAATGCCAAGAGTGTGCAAAGCAGTCATCAAAGCAAAAGGCTACTTTGAAGAACCTAGAATATATGACATTATTTTAATTGTTTCACACTTTTTTGTTAAGTATATAATTCCACATGTGTTAATTCATAGTTTTGATGCCTTCAGTGTGAATGTACAATTTTAATAGTCATGAAAATACAGAAAAATCTTTAAATGAGAAGGTGTGTCCAAACTTTTGGTCTGTACTGTAAGTCCCCCATCTGAGCCCATATTGGTATATATGACTCGAATTCTGGTATATACCGTATTTTTCGGATTATTTTGAGGAGAAAAATATGAAAAAATATTTTTTAATAAAATGGTGGTGCTTCTTATAATCCTTGCATCTTATTGCTTACTGGGGGTGGTGGCTGCAGTGAAGCGGGGTCCCAG
The DNA here is from genome assembly GCF_032444005.1 of Ranitomeya imitator. NCBI lineage: Eukaryota > Metazoa > Chordata > Amphibia > Anura > Dendrobatidae > Ranitomeya > Ranitomeya imitator. The sequence goes on from NC_091284.1 coordinate 44,014,560, forward strand.
GGTCGCTTCTGGAGAAGGCAGGAGTGGGGTGATGCTGCAGGCCGCAGGCAGGGATGAGAGGGGGCTCCGATGTGCGGCACGCTGCTGCTGGGGTCTTGTGCTGCTGCAGAGGTCTAGTGTCTCTGGGTGCCCGGTGGTTGCTGGCCAGTGCTGCGGGTGTCTCCAGTGCCCAGCGGTGCTGGTGGTTATCTGGAGCTGCCAGGGCTCAGCCGACATTTTGCGACAGATCAGAGCCCCGGCAGTTCCACAGCTCCATGTGCGCTGGTCTCCGGGAATATGGCCACTGCAGGGGGCGGCACGTGCGCAAATGGTGATCTCGGGATCAAGATCTCGAGAGATGAGATCTCAGCAAACTGCCAGATACCCGGACACCGCCTCATCCCAGCCTGCAGCCTACACCCACGTGACGGTAAGGCATGTTCGCTTTCTAAGATGCACCCCCATTTTCCCCCCAAGTTTAGGGGAAAAAAGTGCATCTTAGAAAGCGAAAAATACGGTATGTCCCCAGTTCTGCCACTGTTCCTTAATGCATTAAAAAAATTATTCTACCCACTTTCCCTCTGTTCCCCCCCTGAACAGCTTCCGCTTCTGAAGCTAGCAGCAGACTTTTGCATGTAAGTAAAGGCAGTGGCGTATCTAGGGGGGGCAGCCGGGGCATGTGCCCCGGGCGGTGCTGGCAGGGGGGCGCTGTTGGGTCGCCTAATGTGGTGGACCGCAGTGTCTCCCCCAGCGGCTACATTCTGTCGCCCCCGGTCTGGGAGTCAGCTGTTCTCTGTGCCGAATGTCAAGCTGACAGCCGGCACAAAGAAGATGCAGCACGTCGGCTCCCAACATGTGCGGACATACCGCACCGGGGCCCGGCTTTGGAGGGGGCCCCTGCAGGGTGGCTGTGGCAGGCAGGGAGAAATCCCTGCAGCTCCACTGCCTACAAGAGAAAATAGCAGCGGAGCTGCAGCGATCTGTCTTCCTGCCCGCGCTTCCTCTCACACAGACGCGCCACTGGATGACATCATCATTCAGCGGCCGGAAGAGGAAGGCGATGGAAATGCTGCGGCAGAGCATGAGGAGAGGTGAGAGGGGTGTGTGTCTATATATATAGAGGTGCTGTGTGTGTGTTTGTGTGTGGCGCGCTGCAGGGGAATGTGCAGAGAAGTAAATGGTGTGTGTGTGTGTGTGTGTGTGTGTGTATAGAGGGAGGTGAGGGCAATTATGGGGCTGACGGGCAGAGGGCAATGATGGGGATGGTGGGGGAGGAGAGGGCAATGATGGGGCTGACGGGGAGAGGGCAATGATGTGGATGTGGGGGAGGAGAGGGCAATGATGGGGCTGACGGGGAGAGAGCAATGATGGCGATGGTGGTGGAGGAGGAAATGATGGAAGTGGTGGAATGGGCACGGATGGGGATGGTGGGGGAGGAGGAAACGATGGATGTGGTGGAAAGGGCAATGATGGGATTGGGGGGAGGAAATGCTGGAGGTGGTGAAATGGGCAATGATAGGCATGATGGAGAAGGCAATGATGGAGGTGGTGAAGAGAGCAATGATGGGGTGGGGTAGAGGACAATAATATGTGTGTGGACAATTTGAGTGGGGATAGGGGGATTTATTATGTGTGGGGAGAATTTGGGGATGGGGAATTTATTATGTGTGGGGTGAGATTTGGAATGGGGATGGGGGATATAATGTGTGGGGGAGATTTTAGGACACAAAATGAAGAGCAAAAGGGGAGATGGGGGCATATATGAGGAAACAGTACAGGGGAATGGGGGGCATGTATGAGGAAACAATATGGGGGAATTGGGGGCATGTATGAGGAAACAGTATTGGGGAATGAGGGCATGTACAAAGAAACATAATTGGGGAATGGGGGCATGTATGAGGAAACAGTATGGGGGAATGGGGGGCATGTATGAGGAAACAGTATGGGGGAATTGGGGGCATGTTTGAGGAAACAGTATGGGGGAATTAGGGGCATGTATGAGGAAAAGGGGGAATGGGGGGCATGTACGAGGAAACAATAGGGGAATGGGGGCATGTATGAGGAAACAGTATGGGGGAATGGGGGGCATGTATGAGGAAACAGTATGAGGGAATGGGGGCATGTATGAGGAAACAATATGGGAGAATGAGGGCACAGTATGAGGAGTGATGCAAAAAATGTAAAAAATGTAAAAAAAAGTATGGGGAGTTAGGTGAGCAGGTAGTCTAGAAAGTGAGGTGGTAAATAGGTGAGGAGACAGTATGGTGAACAGGGGGATGTGAGAGGAGACAGTATGAGGAGAGAGGGGAATAGTGTGAGGAGACAGTATGGGGGGACAAAAGTGAGTGGGCACAGAATAGAAACTGAATAGTGGGGGTGTAGCATGGAGGGACAGTGTGAGGGCACAGCCAGGAGGGGACAGTATACCAAGGAGGGGGTGTGTGATGAAAGAGTACAGTATAAATACTTGGCCCTATAGGGGGGACACAGTGTGAGAGGACAGTGTGAAGAGGGGGCCGGTATGGAAAGGAGAGGTCAGTGTGAAGAGAATGACTCCAGAGACGACGTCATCTATAAGGTACCTGGATGTAAATGTTATGTGTGATACTAACTAACTCTCATGTTTTTATTTATGTTAGGAGCTTTAAAGGGGATATCCAGGTTTGTAATGAGTCTGCAGTTATTCTTTGTGACTGCAGACTTCCGAATTCTCACAGTGCGCCCTGCACGCTGTCAGGTGACATGTGTGGCCTCACTCAATGAAAATGAACTGAGCGAGGCCGGGCACGTCTAGTCGGTATGTGGCCAGAGGTATACAAATCGCATGCTTGTGCTGACATGACTGTCCACCGGCATGGGAGAATCCTAAAAGTGTGCAATGCATTAGTTGTGAGAATTCAGAAGCCTGCAATGTCAGGATTTAGCTCTGCAGGTTCTGGTAGTCGTCACATGGACACTTCACTCATATGCAACTTCCATACTTATGGTCCTGTGACAACGAGTTTCTCTTCAGCTTCTCTCAGTTTTTCACTGATTATTGAGAGCATTAGGGAGAGGAGCTCATCGGTACATGACTAAGTGTGAAAATCGCATATATTCTTGTTGGGAGGGGCGCCAAAATGAATTCTTGCCCCGGGTGCCAGACCCCTAGATACACCTCTGATCCTGCTTCCCTTCTTATAGTCGACATCTTCTGATTGTTGTAGGTGGCATGATGACATCATTGCGCCACCATCAGTGCAGTAGAGGAAGTGCAGGCAGCAGCTACCTGCCCATCACTGAGCTAATGAAGACAAATTTGATCATAATGGGGGCAATCAGTTCTTGGGCCCCTCCAAAGTCTCAATATAATCTGCCGCTGACCTAAGACCAGATCCTCTACACAAATACAGACCCCATCCTAGGCTCCCCAAAATGAATATAGACCCCAGACAAGACCCTCCCTAAACAAATCGTTAGTCCTTGGATCAGGACCCCTAAATAAATATCAAACCTTTCCCTCCAAATAAAAATATAGACCCTGGGCCATCTATAGAAATATAGTCCTCTGCTGAGACGCCTAAATAAATACAAACCATAGATCAGACCACCTAAATGATGTCTAGGTGATGCCAGAAAATGTGTTTTACTTGTCCTTTAAGCCTAACAATCGATTCTCTAGATGCCCTGAGACTACACCTGGAATCCTCCTACCAACCTTTATACTAAATGGTGTACTACTAATAGTGGCAGACAACGCTGCTGCTATGGGGCCCTGATGCCTAGTGCTATCGGGCCCTGATGCCTAGTGGCTATGGCTGCCTGGTGGCCATGGGCCCTAGTGGCACTGCCCCACTCCGCACCTGGATTTCAACTGTATCTCTATCATAAGGATGCACCATTCAGCCTTTGTGTCTCAGTACAGCAGGCCTGAAGACATCATTTGATTGCTCCTGCTACTCGAAGCCTGAGAACACACATTGCACAGATGAACATCACATCAGGGGAATGGGGTTAGAGGAGTATTTTTTTATGCCATCATACTGTGAGGGGTGAGCTATGGTGGCATCAAGCTATGTGGAACATTGTGGGGGAATCATATTGTATAGAGGGCTGTGAACGAATCATAATATGTGGAGCTGAGGGGACATCAAACACTGTGGGTAACTGTAGGGATATCATATTGTGTCTGCAGCTGTGTGGGTATCATAGTATGTGGGGGACATCGTACTGTGTAGGGAGTGTAACACCCCAGGTAACCGGTTGTTACAGTCATGTTGCATTCCTTTCGGGAAGGGCGATATCATGCTTTTCTTTACCAGGTAAGCACCTACATTCAACACATTCTGAATCCAGGCCAGAAGGGGGAGCTCTGAACCCGGATTCAGGGGAGCTTCCCTAGCTTTAAGTATTCTGATCTGGAGGAGGAGTTAGTTTAGTCTGGAGCAGACAGAGAGGAGGGAGAGCAGAGAGAGCACGGAGCCGTGCAGCCAGGTCTGAGCTGCAGCTCTGGGAAAGGAATATAACCCGAGGGGTTGAATGATAGTGAAGCATTAGAGGAAAGGAGCACAGAAGGAGGAAATGGGCTCAGAGGGGAACTGTGACCGGGCGCCCTCAGAGCCAAAGCACAGGAACCGGGAACCTGAGGTTGTGTTGTACTCCAGGTCACACAGCAGAACCGGAGGGCATAGAACTGTATGTGATTTGCCCACACCACACCTGGAGGTGAAGCAGTACTCTATGAGCCCGGGTCATGATAGAGACCCTATAAAGAGGCTCACACTGTCCATCATACAGGTAACTGTCTCAGGACAGGAGAGAGAGGACTTTGCCAGTAAGCTACAGGCAGCAGGGACCTCGCAAACAAGCGTGAGTAGGAAAGGCTTACAAACCTCACCTGGGAGAGGGATCTACCTTTGCTTTCAGGCCGGTCGGACCAAATCATCACCTGTTCCTGGTACCCAGGACTGTGGCCTGCTACCATCAGTAAACCAGGTAAAGACGTTACAACCTTGTGTCCTCCATTTCTTATCAGCATTCACCACCCTTGCCATACACCTTGGAAGCCCTTGAGATTCAACTTCACCTGTGGGAAGTTATACCATCTAGCTGCCATAACATCACCCCAGAGGACCCCTTTAAGCAGCATCGGTCGCCACTGACCGAATACCACAGGTGGCGTCACAAATACAAACTTTATTAAATCCTTAAAAGACCTTCCCACAGACCGGGTCACAGCCACTGTGACATCCCCTTTGAGTACCGGACCCGATACGAGTACCCCAGGAGCTGTGAGGATATCATATGTGGGGACATCATACTGTGTAGTGAGTCGGGGGACATCATACTGTATGGAGGGATGTGAAGACATCATACTGTTTGGGGAGCTGTGAGGACATCATACTGTGTGGGGACCATCATACTTTGTGGGTATCTGTGGGGACACCATAGTGTGTAGGTGGCTGTGGAGATATCATACTGTGTAAGGGGCTGTGGGGTCATTATACTGTGTGGAGAGGTGTTGGGTCCATTATACTGTGTTAATAGGATGTGGGGCCATCATAACATGCTGGGGGTCGATCACACTGTGTGGGTGGCTGTGGGGACATCCTACTTTAAGACTGCGGTAACCATCATACTGAGTGGGGGGATGTGGGCGCACCACACTGTGTAGGGTGCTGTGGTGGCATTAAACTGTGCAAGGGCATCATACTGTGAGGGGTGCTGTGGGGGGCATCATACTGTGTGTCAAGAGGTGTGGGAGAACCATACTGTGTAGGGCCCATTATACTGAAAATAGGGAGCTGTGGGTGCTATCATACGGTGTGTGTGTGAGGAGCAACATTGAGGTAAATTGTGCAGGGTGGTGGAAATGGAATTATATTGTGTGTGTGTGCAGGGGGGGGGGTGACATTTTTGTGGCCATCATATGCTATGGGAGCCATGAAATGGGGATCGCAGTGGGTGAGAATACTAAAGGGCTTCAGTAGAGGCACGATCACTGTGTAAGTGCTGCAATACATCTTCTAAACTGTATTTCAAAGTTGGGAGTTTCGTCCTTCTGTGACTGTGCCTATGCACCATGACGCTGCCTTCTCCGCTATTCCTTTGCTTAAGGGGAGCCTTAGACCCCATGATTTCTATCTATGCCCCTATATATACTGTCACTAAATTGATTTTTTTTTTTTTTTAAAGAAAAAAAAAATCAGACTATTCATTTTGTGCATTTAGTCACAAGGGGTGGAAAAAAAACATCAAATTGCATAATGTTATCCACCAGCAAACGCAAAAATCCTCCATATTAGAATGCACAGTATTCATTTAACACACCAGCGCCCCCTGCTGCACATAACTGTAACTGCAGAAATTGTGCTGGTGGGAATCTTGATTTTTTTTTTCTTATGCTCTTATTAAAGGGGTTACAAGAGTAAAACTTATGTAAAAAGCAATGGTGCTAATGAATCCAGGGAAAATATATTCATGATGTTTTTATTCTAAATATTTATTAGGGAGTCTTTCAGACTGAAAGGGGTCTTCCAGGTTACACAATCTCTATTTGTCAGACAGGTCCATGGGTAATAACTCATCATAAGGTATCACTTTTCTTGGAGTTTCGACGATCAGCTGGAGAAGAGTTTGCCAACAAGTGTTTAATTTCCCTATAGCGCCACCACGGATGAAATGGCGCATTACACAGTGTAGGATAAATTCATCCTTGGAAATGCTGGGTCCTCCAGAGACTCTGGCTATTGAAGGAAGGTCCAAGTTGGATGATTTGATACTATCAAAACACTAAGTGGTAAAGTCACAGAGTAAGAGACCACGTTAAGAAGTTCAGTCTGGTCTATAAGGACACATATGGGTGTTGCTATAATGGGGTGCAGAGATGGCGGTCACAACTGGGCCCTTGGCTGCTCGACCACATAAGAAGACACCAGCTCAACTCCATTGAATGAAATAGGACAGAGCTGCAATACCACACACAACCTGAGTGCAAGTGTGGTGCTGTTCCTGGTAGAAACAGACAGATTTTATGTAGTCCATCATTTTCAAGCATCCCAAAAAAAAAATGTTTCTAACACGAAATGGATTTTAGAAACAAATATTCATTCATCATTTGGTTCCTACCCAACATAGCAGAAGGATTGGAGCGGCCATGAGGCAGCTGTCTGTGGCTTTTCCCAGCCAATTCGATCTGGCATCAAACCGGATCACGCTGAAGAAGCGTAACACAGGAAGCTGCATCGCTTCAGCAATGATCGGATGAAAAAAAAAAAATCACCGCAAGGTGACAACAGATATCACATCCTAATATGGACTAATGACCAGTCCTTGCCAGTATGTCCCAAAGGGCGGATTCAGACGTCCGTACAGACGTCAGTCTGAGAGCGGGCTGCAATGCATGGACTGGCCATGGGTCTCCCAACCAGAGAGCGGCAGCTTTATATATTTCTATAAGACTGTCACACTCGAGTCGGGAGACCCGCGGCAAGCCTGTGCATTACGGCCTGATCTCAGACCGATTTGTACAGACATCTGAATGCGCCCAAGCAGTGAGTTGTGAGCCCAATCAGGTCTTTTGTATGCAGTCCCCAATTTGTTGGGACTGTCCCAATTTTTGTAGGCAGTCCTGGCACATTTACAATCAACTGTTGACAAAAATGGGAAAAACTCATCCACATGTGGACACCATGCACCATTGGGGCAGATATAATTATGCCTGGCCGAACACGACATTTATGAAGCCCCCCACATTTTTGCTACATATAAATTTGTCTAGAAAAAATAGGCTTGTGCCAAGTGAGAGAACTAAGTTACCAAGATTTTCCATGTTGGATATATCCGCACGTTCAGAAAATTCTGCTGCAAATCCCGATGTGTTGACAAGAAAAACCGCTGGGTAGAATACACACGTTTTTTGCATAGCTTGCATTAGGAAAATGCCTTCTTAGTTAACCTCATACACTTTGAAGTTGTAGACTTGGTTGTGTGGTGTGCTGATTCCAATGGGTCATCTTGTGAGCATGGTAATGCTGTTAAGACTGCAGATTTCTGTTTGCGGCGCAGTTGTTGCCTAATGGCATCCTGTGATAATCTAATGACTTTTGCATCAGGGGACTCATGTGCTTGACGCCTATGCTTATATGCATTGTTTCTGTCCCAGCGATGCTGTTGCTCTTCAAGAGTCTCATTTGCCCGTTGTTGTCTTTGACATTGTGCCTTTGCTGCTTTCCTTTCATTGTCATTGGCGTACTTTTTTAAGAGGAGCCATGTTGGCGTTGATATTTGCTTTTTAAAGGGGTTTTCCCACGAACGAAAGTTAGTTTTAAAAATTGGCGGTGTTTGACCGTGTACAGAACATACCACATCTTCTGGGCAGGGGAGGAAGCAAAAGACAATACTGACATAACAGCAGGAGATCGCAGAGGATACATTTTGTGAGGTAAAATATTGTTTAAAAAGTCAGTGAAATATTTTACCTCACAAAATGAATCCTCTGTGATCCCCTGCTGTAATGTCAGTATTGTCTTTTGCTTCCTCCCCTGCCCAGGAGATGTGGTATGCTCCATACACGGTCAGACACAGACAATTTTTAAAATGAACTTTCGTTCGTGGGAAAACCCTTTTAATGTGACCGGCTTCCTCTGCCTGTAGACACGTCACGCATCTGCCACCGTGATCAGCCGAATGATTCACTAAGGATGAAGCAATACCAGCAAGCAAAAAAGAAAAGGGCACACAGCAACAAGTGACAGCAAAAAGTACAGCCAAGAAGCAACGAAGAGTGGTGGTGGTGGGAGACGCACTACTGAGAGGCACAGAAGCAGCCATCTGCAGACCGGACATAACTGCAAGAGAAGTATGCTGCCTTCCAGGTGCGATGATCAAGGATGTGACCGATAGGATACCAAAGCTCTTCAGCTCCAAGGACGTCCACCCATTTCTTCTGATACATGTTGGCACCAATGACACGGCAAGGAAAGACCTACCAACAATCTGCAAAGACTTTGAAGAGTTGGGGAAGAAAGTAAAGGAACTGGATGCACAGGTAGTTTTTTCTTCTATCCTTCCAGTAGACGGGCATGGCACCAGGAGATGGAACAGGATCCTTGATGCAAACAACTGGCTAAGACGATGGTGCAGACAACAAGGATTCGGATTCCTGGACCACGGTGTGAATTACTGGTACGATGGACTCCTCGCCAGAGACGGACTACACCTCAACAAACCTGGGAAACACACATTCGCCAGAAGACTCGCTACACTCATCAGGAGGGCGTTAAACTAGAAGAAGAGGGGACGGGAAGAAAAACATTAGACTTGAACAAAGAAGACTCAGGAAAACATACTCAGATGGGAGGTAAGAACATTTTTAAAACAATCCACAGCGAGGAGATTGGAACAAAACAAAATCCTCTAAACTGCATGCTCGCAAACGCCAGAAGCCTGACAAACAAGATGGAAGAACTAGAAGCAGAAATATCTACAGGTAACTTTGACATAGTGGGAATAACCGAGACATGGTTAGATGAAAGCTATGACTGGGCAGTTAACTTACAGGGTTACAGTCTGTTTAGAAAGGATTGTAAAAATCGGAGAGGAGGAGGGGTTTGTCTCTATGTAAAGTCTTGTCTAAAGTCCACTTTAAGGGAGGATATTAGCGAAGGAAATGAGGATGTCGAGTCCATATGGGTCGAAATTCATGGAGGGAAAAATGGTAACAAAATTCTCATTGGGGTCTGTTACAAACCCCCAAATATAACAGAAACCATGGAAAGTCTACTTCTAAAGCAGATAGATGAAGCTGCAACCCATAATGAGGTCCTGGTTATGGGGGACTTTAACTACCCGGATATTAACTGGGAAAGTGAAACCTGTGAAACCCATAAAGGCAACAGGTTTCTGCTAATAACCAAGAAAAATTATCTTTCACAATTGGTGCAGAATCCAACCAGAGGAGCAGCACTTTTAGACCTAATACTATCCAATAGACCTGACAGAATAACAAATCTGCAGGTGGTCGGGCATCTAGGAAATAGCGACCACAATATTGTACAGTTTCCTAGAAATAGGAAAAACCCAATGTGGCTAAACAAAGAAGTAAGACAGGCAATTAACAGTAAAAAGAAAGCATTTGCACTACTAAAGCAGGATGGCACCATTGAAGCTCTAAAAAACTATAGGGAGAAAAATACTTTATCTAAAAAACTAATTAAAGCTGCCAAAAAGGAAACAGAGAAGCACATTGCTAAGGAGAGTAAAACTAATCCCAAACTGTTCTTCAACTATATCAATAGTAAAAGAATAAAAACTGAAAATGTAGGCCCCTTAAAAAATAGTGAGGAAAGAATGGTTGTAGATGACGAGGAAAAAGCTAACATATTAAACACCTTCTTCTCCACGGTATTCACGGTGGAAAATGAAATGCTAGGTGAAATCCCAAGAAACAATGAAAACCCTATATTAAGGGTCACCAATCTAACCCAAGAAGAGGTGCGAAATCGGCTAAATAAGATTAAAATAGATAAATCTCCGGGTCCGGATGGCATACACCCACGAGTACTAAGGGAACTAAGTAATGTAATAGATAAACCATTATTTCTTATTTTTAGGGACTCTATAGCGACAGGATCTGTTCCGCAGGACTGGCGCATAGCAAATGTGGTGCCAATATTCAAAAAGGGCTCTAAAAGTGAACCTGGAAATTATAGGCCAGTAAGTCTAACCTCTATTGTTGGTAAAATATTTGAAGGGTTTCTGAGGGATGTTATTCTGGATTATCTCAATGAGAATAACTGTTTAACTCCATATCAGCATGGGTTTATGAGAAATCGCTCCTGTCAAACCAATCTAATCAGTTTTTATGAAGAGGTAAGCTATAGGCTGGACCACGGTGAGTCATTGGACGTGGTATATCTCGATTTTTCCAAAGCGTTTGATACCGTGCCGCACAAGAGGTTGGTACACAAAATGAGAATGCTTGGTCTGGGGGAAAATGTGTGTAAATGGGTTAGTAACTGGCTTAGTGATAGAAAGCAGAGGGTGGTTATAAATGGTATAGTCTCTAACTGGGTCGCTGTGACCAGTGGGGTACCGCAGGGGTCAGTATTGGGACCTGTTCTCTTCAACATATTCATTAATGATCTGGTAGAAGGTTTACACAGTAAAATATCGATATTTGCAGATGATACAAAACTATGTAAAGCAGTTAATACAAGAGAAGATAGTATTCTGCTACAGATGGATCTGGATAAGTTGGAAACTTGGGCTGAAAGGTGGCAGATGAGGTTTAACAATGATAAATGTAAGGTTATACACATGGGAAGAAGGAATCAATATCACCATTACACACTGAATGGGAAACCACTGGGTAAATCTGACAGGGAGAAGGACTTGGGGATCCTAGTTAATGATAAACTTACCTGGAGCAGCCAGTGCCAGGCAGCAGCTGCCAAGGCAAACAGGATCATGGGGTGCATTAAAAGAGGTCTGGATACACATGATGAGAGCATTATACTGCCTCTGTACAAATCCCTAGTTAGACCGCACATGGAGTACTGTGTCCAGTTTTGGGCACCGGTGCTCAGGAAGGATATAATGGAACTAGAGAGAGTACAAAGGAGGGCAACAAAATTAATAAAGGGGATGGGAGAACTACAATACCCAGATAGATTAGCGAAATTAGGATTATTTAGTCTAGAAAAAAGACGACTGAGGGGCGATCTAATAACCATGTATAAGTATATAAGGGGACAATACAAATATCTCGCTGAGGATCTGTTTATACCAAGGAAGGTGACGGGCACAAGGGGGCATTCTTTGCGTCTGGAGGAGAGAAGGTTTTTCCACCAACATAGAAGAGGATTCTTTACTGTTAGGGCAGTGAGAATCTGGAATTGCTTGCCTGAGGAGGTGGTGATGGCGAACTCAGTCGAGGGGTTCAAGAGAGGCCTGGATGTCTTCCTGGAGCAGAACAATATTGTATCATACAATTATTAGGTTCTGTAGAAGGACGCAAATCTGGGTATTTATTATGATGGAATATAGGCTGAACTGGATGGACAAATGTATTTTTTTGGCCTTACTAACTATGTTACTATGTTACTGCGTCTGCGCGGAATTCAGACCGCTGCCATCCTTGTGCAGATAGATAGCGGCAGTCACAATAAAACTGCGCATGTGCTCCTCCTGTACAAAGATGGCAGCGTTCAGTGAATCGTTCGGCTCATCCTGGCGACGGTGTTCTGCTGATGGTACCGCGCAAGAGGCTCCATATGGTGTATACAGTGTGTGTGGTGCGTACGGCGTATAGTGTTTGTGTGTGGTGCGTACGGCGACGGTGTTCTGCTGGTGGTACCGCGCAAGAGGCTGGTACCACCGGCAGTTTCCATATTGAGACACCCATCACTTGGATGTTCCAATATGGAAGTCGGTGAACTTCCGCCGCTTGGAATTCTGGGATCCGGACACATCTGGACGGAACATGATGTGAAGACATTAGAAGGTAAGTATATATTAAGATATACAGCTCTGGCAAAAATTAAGAGACCACTGCAGAGTTTTATAAAAATCACCATCTTTACACGTCTGACAGCCTTTCCATTCCAGGGTCAGTTGAATTCCAACCAGACTACACCTCATTCTACTTAATGTGCTTCTGATTAGGTGATCACCTGAACCAAATCTTATTTAACGAAGGAAAGTATAAAAACACTGCTGTGGTGTTCACAATCCTCTTGCAATAGGACAAGCTGGATGGCAAAACAAGTGCTAGTATTATCCCAAAAGTAATAGGAATGAAAAAATAACTTTTAACTATGCCAAAGGAGTTAAAAAGAAAAGTCTTGAGTGAGGAAAAGAAAGTCTCAATTCTGGCTTTACTAGCAGAGGGACACAGTGAGCGTCATGTTGCCTCCATCCTTAACATTTCTAAGACGGCAGTCCATTACAACAAGTTCAAGCTGCAGATATTGGGGACAACGAAGTTATAGACCGGCAGAGGGCGAAAACGACTCTCCACTGACTGGGATGGCCGTCATCTAATTCGAATGTCACTCAGCAACCGCAGAATGACATCAACTGACCTACAAAAGGAATGGCAGCTGGGGTGAAGTGCACGGCAAGAACAGTTTGTAGCAGGCTCCTAGAGGCAGGACTCAAGTCATGTAAAGCTAGAAAAAAACAATGCATATTTTTGTTATTTTGACCATTTCTCATTTTCAGAAAATAAATACAAAATTTATTGCTTGGAACTTCGGAGACATGTTGTCAGTAGTTTATAGAATAAAAGAACAATTTACGTTTTACTCAAAAATATACCTATACAGAGAAAAATCAGACAAACTTAAAATTTTGCAGTGATCAGATTTTTGTCAGAGCTGTATATATATATTACACATGTACATATATAGAGAGTGGCATGTACAAGTTTGGGCACCCCCTGGTCAAAATTACGGTTATTGTGAATATATAAGCAAGTTGAAGATTAAATGATCTCCAATAGGACTAAAATTAACAAATTTTTATTTTAGGCAAAAAAAAAAAATATTGTGACAAAGTCCTTGGTAAAGTAATGGAAAGGAGAAATGTGTCACTGCGCTTAATGGCGTCAGTGATGTGAAACCAGAGAATTTTCCTCCAGCACAGTAGTTGTGATGGTTAAGTTAAAGTTGCATTTATAGGCTGGTTTTATGTGGACACTCATAGAGCGGGTGGGAGAATGTCCACCTTATCTCCACCTGCAGAGTCCTGACAGGACCTGTGATGTCACAATCATGTGATCAGTCACATGATGGAAGAGTCACATGGTCTGGGGCTTAAGTACTTGGCTTCCCAAGGCAGTTGTGTTGTGGGTCTGGAAAGGAACACTCCAGAGAAGTGGTTTTGTGCTGTGATTTATGCCTGAACCTTGAGTGGGCTGCCCCGCTACTACAAAAACTGTACCTAGAGTTACTGTTTTCTTTTACTTTGCTGTTTTGCCCAGATGGCTGTGTTTATTTTGTGCTTGACCCTTGGTTTATGCCACGCTTAAGAAAACCAAGTGCATATTTCAAGCTGCAGAGAAATTTATTTTTCTTTCTGGTTGGTCAAGAAAAATGACTTTTGTTAATGTAAACCTGTAATATTGACTTGTAAGTTGACAATTTGTTTTAACATATTGTGCTCTTATCCTGGATGACTAGTGATATAGGGTCATGGAACAATGATGTTTGCTGATATGTATGGGGCAGCACGGTGGCTCAGTGGTTAGCATTGCAGCACTGGAGTCCTGGGTTCTAATCCCACCCAGGACAACATCTGCAAGGAGTTTGTATGTTCTCCCCGTGTTTGTGTGGGTTTCCTCCGGGTTCTCCGGTTTCCTCCCACATTCAAAAGACATACTGATAGGGAATTTAGATTGTGAGCCCCATCGGGGACCACGATGATAATGTGTGCAAAACTATAAAGAGCTGCAGAATATGTTAGCGCTGTATAAAATAAAGATTATTATTATATGTTGATTACACATTGTCCACGTTAACCAGTTTATTAACATGCAGAATAGAGGAAAACTATGCAAATAGATTACATAATTAAACAATGCAATTTTGTCTTATCACCATTCTTCTCCTTTACCTGTGAATACTGGATGAAGAACAGTCATATAAAAAGAGGTTATATGCCTCTTACATGAAACAGAGATATTCAGCCACGACATTCAGACATCCAAAGAACCAGAGACTCTCCACAGGACAGCAGCCAAGAAATCATGGCTCCATCATGAGGGATACCGATTTGTCATTCTACAGGATGCCAGCTTAGGGGACCACAGCCCAGGCTGGAAGAATACAGATCTGCTCCATTAACTATCGTAAATCCATGGATGTTTGGGGTAGTCAGGATTTGGACTCACAGGTTGCCTGAACCCCCTGGATATGTTTGTGGAAGCCAGGTTGTGACCCTCTGGTCAACTGGCCCTGTACATCAATGGACTGTCATCTTCCTAAGCTTGTCGTTACCTCCTCTCTGTGTGCATGTCACAGGTGGAGTAGTCAGCCCTGGAAACAGGGTAACAAGTAACAGCTGCTCTCATCCCAGCGAGTCAGGAAAGGAGAATGGATATTCGGTGGGATGATCCATGGTCCATGCGGTTTCAGCTAGTGAAACAGAGCATACACTGACGCTCGTGATTCCACAGCTTGTTTTGATGTTCCTTTGCATACTTCTAATGCTGAATTTTATGGTGAGGATGCAGGAGAGGATTTCTTCTCAAAACTGTTCCATGAAAGAGATATTTTTGCAGGTGTCTCTGAACAGTAGAACAATGTACAACTCCAGAGTCTGCTAAATCTTTCTGTAGGTCTTTTGCAGTCAAGCGGGTGTTCTATTTTATCTAGTAAACCTACAAGCAGCTGTCACTGAAATTTTGTTTGGTCTGCTAGACCTTATCTTGACCTCCACTGTTCCTGTTAACTGCCATTTCTTAATTAAATTTCAAACTGAGGAAAGGGCAACTTGAAAATGCTTTGCTATCTTCTAATAGTCTTCTCCTGCTTTGTGCACCTCCACCATTTTCAGAGCGCTAGCCAGCTGCTTAAAAACCCATAGCTGCTGTTTTTTGACACAAGGTTAGTGTGCAAAACAGTCATCAAAGCAAAAGGTGGCTACTTTGAAGAATCTAGAATATAAGACATAATTTCAGTTGTTTCACACTTTTTTGTTAAGTATATAATTCCACATGTGTTAATTCATAGTTTTGATGCCTTCAGTGTGAATGTACAATTTTCATAGTCATGAAAATACAGAAAAATCTTTAAATGAGGTGTGTCCAAACTTTTGGTCTGTACTGTATATAAGTACAGACCAAAAGTTTGGACACCTTCTCATTTAAAGATCTTACTGACATCTATATTTGGTGTGACCGCCCTTTGCCTTCCTAACAGCATCACTTCTAGGTACACATGCACACAGTGTTTGAAAGAATTAGGCAGGGAGGTTGTTTATATATGAGAAATAACACTTTCTGGCCTTTATATAACTTTTATTCTGTACTTCATAAGTTTTCCCCTCTGCAGGTTCTCTCTTTAATTTTCATTTGACTTTGAGCTCTCAGATGGAGACTAGCTGTTATGATGTTTCTCATACCCAGCACACACAGACATGAGGGATTCCTGCTCCCCTGACTATGTAGCACATTTTCTGAAGCAGCAGCAAGGAAATTTTACAGCAGTACTGAGCAGTGTATCTGTGAATCTATCACTGCAGTGAAATAAATTAATAGAAAGCACCAGCATGGCCTGTGTGTGTCTGCCTCACTCACACACTCTGCAGTTTCCTCCTCATTCCCTCAGCTATAATTTGATCCCTTACTGACCTATCAATCTTCTTGTTTTTCAGCAAAATATACAGATTGATGAATCAATTACAAAAGCGGTGGCTTTAGTTTATAATCTGAAAAACTGGTGTTAGGTTCTCTTAAAACTTTTTTCTTTAACTGGTCACTGTCATTTCAACAAACCTTGCATAAATCAATAGTACAAGCAGCTAGAAAAAAAAACCCTTTGCAATAGATCTCATCAGAGAAATCTGCTTCTTCCTCCACTTAGGAGCCACCACTTCTTTTCCCTGGTGCCACTCGAACTTTACATTCAGAAATACTAAAATCTATCTTGCTGAAAAACAAGAGGACTGCAAGGTCAATGGGGGATCAGATCATAGCTGCCTATTGAAGTCTATGGAGTGGGGATGAGGAGGGAACTGCCGAGTGTGAGTATTACATGGGAGGTTTATAACAGGTACTAGATGGTGGCCCGATTCTAACGCATCGAGTATTCTAGAATATGTATGTCCACGTAGTATATTGCCCAGCCACATAGTGTATTGCCCAGCCATGTAGTATATTGCCCAGCCACGTAGTATATTGCCCAGCCACGTAGTGTATTGCCCAGCCACGTAGTGTATTGCCCAGCCACGTAGTGTATTGCCCAGCCACGTAGTATATTGCCCAGCGACGTAGTATATTGCCCAGTCACGTAGTATATTGCAAAGTCATGTAGTATATTGCAAAGTCACGTAGTATATTGCCCAGCCACGTAGTATATTGCCCAGACACGTAGTATATTGCCCAGTGACGTAGTGTATTGCCCAGTGACGTAGTATACTGCAGTGCCACGTAGTATATTGCACAGCCACGTAGTATATTGCCCAGCCACGTAGTATATTGCCCAACCACGTAGTATATTGCAATCACATAGTATATTGCCCAGTGACATAGTATATTGCCCAGTGACGTAGTATATTGCCCAGTGACGTAGTATATTGCCCAGTGACGTAGTATACAGCACAGTGCCACGTAGTATATTGCACAGCGACGTAGTATATTGCCCAGTCACGTAGTATACAGCACAGAGCCACGTAGTATATTGCCCAGCCACGTAGTATATTGCCCAGTCACGTAGTATACAGCACAGAGCCACGTAGTATATTGCCCATCCTCGTATGTCACAGGTTAAAATAAAAATAAACGTATACTCACCTTCCGAGGGCCACTTGTAGTTCGATCACATGACCGTGACGTCATGGCAGGTCTTTCTCGCGCAGGACCTGTGATGACGTCGCGGTCACATGACCGTGACGTCATGGCAGGTCCTTCTCGCACAGGCCCTGTGATGACGTCGCAGTCACATGACCGTGATGTCATGGCAGGTCATTCTCGCGCAGGGCCTGTGATGATGTCGCGGTCACGACTGTGACGTCATGGCAAGTCCTTCTCGTGCAGGGCCTGTGATGACATCGCTGTCACATGACCGTGACGTCATGGCAGGTCCTTCTCCCATACCACCGGAACCTGCCGCTTGCATGGAGCGGTCACCGGAGCGTAGCCAGGAGCGGGAAAGGCGGCGGAAGGTGAGTATATAATGATTTTTTATTTTTTTAAATTATTTTTTACATTAGATGTTTTTACTATTGACGCTGCATAGGCAGCATCAGTAGTAAAAACTTGGTCACACAGGGTTAATAGTGGCGGTAACGGAGTGAGTTACCCACGGCATAATGCAGTCCGTTACCGCTGGCATTAACCCTGTGTGAGCGGTGACTGCGGGGAGTATGGAGCGGGCACTGATGGCAGGGGAGTAGGGAGGGACTAATCGGCCGTCGCTGATTGGTCACGGCAGCCATGACAGGCAGCTGGCAAGACCAATCAGCGACTTGGATTCCATGACAGACAGAGGCCACGGCCAATGAATATCCGTGACAGACAGAAAGACAGACGGAAGTGACCCTTAGACAATTATATAGTAGATGTATATAGCAGCTACATAGTATACAGCACAGGCCATGTACCAAACAGTATATAACACAGCCCACGCAGCATATAACATTGGCCACGTAGTATATAACACTGCCCACGTAGTATATAGCAGGCACGTACTATATAACACAGGCCACGCAGTATATAACACTGCCCACGTAATATATAGCACAGCCCACGCAGTATCTAACACTGGCCATGTAGTATATAGCAGCCACGCAGTATATAACACTGCCCACATAATATATAGCACAGCCCACGCAGTATCTAACACTGGCCATGTAGTATATAGCAGCCACGCAGTATATAACACTGCCCACATAATATATAGCACAGCCCACGCAGTATCTAACACTGGCCATGTAGTATATAGCAGCCACGCAGTATATAACACTGCCCACATAATATATAGCACAGCCCACGCAGTATCTAACACTGGCC
This sequence comes from Ranitomeya imitator, assembly GCF_032444005.1. Classification (NCBI taxonomy): domain Eukaryota; kingdom Metazoa; phylum Chordata; class Amphibia; order Anura; family Dendrobatidae; genus Ranitomeya; species Ranitomeya imitator. The sequence continues at coordinate 44,033,251 of NC_091284.1, forward strand.
ATGTAGTATATAGCAGCCACGCAGTATATAACACAGCCCACGTAGTATATAGCAGTGTGGGCACCATATCCCTGTTAAAAAAATAATTAAAATAAAAAATAGGATGCATTGCGAAATTACCCAGATGACTTGGCGGTCTCTACCCAGATGACTTAGCGGTCTCACGAGACCGCTAAGTCTTCTGGGTAATTTCGCAATGTATCCCTGGGAACAGAAGCTTGCGGCAGCCGCGCGCGCGCCTCGGCGGACGATGGAAGGTGAGAATAGCAGTTTTTTTGTTTTTTTAATTATTTTTAACATTAGATCTTTTTACTATTGATGCCGCATAGGCAGCATCAATAGTAAAAAGTTGGTCACACAGGGTTAATAGCAGCGTTAACGGAGTGAGTTACCTGGGGCATAACGCGGTCCATTAACGCTGTCATTAACCCTGTGTGAGCGCTAACTGCGGGGAGTATGGAGCGGGCGGCGGGAACTGACTGGACGGAAGTAGAGAGGGACTAATTCTCGGCCGGACTGTGCCCGTCGCTGATTGGTTGCGGCAGCCAGGACAGGCAGCTGGCGAGACCAATCAGCGATGCGGAATTTCCGTGACTGAAGTTGCAGATAGACGGAAGTACCCCTTAGACAATTATATATATATGGGGGATATGCGGGGGAAGTTAGTGGCTAATTTGCATGGATTGTACCCATTCAAAATTTTCAAGAGTTTGTGATGCGACTGAGATTAGGATTTCCAAGAACAGCAGATTCTCTGTATCCATATTGCCCTTATTGAATATTCCTGTCTCTTCTGCATAAATTATCTTTTTTAAACCACAGACGATCTGTCGCTTTCAGGATTAAAATATCTGCTGCCCACTTCCTTCATCCACACGACGGCAGCATGTGGATATCGGCATATTCCCGTGCACGTACTTGCTCGGAGTTCACTGTGTACTCTCTCATTTCCCATATAACATTGACCCGTTCCCTGTGTGTTTGCGTAAGATTTTTATCAGTAATGGGGGGAGGGTTGGCGTAAGGGAATAGGCGAAGCAAACAACCGGTCAAGAGCAACAAAAAAAAAGGCAGAAGTTATTAAAAAAATACAGTTTTTATAGGGATGACATAAACCGAAGACAAATCCAGTCTCATCCACCGGAGATCAGGACGACAGTCTATAATAAAGACGGGGCTATAGGAACGATGCAGTGATGGACGGTCGGGTGGGCGACGCGGCTAATCACACAGAATATGAATATTACTACGATTACTTGGATCCCGTTTCATTTGATGAAAGTGAACTGAAGGCCAACAAATGTGAGTATAACGGAGCGGAATTTATGGAGATATGACAATTCTATTTTTATAGAGGACTACAAGGAAACCGGCAGAATTATCCTAAAGGAAAACTATTCCCCAAGACTGCCTACATTTGTCGGTTAGGGGGGTGTTAAAGGGGCCGTGCGAAAAACCGTTATACATCTGCCCATGTGTGGCCGGATCTCATACATCCCATGGACGCGTAGCACTGTTTTTAAAAGAAAGCAGCCATATTTTTCTAATCCTGTAATTTTCTTTAACTCCATAAGTCTTAGGTAAGGCGCAGGTCCATAGAGCGGGTTTACATGGCTGGCCGCTGGTTCCAACAGGTGCAACTGGAGCTGGCTCTGATCACTACTGTCTACCCATTTAGACTAGAATATTTGTCGTTTTTAACCGCCTCAAAAACCTCCATGTGCACAGAAGCCTTATTCTCTTTCAGATCTGTACAGCACTTGTCTTAAAAGGTTTATTAACTTTATTTACTCACTTCCGTATTAGGAGGTGAGTGGCAATGACCGCGATGCACTAGCCCATGCCTGCCTGGACAGATGCATAATATCTAGGTGTGGCACACTACTCCTAATGAAGATCTGCAGCTTCAGACAGCAATAAAAGTCAACGTACTACTGTACCGATGGTCCAAGTTTAAAAAATCTAGGCATGCACGAGCCTTGTCTGTTTAGCAGATGAGTCAGAGCTAGTTTTAATGGCAAATAGTGCCTGCACTTATCTGCGATGCAGACTAGGTCATAAAAGTTCCACTATTGTTGCCTCAGCCAAGGGTCCGCAAAGTGCTATAGTGGAACCTTTTTAGTATCTCTGGGGTTTGGGGTCACAATAGGTTGCATATAATTTGTGCCATTTATTCTATATAGGACACTACTGACCTGGTCTTGGCTGCTTTAATTTTTGCTGTTGAACCCCAATAATTTAGTGATCCGTTTTTGTCAACCATATGCATGTGGAAAAGCTACTCAGATTGATTACATTGTGTGCCCTGTGGATAAAGGCCCCGTCACACATAGCGAGATCGCTAGCGAGATCGCTGCTGAGTCACAAGTTTTGTGACGCAACAGCGATCTCATTAGCGATCTCGCTATGTGTGACACGTACCAGCGATCAGGCCCCTGCTGTGAGATCGCTGGTCGTGTCGGAATGGCCTGGGCCATTTTTTGATCGTTGAGGTCCCGCTGACATCGCTGAATCGGCGTGTGTGACGCCGATTCAGCGATGTCTTCGCTGGTAACCAGGGTAAACATCGGGTTACTAAGCGCAGGGCCGCGCTTAGTAACCCGATGTTTACCCTGGTTACCATCCTAAAAGTAAAAAAAACAAACAGTACATACTTACCTACCGCTGTCTGTCCCCCGGCGCTGTGCTCTGCACTCCTCCTGTACTGTCTGTGTGAGCACAGCGGCCGGAAAGCAGAGCGGTGACGTCACCGCTCTGCTTTCTGGCCGACCGACGCTCACAGCCAGTGCAGGAGGAGTGCAGAGCACAGCGCTGGAGGACAGACAGCGGTAGGTAAGTATGTAGTGTTTGTTTTTTTACTTTTAGTATGGTAACCAGGGTAAACATCGGGTTACTAAGCGCGGCCCTGCGCTTAGTAACCTGATGTTTACCCTGGTTACCGGGGACCTCGGGATCGTTGGTCGCTGGAGAGCTGTCTGTGTGACAGCTCTCCAGCGACCAAACAGCGACGCTGCAGCGATCCGGATCGTTGTCGGTATCGCTGCAGCGTCGCTATGTGTGACGGGGCCTTTAGTGGGCTTTGGATGAACTTTTATGTGGAGGCAAAAACTGTAAAAGCATCCTTGCTATAACCCTGGGAAAAGCTATTTTGTGTAGTTTTTTTTTTACCTAGAGAGTCTTACTGCAAAAATTAGCTGAATCTAATGAATTAATTAGATTCAGCTGCCGAGATGAAAACTAAATCTCCGAACACTAACAAATACTCAGAGACCATCCAAGCAACGAGTACACTCGCTCATCACTACTGATAATGAATGGCTAATAAAAAAAAATTAAAGCAATAACAAGGCCTAATATTTCATCCCATGACGGTTCCCTTTTTTTTCAATTTGCATTTTTGCAGATTATTAAGTTATTACAAGAGTAATGTTCAATTAAGTCATATTATTCCTACTGCATCCGAACATTCAGATTCTCCCTAACCACAAGACCATTTTACATTTATGATTATGAAGGCAATATAATCACGACAGCATACATGTATTAAAGGAGTTTCCACGACTTAAGTAATAGATATAAGATTTTAGTTGTCTTACTCTCAGCAACCTCATTAATCAGCTGTGAATTCCACAGTGGCAAAAAAAAAAAAGTATGACATCTATACATCACAACTCCATACACTGTGCAATGGCCCTTCTCAGGCATTGCAGCTAAGATCCCATAGAAGGTAATGTAATATTCGCTAACAGTACGACCACTACACAGTATATGGCGCTGTGGGGGGTCGTGGTTCCATACATGGTTTATTTCCTGCCGTCATGGGACATTCAAACAGCTTATCAGAACCCCAGCAATTTCATATTGATGACTTATCCTAAGGACAAATCATCAATATCTAAATCCAGGAAATACAATTTAAGAGGTAAAAATTAGTGATGAGTAGTGTTGAGCGATACCTTCCGATATCGGAAAATATCGGTATCGGATTGGATCGGCCGATATTCAAAAAATATCGGATATCGCCGATACCGATACCCGATCCCAATGCAAGTCAATGGGACCAAAATATCGGAATTAAAATAAACCCTTTCTTTCCTTGTAGGTTCATTCTACATGAAGAAAAACAACTACGAATAATGCAGGATGTATTTGGGGAGGTGGCGGAGACATTAAAGGCATAGAGGTTTAGCCCAATCAAATAGAATAGCATGATTTTTTTTTTTTTAAAGACGTTCGGAGTGACAAAGATATTGACTATGTAAATTTTTTTTAATTTTGTCAGATATTGATGTTTCACTATTCCACGCCCTTCCCCTTCTTTTTTTTTACTTTTCCCACACTTTCATCTTCATCATCATCAGCATCTTTGACATCAACTTCTTCTTCACCTTATTCATCTTCTTCTTCATCTTCTACCTATAATTTTTTTGGATTACATTTTTCATATTCATTTTATTCAACTATTATTCTTCCTATTCTGCTTCTTCATCATATTCTCATTTGTGACAGGCATTGCCGTAGTTGTTATCTATAGAAGTTTGAAGATTACACCTTCCGTTCTGCCTGTCACAAAAGTAACATTTGTCCACGTTCAGTTTGGCCTGCAGCATCAGGCTTTATCCAGGGGCACCACGAGGAGGAACGGACTCACCCCCATACACTGCTTAGTCTTCTTCTGCATATAATTTAGATAATATCTTTTGCTCTGATATTAAGTGTTATGCTTAATGTTCTTCTGCTCTTTGTTCTGCAGCCTCTTGTTCTTCTGCTTCTCGGTCTTCCATGTCGTCGTCTCCAAGGTAGTCGTCTCCAGGGTCGTCGTCTCCGCCGTCGTCGTCTCCGCTGTCGTTGTCTCCGGTGTCGTCGGCGTCATCGGGGTGGTCTTCAGGGTCGTCATCTCCAGGGTCGTCGTCATCTCACTGGTTGTCGGCTCTGGTGTCGTCGTCATCTTAGGGGTGGTCTTCCGGGTCGTCGTCTTTAGGGTCTTCAACTTGGAAATGTAGCAGAAGGTACAAGAAGGCTGAGAAAATGCCAAGAACCAGCTGATGGAACTGGAACTCGGATGGCTACCCGAAGGTTCAAGAATCAAGAGCCTATGGAACTACCGAGGACCAGCTGACGTTACTGGAACCCGGTTACTAAGCAGGAGGTACCCGTGCTAAAAAGCACTACCAAGGACCGCCTGACGTTGGCAGAACTCGGATACCCAGAAGGAGGCACCTAAGCCAAAGGCTCTGCCCGGAACCAGCTGACGTTACTGGAACCAGGATGGGGAGCAGAAGGTACAAGAGCAAAAGACACTGCCGAGAACCAGCTGACGGTACTGGAACCCGGATGGGTAGCCGAAGGTCCAAGAGCCAATGGAACTACCGAGGACCAGCTGACGTTACTGGAACCCGGTTACTAAGCAGGAGGTACCCGTGCCTGAAAGCACTACCAAGGACCACCTGACGTTGGTGGAACTTGGATACCCAGAAGGAGGCACCTAAGCCAAAGGCTCTGCCCGGAACCAGCTGACGTTAATGGAACCAGGATGGGGAGCAGAAGGTACAAGAGCAAAAGACACTGCCGAGAACCAGCTGACGGTGCTGGAACCAGGTGGTGGACCAGAAGGTCCACAGGAGAGGAGAGAACAGCTAGGCCGCGAGGCAGCCGCAGTTACCGAACCCCAACAGTCCTACAGGGGGAGCTTGGCCTACTGGCACTACAGAACCAGCCTTGACTGCCAATTCACGCAGCCCACATAGGAAGCTCCTAAACTGGAGGCACCCTGGAGTTGGCTAACCCGACCGCAACACGACGGGTCAACGCATAGGCGTCTCAGTGAGCTTGACACTACCCGGAAACAGCTGACGGTGCTGGAACCAGGCTGGGCACGAGGGAGTACCCGTGACAAAAACACTGCCGAGAACCAGCTGGCGGTGCTGGAACCCGGATGCGTTGCCCCAGTGTGCAAGAGCCAATGGCACCGAGGACCAGCTGACAGTGCTGGAACCCGGCTACTAAGCTGTAGGTGCCCGCGCTTAAAAGCACTACCAAGGACCACCTGGCGTTGGCGGAACTTGGATACCCAGGAGGAGGCACCTAAGCCAAAGGCTCTGCCCGGAACCAGCTGGCGGTGCTGGAACCCGGATGCGTTGCCTATTCAAGATTGTCTTCATAGAGCCCCAACTAGCGGTGTTGGAGCAAAGGGTAAGCAGGAGGAGGAGAGGAGCAGAGTGTAGGCCGAAGCCTAATTGAACCAATTTCAAAGTTAAACTTTAACCCACCCTCAGGTGTTACAAAGTAGAAGAGCCACACCTTGTGCAGCAGTAATGCTCCACAAGTGAAAGGTTTCTCTTTGAATTTTGCTCATTGCACACGCAGAATGAAAGACGTACACAATTTTGCCCATTGTACAGTAGAACTGTATTGGAGGCGTGACTTGTCTTTTTAAGGTGACGCAGCACAGGTGTCCAAAAATAACGCCTTGGTGCTGGGCGCAGCCTCCTGAGCATTGTTATTTGCTGTACAGGAGTCTGCGCTCTTTTTAGCCCTTGGCCATGGCCAGTTAGCGCTGCCCGTCTTATGACCTCATTTCATGTTGGCCGCTGCGGTTAGCGATGGCCATGAATCCCTGACCCGCAGTGTCTTTTCATAAAGTCACACTGCAGGGCTAGGATTCATGGCCTTGCGCAGTAAATATATTCGCCGCTCACTCATGTCCTTACACCTGCTTCAGACTGGGCGGCATCAGCTGATCCCTTATCGCATGCCGCGGCCATGAGGCCGCACAGTCTGAAGGCGGAAGGAGATGAGTGAAGACAGGCGAAGATATGCACTGCTCGTGCCCATCAATCACACCCTCGCAGTCAAAATATATGAGACAACGATGGGCGTTGTGTCGGGCAGGGCGGACGCACAGGCACAAGCAGCCAACCAATGATGTGAGAAGACGGGCAGCGCTACCAAGGGGGGTGCTGCATGTCATTAAAAAGGAAAGTCACACCTCAGGGACATTGTAATGGTCTGTAATGAGACACATTTTGTACGTGTTAAATTCAACGTGGGCAAGGAGAAAAAGTCAGCCACCTTGTACAAATGCAGCAGTACTGCTGTACAAGGTGGCTGTTATACATAGAAACACCTGGGGGGGGGGGGCCAGGGTCCCTTTAATTTCAGTTCAGGTGCCTGCGTGGCGTTTGCAGGTCACGTTGCCGGCTACACAGCAAGGGAACAGCTGGCGGTGCTGAACCCCACTAACACATTGGCTGGTGTTTTTCTCTGTGCAGCTAGCACTTCCGGGCCCCAACTGGCGGTGTTAGAGCCCAGGGTCAGCAGAAGGAGGAGAGGAGCAGAGTGTAGGCCGAAGCCTACACTGGTGGCAGCTTTTGGTCTGTTGTGCCAGCGTGGCTTGTGCTGGACACGATGCTACACAGCAGGGGAACAGCTGGCGGTGCTGAACCCCACTAACACATTGGCTGGTGTTCTTCTCTGTGCAGCTAGCACGTCCGGGCAGAAACTGGCGGTGTTTGAGCCCAGGGTCAGCAGGAGGAGGAGAGGAGCAGAGTGTAGGCCGATGCCTAATTGAACCAATTTCAAAGGTAACCTTTAACCCTCCCTCAGGTGTTACAAAGTAGAAGAGCCACACCGTGTGCAGCAGTAATGCTCCACAAGTGAAAGGTTGCTCTTTGAATTTTGCTCATTGCACACGCAGAATGAAAGACGTACACAATTTTGCCCATTGTACAGTAGAACTGTATTGGAGGCGTGACTTGTCTTTTTAAGGAGACGCAGCACAGGTATCCAAATATAACGCCTTGTTGCTGGGCGCAGCCTCCTGAGCGTTGTTATTTGCTGTACAGGAGTCTGCGCTCTTGTTACCCTTGGCCATGGCCAGTTAGCGCTGCCTGTCTTATGACCTCATTTCATGTTGGCCGGTGCGGTTATCGATGGCCATGAATCCCAGACCCCCAGTGTGTTTTCAATAATTCACACTGCGGGGCTGGGATTCATGGCCTTGTGCAGTAAATATGTTCGCCGCTCACAAATGTCCTTACACCTGCTTCAGACAGGGTGGCCTCAGCTGATCCCTTATCGCATGCCACGGCCATGAGGCCGCACAGTCTGAAGAAGGCGGAAGGAGATGAGTGAAGACAGGCGAACATATGCACTGCATATGCCCATCAATCACACCCTCGCAGTCAAAATATATGAGACAACGAGGGGGGTTGTATCGGGCAGGGCGGACGCACAGGCACAAGCAGCCAACCAATGATGTCAGAAGACGGGCAGCGCTACCAAGGGGGGTGCTGCGTGTCATTAAAAAGGAAAGTCACACCTCAGGGACACTGTAATGGTCTCTAATGAGACACATTTTGTACGTGTTGAGTTCCACGTGGGCAAGGAGAAAAAGTCAGCCACCTTGTACAAATGCAGCAGTACTGCTGTACAAGGTGGCTGTTATACATAGAAACACCTGGGGGGGGGCAGGTTCCCTTTAATTTCAGTTCAGGTGCCTGCATGGCGTTTGCAGGACACGTTGCCGGCTACACAGCAGGGGAACAGCTGGCTGTGCTGAACCCCACTGACACATTGACTGGTGTTTTTCTCTGTGCAGCTAGCACATCCGGGCAAAAACTGGCGGTGTTAGAGCCCAGGGACAGCAGGAGGAGGAGAGGAGCAGAGTGTAGGCCGAAGCCTGCACTGGTGGCAGCTTTTGGTCTGTTGTGCCAGCGTGGCTTGTGCTGGACACGTTGCCGACTACACAGCAGGGGAACAGCTGGCGGTGCTGAACCCCACTAACACATTGGCTGGTGTTTTTCTCTGTGCAGCTAGCACGTCCGGGCAAAAACTGGCGTAGTTAGAGCCCAGGGTCTGCAGGAGGAGCAGAGTGTAGGCCGAAGCCTAATTGAACCAATTTCAAAGGTAACCTTTAACCCACCCTCAGGTGTTACAATGTTGAAGAGCCACACCTTGTGCAGCAGAATGCTCCACAAGTGAAAGGTTGCTCTTTAAATTTTGCTCATTGCACACGCAGAATTAAAGACGTACACAATTTTGCCGATTGTACAGTAGAACTGTATTGGAGGCATGACTTGTCTTTTTAAGGAGACGCAGCACAGGTATCCAAAAATAGCGCCTTGGTGCTGGGCGCAGCCTCCGGAGCGTTGTTATTTGCTGTACAGGAGTCTGCGCTCTTGTTAGCCCTTGGCCATGGGCAGTTAGCGCTGCCCGTCTTATGACCTCATTTCATGTTGGCTGGTACGGTTAACGATGGCCATGAATCCCAGACCCGCAGTGTCTTTTCATAAAGTCACAGTGCGGGGCTGGGATTCATGGCCTTGTGCAGTAAATATGTTCGCCGCTCACACATGTCCTTACACCTGCTTCAGACTGGGCGGCCTCAGCTGATCCCTTATCACCTGCCACAGCCATGAGGCCGCACAGTCTGAAGAAGGCGGAAGGAGGGGAGTGAAGACAGGCGAAGATATGCACTGCTCGTGCCCATCAATCACACCCTCGCAGTCAAAATATATGAGACAACGAGGGGCGTTGTGTCGGGCAGGGCGGACGCACAGGCACAAGCAGCCAACCAATGATGTCAGAAGACGGGCAGCGCTACCAAGGGGGGTGCTGCATGTCATTAAAAAGGAAAGTCACACCTCAGGGACATTGTAATGGTCTGTAATGAGACACATTTTGTACGTGTTAAATTCAACGTGGGCAAGGAGAAAAAGTCAGCCACCTTGTACAAATGCAGTAGTACTGCTGTACAAGGTGGCTGTTATACATAGAAACACCTGGGCGGGTGGGGGCAGGTTCCCTTTAATTTCAGTTCAGGTGCCTGCATGGCGTTTGCAGGACACGTTGCCAGCTACACAGCAAGGGAACAGCTGGCGGTGCTGAACCCCACTGACACATTGACTGGTGTTTTTCTCTGTGCAGCTAGCACGTCCGGGCAAAAACTGGCGGTGCTAGAGCCCAGGGTCAGCAGGAGGAGGAGAGGAGCAGAGTGTAGGCCGAAGCCTGCACTGGTGGCAGCTTTTGTTCTGTTGTGCCAGCGTGACTTGTGCTGGACACGTTGCCGACTACACAGCAGGGGAACAGCTGGCGGTGCCGAACCCCACTGACACATCAGCTAGTGTTTTGGCAACTGACAGTGTTGAAACCCAGGGAATCAAAGAGGAGCAGAGTGTAGGCCGAAGCCTGCAGTGGAGCAAGTTGAAAGGGAACCTTTAACCCCCCCCCCAGGCATTTGTTGCTGAAAGAGCCATCTTGTACAGCAGTAATACTGCACATGGAAAATGGTGGCTCCGAAAATTATGCTCCTTGCAAACGCTGAAGTACACACTCATATAATGTGTCCCCTCACACCGTTAAACCGTCCCGGAAGTGGGACTTTCCTTTGTAATGTGACACAGCACAGCCGTCATTCCAACCCCCTTGGTGCCGTGCGCCACCTCCTCAACGTTGTTTGGTTCTGTCACGGAGCCCGCGCTGTAATGTTATCCCTTGGCCATGCACAGTTAGCGGTGCCCGTCTTCTGACATCATTTAGGTGTCAGGCTGGCAGTGCCTGTGCTTCAAAGCTGCCCGAGATCCAACCTCGCAGTGTCATCTAATGTAATCCCACTGCGGGCCAGGGATCCACGGGCATGCGCAGTGCATATCATCGCCTCTCACTCACCTCCTTCCTGCTTCTTCAGACTGTGCGGCGTCACGGCCGTGGCATGCTATTAGGGATCAGCTGACGCCGCCTAGTCTGAAGAAGCGTGAAGAAGGGGAGTGAGAGGCTAGTATATGCACTGCGCATGGCCATGGATACCAGGCCCACTGTGGGATCACATTAGACGACACTGCGAGGTGGCATTTCGGGCAGCGTGGACGCACAGGCGCAGCCAGGACGACAACAAATGATGTCAGAGGACGGGCAGCGCAAATTGTGCATGGCCAAGGAATAACATAACAGTGCAGGGTCCATGACGGAATCAAACAACGCTAAGGAGGCAGCGCACGGAGCCAAGGGGGTAGGAATGACGGCTGTGCTGCGTCACTTTACAAAGGAAAGTTCCACCTCCGGGACGGTTGGACGGTGTGAGGGGACACATTACATGAGTGTGTAGTTCAGCGCTTTCAAGGAGCATAATTTCAAGAGCGACCTTTTCCTTGTGCAGTATTAGTGCTGCACAAGGTGGCTCTTTCAGTAACAAACGTCTAGGGGGGGAGGGACAGGTTCCCTTACATTTTTGTTGTGCCAGCATGGCGGTCGCATGACATGTTGCCGGATACACAGCTGGGGATCAGCTGACGTTACTGAACCCCAATAACAGAGGAGCGACTGTTGACTGTGCAGACAGCACTTCCAGGCACAAACTGGCGGTGTTAGAGCCCAGGGACAGCAGGAGGAGCAGATTGGAGGTATTGCCGCACACACAGCTGGGGATCAGCTGACGTTACTTAACCCCAATAACAGAGGAGCGACTGTTGACTGTGCAGACAGCACTTCCAGGCACCAACTGGCGGTGTTAGAGCCCAGGGACAGAAGGAGGAGCAGATTGGAGGTATTGCAGCACACACAGCTGGGGATCAGCTGACGTTACTGAACCCCAATAACAGAGGAGCGACTGTTGACTGTGCAGACAGCACTTCCAGGCACCAACTGGCGGTGTTAGAGCCCAGGGACAGCAGGAGGAGCAGAGGAACAGAGTGTAGGCCGAAGCCTGATTGGAGCAAGTTGAAAGGGAACCTTTAACCCCCCCCCCCCCCAAGACGTTTGTAGCTGAAAGAGCCATCTTGTGCAGCACTAAGGATGCAAAAGGAAAAGGTTGCTCTTTTAATTATGCTCCTTGCAAACACAGAAGTAAACACTAAAAATGTGTCCCCTTATACCGTAAAACCGTCCCGGAAGTGGGAATTTCCTTCGTAATGGGACGCAGCACAGCTGTCATTCCTATCCCCTTGGTGCCGTGCGCTGCCTCCTCAGCGTTGTTTTAAGCTGTCACGGAGCCTGCGCTGGTCTGTTATCCCTTGGCCATGCCCAATTTGCGCTGCCTGTCTTCTGACATAATTTGGTGTCAGGCTGTCAGTGCCTGTGCATCCACGCTGCTCCAGATCTCACCTCGCAGTGTCGTCTAATGTAATCCCACTGCGGGCCTTGGATCCATGGGCATGCACAGTGCATATCTTCGCCTCTCACTCCCCTCCTTCCCTCTTCTTCAGACTGTGCGGCGTCACGGCCGTGGCATGCTATTAGGGATCAGCTGACGGCGCACAGTCTAAAGAAGGCGGAGGGAGATGAGCGAGAGCCCGAGGTGAAGATATGCACTGCGCATGCCCATGGATCCCAGGCTCGCAGTGTGATTCAATCAGAAGACACTGCGAGGCGGGTTCTCGGGCAGCGCGGGCGCACAGGCGCAGCCAGCCTGACACCAAATTATGTCAGAAGACAGGCAGCGCAAATTGGCCATGGCCAAGGGATAACAGAACAGCGCAGGCTCCGTGACAGCTTAAAACACCACTGAGGAGGCAGCGCATGGCACCAAGGGGGTAGGAATGACGGCTGTGCTGTGTCACATTATGAAGGAAAGTCCCAGCTCCGGGACGGTATAACGGTATCAGTGAACACATTTTATAAGTGTTAAGTTCTGCGTGTGCAAGGAGCTAAACTAAAAGTGCTACCTTTTCCTTGTGCAACATTACTGCTGCACAAGATGGCTCTTTCAGTAACAAACGCCAGGGGGGGGACAGGTTCCCTTACATTTAGGTTGTTGTGCCAGCGTGGCGGTCGCAGGACACATTGCCGGCTACACAGCTGGGGATCAGCTGACGTTACTGAAACCCAATAACACTGGGTCGTATGTTTTGACTGTGCAGCCTGCACTTCTGAGCTGCAACTGGCGGTGTTGGAGCCCAGGAATAGCAGTTCAGGTGGTAGAAAGATGAACACATCAGGAGACCTGGATGACACCCAATTACTTAATCAGGCAGAGGAGTGGCAAATTCCTGCGAGATCCAGGCCTGGTTCATTTTCAGGAAAGTAAGCCGGTCAACGTTATCGGAGGATAGTCGCATGCGACGGTCTGTTAGTACACCACCTGCGGCACTAAAGACACGTTCCGATAAGACACTAGCCGCAGGGCAAGCCAGCACCTCCAATGCATACTGGCTTAGCTCTGGCCATGTATCCAGCTTAGAGACCCAAAACTTGAATGGGGAAGAGCCGTCTGGGAGTACACTAAGAGGGCAAGCCATGTAGTCTGTCACCATCTGACGGGACCGTTGCCTCCTGCTGACTGGAGCCGCCGGTGATGGTGTAGACATTTGGGGCGGGCACACAAAAGTTTGCCACAGTTGTGCCATACTGGGCTTGCCTTGGGCAGAGGCACTGCTTCTGCTCCCTCTTTGTGCAGAGCCTCCCCCACTGCCTCGACGCACTGAGCTGCTTTGTAAAGCACTAGCAGCACTCCTCTCAGATGGACTGGAGAAGATGATGGAATTCACCAGTGTGTCGTGGTACTCCCGCATTTTACGCTCCCGTGTCAACGCCGGGATGAGGTTTTGGACATTGTCACGGTAGCGAGGATCGAGGAGGGTGAACACCCAATAATCAGGCATGTTGAGAATGTGGTCGATGCGGCGGTCGTTTCTCAGGCACTGCAGCATGAAATCCACCATGTGCTGCAGACTGCCAACTGGCCCAGAAACGCTGTCCCCTGCTTGAGACATGATCTCTGCCCGCTCGTCATCACCCCACCCTTGCTGTACACACTGACCACTGGACAATTGTCTCACTCCCTCCTCTGGACGGAGCTCTTCCTCCTCCATTGACTCCTCCTCATCCTCCTCCTCACAAAGGGGTACGCAGTCCTCCTCACAAAGTGGCCCCTGCGTACCCCTTTGTGAGGAACCACGTGGCGCTGACTCTCCAGAAGCTGATGGAAAAGGTGACTCCTCATCCTCCACCTCTTCCACATCATCCCTTAACGCTTGCAAAGTTTGTTGAAGCAGGCAGATAAGGGGGACAGTCATGCTGACTAGTGCATCATCTGCACTTGCCATCCGCGTGGAATAATCGAAAGGACGCAAAACCTGGCAGACGTCCTTCATAGTGGCCAACTCTGTGGTTGTGAAGTCTGATCGGCGCTGACTGCGACTTTTTTGCGCCTGATGCAGCTGGTACTCCATTACTGCTTGCTGCTGCTCACACAACCGCTCCAACATATGTAACGTGGAATTCCACCTGGTAGGTAGGTCACATATGATGCAGTGTTCCGGAAGGCGGAATCGGCGCTGCAGAGCAGCAATGCGGGATCTTGCCAAGCTGGAACGCCGCAAGTGAGCACACTCTAGGCGGACCTTGTGCAGCAGTGCATCAAGATCCGGATAGTCCCTCAGAAAACTCTGCACAACCAAATTGAGCACATGTGCCAGACATGGGATGTGAGTGAGGTTGCCAATGGCCAAAGCTGCCACCAGATTTCGGCCATTGTCACACACTACCATGCCTGGCTGGAGATTCGCTGGCACTAACCACACATCGCTCTCCTGCTTGATGGCATTCCAGAGCTCCTGCGCTGTGTGGGTTCGATTCCCCAATGAAACTAGTTTCAAGACGGCCTGTTGACGTTTGGCCACGGCTGTGCTCATGTCGGTCATAGGTAAACGTTCATGGGTCCATGTGGAGGTGGACTGTGACGGCTCCTGCAGCGATGATTCTGAGGAACTTGTATATGAGGAGTCAATGCGTACAGACTGGATTCCTGCAATCCTTGGAGTGGGCAGGACACGTCCTGCGCCACTCGCACGATCTGTACCTGGCTCAACAACATTAACCCAATGGGCAGTGAGGGAAATGTATTGCCCCTGTCCATGTTGACTGGTCCACGCATCGGTGGTGAGGTGGACCTTGCTACTGACGGCGTTCAGTAGCGCGTGTTTTATGCGTCCCTCCACATGCTTGTGCAGGGCAGGGACAGCCTGCCTGCTGAAGTAAAAGCGGCTGGGCACCTTGTACTGTGGGACTGCCAATGCCATCAAGTCACGGAAGCTGTCAGTCTCCACCAGCCTGAATGAGAGCATTTCCAGGGACAGAAGTTTGGCAATGCCTGCATTCAGAGCCTGTGCTCGGGGGTGGTTTGCCGAGAATGCCTGCCTTTTCTCCCATGCCTGTACTACCGATGGCTGTAGAGTAGACTGGGAGTGTGAGGATGACTGGGAATGTGGTGCTGTGGGTGGAATTACACTAGGTCTCTGGACAACAGTGCCAGAGGTTCTTCCATGGTGATCCTGGGAGGAAGCCAAACCAGCTGTGCGTGAGCTGGAGGAAGAGGCAACACGAGCTGAAGAGGTGGTAGCTGCCGCTGTTGGTTGGCCTACGTCTTCAGTGTGTTTTTGTAACTCCACCGCGTGCCTGGTCCGCACATATTTCCACATATTTGTGGTATTGAGGTTGCTGACACTTTTACCTCTTTTGACTTTCTGATGACACAGCTTGCATTTGACAAAACAAATGTCATCTGTAACTGTGTCAAAAAAGGACCAGGCACTGCAAGTCTTGGGAGCGCCCTTTTTGGCTTTTGAAAGAGACAGGCTCCTAACGGGTGCCAAAGTGGAGGCTACAGGCTCCGCAGTCTTCCCCCTCCCTCTCCCATTTTGGCCCGTAAGGGGAATCTCTTCCTCAGAGCTGCTCCCACCACCTTCCTGTTCCTCACGCCACGATGGGTCAACGACCTCATCATCTCCACTACCCTCTGCCACAAACTGCTCCTCCTGGGTAGTCTCGGCAGCACAGTACACACCAGAAAGCGGCACCTGAGTTTCATCATCAGATGCGTACTGCGCTGTGGTCACCGCAGGCACTGGCCCACCCGCCTCTTCAGAGTCAGAGAGACAAAGCTGTTGGGCATCACTGCACACTGCCTCTTCTTCCATTTCTCCAATGCTGCTTGGCTGGCCCCGTTTCCAAGCCAAGAGATTCAGAAAACAGAAGTAGAGACGGCTCCTGTCCTGGGCTCTCTGCCTGGCCAATTTGGCAGGTGGTGAAGAGACAGATGGCTGCTCTCCAGTGGTCTGTGCCTGAGAGGATGTGGCACTAATTGAAGTCAATGCTGATGCGTTAGCTGCCATCCATCCGACAACGGCTTCAATTTGATCTTCACGCAGCAGAGGTGCACGGCGCTCTCCGACAAAGCTGCGCATGAAGGACTGTTCCCTGCTGAAACTGAGTGATGATGAGTCACCGGTGCCCGCAGCAGGCACAGAATCACCACGTCCTCTCCCTGCTCCTCTCCCTGCTCTGCGCCCACGTGCCTTACTCCCTGCCCTCTTCATCTTGGTTGACATATAAAGATAAGCAGAAAAGTACTAAGGCCTTAGTGTGCTTATTCCTGAAATGCTCCTCCTAACAGGTGTAAGAAACACTAATGTTGTAAAGTGTGGACTAGACTTTATTATTTATAAAATGCGGCCTACACAAGTGTTAAGTGGTGTTTGGTGAACTTTACTTTTTTTTTTTCTGCAGATCGGACTACAGAGCGAGTTTAACTCACACGGAGACCGTGCAGACAGCCGTAAATGGCGCTGCAAGGCCCAAAAACCCTCCTCTAGGTTATCCTATGTAGTGTTTTTCCACTATTTAGCTGGAGACGGGTGGAAAGACACTAATAGGAAATTTTTGGAAAAATTTTCAGCAGGCTGCACTATTTGAAAAAAAGGAAAAGTTTTTTCATGGTATGAGGCAGTGACTTACCCTGAGCTGAATACAACCGGCTGTGGCTGCACACAGACTACAGGGCGAGCTGCGCTCACACGGAGACCGTGCAGACAGCCGTAAACGGCGCTGCAAGGCCCAAAACCCCCCCTCTAGGTTATCCTATGTAGTGTTTTTCCACAATTTAGCTGGAGACGGGTGGAAAAACACTAATAGGAAATTTTAGAAAAAATGTGCAGCAGGCTGCACTATGAGCAAAAAAGGACAATGGATAGAACTGTATGAGGCAGTGTGAACCCCCCCTGAGCTGAATACAACCGGGTATATGGCTGCACACAGACTACAGAGTGAGCTACACACACACACACACACACACAGAGACCTTGCAGAACGCTGTTAAAACAGCGCTGCAAGGCAAGAGCAAGGTGAACAGTGAACAACACACAGCGTTTTGCTAAATTAGCCTTGGGAAAGCAAAATAAAGCAATTAGCTATCTCAACTGGCCCTCAGTTAGAACACAGCGTCCTGTCCCTAACTGAAATCACAGCAGAGTGAGTGCAAAATGGCGGCAGCGTTTTTTATAGTGCAGAGTGACATCATTTCAGCAGCCAATCACAGCCTTGCCAGTACTTACATGCCCACCATGCTAAGCAGGATGTGCCCACACTTCCATTCATTCCTCATTGGCTGCTGCGTGCAGTTTGAATTCTGGGAACTTCCGATTCCGGTATCCGATACGCGGGAAGTATCGGAATTCGGTATCGGAATTCCGATACTTGCGGTATCGGAATGCTCAACACTAGTGATGAGCGAATATACTCGTTACTCGAGATTTCCCGAGCACGCTCAGGTGTCCTCCGAGTAGTTTTTAGTGATTGGAAATTTAGTTTTTATTGCCGCAGCTGAATGATTTACATCAGTTAGCCAGCATAAGTACATGTGGGGGTTGCTAGGGAATCCCCACATGTACAGGTCCTTCTCAAAAAATTAGCATATAGTGTTAAATTTCATTATTTACCATAATGTAATGATTACAATTAAACTTTCATATATTATAGATTCATTATCCACCAACTGAAATTTGTCAGGTCTTTTATTGTTTTAATACTGATGATTTTGGCATACAACTCCTGATAACCCAAAAAACCTGTCTCAATAAATTAGCATATTTCACCCATCCAATCAAATAAAAGTGTTTTTTAATAACAAACAAAAAAACCAACAAATAATAATGTTCAGTTATGCACTCAATACTTGGTCGGGAATCCTTTGGCAGAAATGACTGCTTCAATGCGGCGTGGCATGGAGGCAATCAGCCTGTGACACTGCTGAGATGTTATGGAGGCCCAGGATGCTTCAATAGCGGCCTTAAGCTCATCCAGAGTGTTGGGTCTTGCGTCTCTCAACTTTCTCTTCACAATATCCCCCAGATTCTCTATGGGGTTCAGGTCAGGAGAGTTGGCAGGCCAATTGAGCACAGTAATACCATGGTCAGTAAACCATTTACCAGTGGTTTTGGCACTGTGAGCAGGTGCCAGGTCGTGCTGAAAAATGAAATCTTCATCTCCATAAAGCATTTCAGCCGATGGAAGCATGAAGTGCTCCAAAATCTCCTGATAGCTAGCTGCATTGACCCTGCCCTTGATGAAACACAGTGGACCAACACCAGCAGCTGACATGGCACCCCACACCATCACTGACTGTGGGTACTTGACACTGGACTTCAGGCATTTTGGCATTTCCTTCTCCCCAGTCTTCCTCCAGACTCTGGCACCTTGATTTCCGAATGACATGCAAAATTTGCTTTCATCAGAAAAAAGTACTTGGGACCACTTAGCAACAGTCCAGTGCTGCTTCTCTGTAGCCCAGGTCAGGCGCCTGTGCCGCTGTTTATGGTTCAAAAGTGGCTTTACCTGGGGAATGCGGCACCTGTAGCCCATTTCCTGCACACGCCTGTGCACGGTGGCTCTGGATGTTTCCACACCAGACTCAGTCCACTGCTTCCTCAGGTTCCCCAAGGTCTGGAATCGGTCCTTCTCCACCATCTTCCTCAGGGTCCGGTCTCCTCTTCTCGTTGTACAGCGTTTTCTGCCACATTGTTTCCTTTCAACAGGCTTACCATTGAGGTGCCTTGATACAGCACTCTGGGAACAGCCTATTTGTTGAGAAATTTCTTTCTGGGTCTTACCCTCTTGCTTGAGGGTGTCAATGATGGCCTTCTTGACATCTGTCAGGTCGCTAGTCTTACCCATGATGGGGGTTTTGAGTAATGAACCAGGCAGGGAGTTTATAAAAGCCTCAGGTATCTTTTGAATGTGTTTAGAGTTAATTAGTTGATTCAGAAGATTAGGGTAATAGGTCGTTTAGAGAACCTTTTCTTGATATGCTAATTTATTGAGACAGGTTTTTTGGGTTATCAGGAGTTGTATGCCAAAATCATCAGTATTAAAACAATAAAAGACCTGACAAATTTCAGTTGGTGGATAATGAATCTATAATATATGAAAGTTTAATTGTAATCATTACATTATGGTAAATAATGAAATTTAACACTATATGCTAATTTTTTGAGAAGGACCTGTACTTATGCTGGCTAACAGATCTAAATCATTCAGCTACAGCAATAAAAACTAAATCTCCGAGCACTAAAAAATACACAAAGGACACCAGAGCGTGCTCGGGAAATCTCGAGTAACGAGTATATTCACTCATCACTAGTAAAAATACAAACTGTAAATATAATATGGAAAGACGTGACTTTTTAATTTAAAACTGTGTGGCTATTCCTTTTTTGCTTATTTTGCACCAGAATAACCCTTTACCTGGTTCTTTCCATTCGGGGATCCACAAATCCCACTGGATGTCATCTGTATAGACCGAAAATTCTGGAAATATTAACAATAGAAGCTGCCTTATAATTGAATCCAGCCGGATGGCATTATGTAACTAATTCAATTCTGTGTTTTCTTGTATCTGCAGATTCAATTGTTATTGCTGTATGGATTGGTCTCGCTGCCTTTTCAGTGTTTCTGTTCCTCATTCTATTGTATATGTCTAGGACAGACTCCCCCGAAGCCAAGTAAGTGGACTGAATGTACAGACATAACCCGGCGTGATTAGACACAGTTGTCCAATATGTTACAAAGGCTGTTTTATGTCGATGGGTAACATTTATATTAATTTTCTTTTTAAAAGGGATTATGGATAATCTTAACAGACATTGACCATGACATATTGGGGTGCATAGACGTCATAAACAGGGTTAACAACTCAGGATCTTGGTCTATAATGAGCCAGAGTGGAAGTCTAGTAACAAGTCGTTATGCTCTGGAGGACCCGGATCGTTGATGTATTACATAGACAATCATTTACTTCACCGTTGAGTGTAATACTATATTTCCCCTTTAGAGGCACTGCAGGCAAACGAGCAACTTCCCCAAGCAAAAAAATCAGGTCATTCAGTTTAGACGCTTTAAGTGTGTGCACACTCTGTCTTTTACAGTCAGGTACTCGCCATAACCCGCCTGAAAAAGCACAAAAATGCTTACATTCCATCTTGCGAGTTTCTTTTAAGAACTTGAGAATTTAAAAACCGTGAAGAAGCTAAAAAGTGACCGTTCCATGAAAAATTAGAATAAATAAGGGCTAGTGATGAGCGACCGTGTTCGGATAGGGTTTATCAGAGCATGCTCATGTGCTAACAGCGTCTTTGGCGTGCGCAAAAAATATGATAAAGTCCCCTTAGCTGTTTGACAGCCGCAACACATGCAGGGGTTGCCTGTTTGTTAGACAACCCCTGCATGTGTTGTTCCTGATGAACAGTGGCGGGATATGCAGCGGCGGAGAGCCAAATTATTCAACCACGCCGAAGACACTGTTAGCACTCGAGCATGCTTAGATAACACCTTATCCGTGCACATACGCTCATCACTAATAAGGGCCCATTTTATACATTTCTTGACTCGCATCCTTCCCATTGGCTTTAATGGCAACCATTCTCCATTTAGTATATTTATAATTCTTTTCTTAGATTTAGTTTTTCACTTTTCTCATCGATATTATTCCAGACAACAGCTTGAGACAAGCCAAAGGAAATGACATTAGTGCCGTCAGGCTGCTCGTTCACATTTCAATCAGGGTCTTTATTTAGCGCTCATTATAGATTGAGCCTGGCACTATTTTAGAACAGACTTCAGGGGCACAGGTGCCCGGCGGATGGTAGTGTCATCTGTAATAATAGCAGTTACTGGAGAGCAGATTGCAGTCTGTTCTCTTCTACTGGATCATCGAGGATAATTCAGCTTTATAACATTATCTTGTTTGTAGCAGTCTGGTTATTTTTCCAGGATATCATGAGTCTAGCGGTTTGTTACTTACTGTGCTGCTTGCTGTAGTTTTGATAAAAATCACTGTTTTAATCAGCAGCAGCCATCTAGTCCGACCACGCCCCCTTCACTGATTGGCAGTTTTCTGTATACCCTGTGCATAGGCAGAAATCTACCAATCAGTGGTGTGGGCGGAGTTATACAGAGCTCAGCATTCAGAGAGCTGCAGCAGATAAAACAGTGATTTTATCAGAACTACAGCAAGCAGCCCAGTAAGTGACACATCGCTGGGATGAAGGTCTCTTCCCCTACCTTATTGTTGCTCTCAAATGTAGTAGCAAAAACCTGGTGACAAATTCCCTTTAAAAGGTGGGGTTGCCCATAATTAGAAAAAAGAAAAGACACCTTCTCCTAAACAGTCTCATTCGATCAACAGACAATGATAAGGGTATTGGGTCAATATTTCAAGCTCTTGCCTTCTATTAGCAAGACTAAAGCTGGTCATATAATTTAGAAAGTATGGTGCAGCATAGGAAAGGGTGCAGCATAGGAAAGGGTGCAGCATAGGAAAGGGGGAGTGGTGGTAGAGGCTTCTTGGTACCTGGCGCTGTCTCCTGTGGCAATGAACCCCCAGTGCCTTTTTAGAAATATGGGTCTGATGGGCATCTGGCTTTTAGGAAAACCTCTGTATAGGCTGCATCTGACTTTGAAGAAGAAAGTCCACACTAGTGGCTCCGTGGTCCTCCTTGGGTATGGCTCCTTGCCCTCAGCAATAAAGCATCATATCGGACACATGGCAATGAACAATCAGTGATATTACGCACAGGACACAATACGTTGATTGACAAAACATTAACAAAACATTGTGTGGACCCACAGAACAGTCTGGGAATAAAACTTTCCATAAAGACCCGTTGATTTTGAACCTATCCATCATCTCTATCCGGTCCCTAATTCTGACATTCATGTTACTGACAGTTTCACAGCCAGGAGAAACCAATTGTTACATCTTAATGGAAACCCAGAAGCCACAGAAGAAAATCCACATCACTGTCCCTGCCCAAGCTAGAATGTAAGTAATCACAAATCGTGAACATATATATATATTTTATAAATTACATTATGGGAAGTATTTCCCTGCAGGGATGAATTTAGACAGCCGGAGGGCCTCAAATTAAAATGTGTTTTTTTTCCCCCCACTTTTATCAGATTCAAAATTCCAGACAAACCAAATGACACAAAGTACTAGGCAGCGGCAGCCATCACTAGAGGTAGCACATCCTTTTCCCCTGCACAATGTGAGCTGGAACAATCTGTATGCAGTGAGCTCCCCCTAGTGGCACTTTCTGACAGCCAGGCTTTTATTAATTAAATAGAGTGTGTCAGCACAGAATAACTGTTGAAGTACAGGCGTTTTGGGCACCCTAGGGGTGGCCAAACATTTCACTATACCTAATTTGGTTGGGGCTAAAGTTAGGGCTAGGATTGCAGCTAAAGTTAGGGTTAGAGTTGGGATTAGGGTTATGGTTTGGATTAGGGTTGGGGTTGGCATTAGGGTTAAAGTTAGGGTTGGGATTAGGGGTGTATTGGGATTAGGGTTAGGTTTGAGGTTAGGGTTGAGATTAGGATTAGGGGTGTGTGGGATTTAGGGTTTTGATTAGGGTTATGATTAGGGTTGTTTTGGGGTTAGGGTTGTGATTATCGTTAGGGTTGTGATTAGGATTATGGATCGGGTTGTGATTAGGGTTAGGGGTGTGCTGGGGTTAGGGTTGGAGTTAGAATTGGGGGGTTTCCACTGTTTAGGTACATCAGGGGGTCTCCAAACACGACAGCCAATTTTGTGCTCAAAAAGTCAAATGGTGCTCCCTCCCTTCTGAGCTCTGCCGTGCGCCTAATCAGTGGTTTACCCCCACATATGGGGCATCAGCGTACTGGGGATAAATTGGACAACAACTATTGGGGTCCATTTTCTCCTGTTACCCTTGTGAAAATAAAAACTTGGGGGCTAAAAAAAACTTTTTTGTGGAAAAAAAAATATTTTATTTTCACGACTCTGCATTACATTATAAACTTCTGTGAAGCACTTGGGCATTCAAAGTTCTCACCACATAACTAGATAAGTTCCATGGGGGGGTCTAGTTTCCAAAATGGGGTCACTTGTGGGGGGTTTCTACTGTTTAGGTACATCAGGGGCTCTGCAAACGTAACATAACGCCCGTAGACCATTCTATCAAAGTCTGCATTCCAAAACGGTGCTCCTTCCCTTCCGAGCTCTGCCATGCGCCCAAACAGTGGTTACCTCCCACATATGGGGTATCCGTCTACTCAGCATAAATTGCACAATAAATTTTGGGGTCCAATTTCTCCTATTATCCTTGTGAAAGTAAAAATTTGGGAGTGAAAAGATCATTTTTGTGGAAAAAATATGATTTTTTTTATTTTCATGGCTCTACATTATAAACTTCTGTGAAGCAGTTGGGGGTTCATAATGCTCACAGTAAATATAGGAAAACTGACTGAACAGCAATCTAGTCTGAACTGGTGCATAACCAAAAAAGACATAGCAAATAGATCAATGGCTGCACTCAATTTTACTGTACTAAAGCAAGGAAATGTGCGATACATGAAATGTGAATAGCATAATGGCTTGTGAAATCTATGAAAAAACACATGAGATGCTTAGCACTAGATTTGGCCAAAAATTGTGAGCCCATCCACCAAACGTCAAGGTAATCTCAGATCGGATGGGTCCCTGACCTGTCTGCCTAGTGTGAACACTTACCTATGACTAATAACATGGTAAAGCCTGCATTTATAGGAAGGTCGGAACCAACTGTGTTTGGATGTAATTAAAATCACAGCACAGTGAAGGGCGGGGCGTTCAAGTCAGAAAAAATTGTACATAGTAAATATAGGAAAACTGACTGAACAGCAATCTAGTCTGAACTGGTGCATAAGAAAAAAAGACTTAAATAGCAAATAGATCAATGGCTGCACTCAATTTTACTGTACTAAACCATACATCTAGATAAGCTCTTTGGGAGGTCTAGTCTGCAAAATGGGGTCACTTGTGGGGGGTTTCTACTGTTTAGGTACATCAGGGGCTCTGCAAATGCAACATGACGCCCGCAGACCATCCCATCAAAGTCTGCATTCCAAGCGGCGCTCCTTCCCTTCCGAGCCCGGATGGGTGCCCAAACAGTGCTCCCCCACATATGGGGTATCAGCATACTCAGGACAAACTGGTCAACAGATTTTGGGGTCCAATGTCTCCTGTTATCCTTGAGAAAATAAAAAATTGCAGGCTAAAAAATCATTTTTGAGGGAAAAAAAAAAGTATTTTTTATTTTCACGGCTCTACTTTATAAATTTATGTGAAGCACTTGGGGGTTTAAAGGGCTCACCACACATCTAGATAAGTTCCTTAAGGGGTCTAGTTTCCAAAATGGGGTCACTTGTGGGGGGTTTCCACTGTTTAGGCACATCAGTGGCTCTCCAAACGCGACATGGCGTCCCATCTCAATTCCAGCCAATTCTAAATTGAAAAATTAAAGCGGCACTCCTCTTCCAAGCTCTGCAGTGCGCCCAAACAGTGGTTTACCCCCACATATGAGGTATCGGCGTACTCAGGAGAAATTGCACAACATGTACGGTTACATTTCTGTTTTTACACTTGTGAAAGAAAAAAAAATGGTTCTGAAGTAAAATGTTTGCAAAAAAAAGTTAAATGTTCATTTTTTCCTTCCACATTGTTTCAGTTCCTGTGAAGCACGTAAAGGGTTAATAAACTTCTTGAATGTGGTTTTGAGCACCTTGAGGGGTGCAGTTTTTAGAATGGTGTCAAACTTGGTTATTTTCTATCATACAGACCCCTCAAATGTGATGTGGTCCCTAAAAAAATGGTGTTGTAAAAATGAGAAATTGCTGGTCAACTTTTAACCCTTATAACTCCCTAACAAAAAAAAATTGTTTCCAAAATTGTGCTGATGTAAAGTAGACATGTGGGAAATATTATTTATTAACTATTTTTTGTAACATACAGTACAGACCAAAAGTTTGGACACACCTAATTTAAAGATTTTTCTGTTTTTTCATGACTATGAAAATTGTACATTCACACTGAAGGCATCAAAACTATGAATTAACACATGTGGAATTATATACTTAACAAAAAAGTGTGAAACAACTGAAATTATGTCTTATATTCTAGGTTCTTCAAAGTAGCCACCTTTTGCTTTGATGACTGCTTTGCACGCTTGGCATTCTCTTGATGAGCTTCAAGAGGTAGTCACCGGAAATGGTTTTCTAACAATCTTGAAGGAGTTCCCAGAGATGCTTAGCACTTGTTGGCCCTTTTGCCGTCACTCTGCGGTCCAGCTCACCCCAAACCATCTCGATTGGGTTCAGGTCTGGTGACTGTGGAGGCCAGATCATCTGGTGTAGCACCCCATCACTCTCCTTCTTGGTCAAATAGCCCTTACACAGCCTGGAGTGTGTTTAGGGTCATTGTCCTGTTGAAAAATAACTGATGGTCCAACTAAACGCAAACCGGATGGAATAGCATGCCACTGCAAGATGCTGTGGTAGCCATGCTGGTTCAGTATGCCTTCAATTTTAAATAAATCCCCAACAGTGTCACCAGCAAAGCACCCCCACACCATCACACCTCCTCCTCCATGCTTCACGGTGGGAACCAGGCATGTAGAGTCCATCCGTTCACCTTTTCTGCATTGCACAAAGACACGGTGGTTGGAACCAAAGATCTCAAATTTGGACTCCTCAGACCAAAGCACAGATTTCCACTGGTCTAATGTCCATTCCTTGTGTTCTTTAGCCCAAACAAGTCTCTTCTGCTTGTTGCCTGTCCTTAGCAGTGGTTTCCTAGCAGCTATTTTACCATGAAGGCTTGCTGCACAAAGTCTCCTCTTAACAGTTGTAAAGATGTGTCTGCTGCTAGAACTCTGTGTGGCATTGACCTGATCTCTAATCTGAGCTGCTGTTAACCTGCGATTTCTGAGGCTGGTGACTCGGATAAACTTATCCTCAGAAGCAGAGGTGACTCTTGGTCTTCCTTTCCTTTGGTGGTCCTCATATGAGACCGTTTCTTTGTAGTGTTTGGTGGTTTTTGCCACTGCACTTGGGGACACTTTCAAAGTTTTCCCAATTTTTTGGACTGACTCGTTTATTTTTTACTTAGCTGCTTTTTTCTTGCCATAATACAAATTCTAACAGTCTATTCAGTAGGACTATCAGCTGTGTATCCACCAGACTTCTGCTCAACACAACTGATAGTCCAAACCCCATTTATAAGGCAAGAAATCCCACTTATTAAACCTGTCAGGGCACAGCTGTGAAGTGAAAACCATTCCCGGTGACCACCTCAAGAGAATGTCAAGAGTGTGCAAAGCAGTCATCAAAGCAAAAGGTGGCTACTTTGAAGAACCTAGAATATAAGACATATTTTCAGTAGTTTCACACTTTTTTGTTAAGTATATAATTCCAGATGTGTTAATTCATAGTTTTGATGCCTTCAGTGTGAATGTACAATTTTCATAGTCATGAACATGCAGAAAAATCTTTAAATGAGAAGGTGTGTCCAACCTTTTGGTCTGTACTGTATCTCTCTGATTTAAGGGCATAAAAATACAAAGTTTGAAAATTGCAACATTTTTAACATTTTCGCCATATTTCAGTTTTTTTCATAAATAATCGCAAGTAATATTGAAGAAATGTTAGCACTAACATGAAGTACAATATGTCACGAAAAAAACAATCTCTGAATCAGCGGGATCTGTGAAAGCGTTCCAGAGTTATAACCTCATAAAGTGACAGTGGTCAGAATTGTAAAAATTGGCCCGGTCATCAAGTACCAAATTGGATCTGTCACTAAGGGGTTAAAGCAGTGCTTCTCAACTCCAGTCCTCAAGAGCCACCAACAGGTCATGTTTTTGAGATATTCTTAGTATTGCAGTGGTGCTCAAGCATTAATTCCATCACTTACCCAATGCTAAGGAAATCCTGAAAACATGACCTGTTGGTGGCTCTTGAGGACTGGGGTTGAGAAACACTGCTTTAAAGGGTCTGTCCAGAAATGTGCTGCGGATGAGAACCTATCCCACTACAGCAGTGTTCTGTAGGCTCTGCGAACAGCTGGCTGTATCCCCACACCACTTCATATTGTCCATATAGGAAGGAACAGTTTATCCTCAATATGGCAGCCTCCATAGAAGCTTTAAAAAAAAAAAAAAAAAAAATCAGGCAAAATCTTTATCCACTTGCAATGGAAATCTCCTGGTCAGAAATCGCCCCATGTTGCCCCATAGCGTGGCTATTTTTCCTGTGGGTTGAATATCGCGGCCAGCTGTAAAGCTGGAGTCGACGTCCGATTCAGGTCAGAGTCAATTTTGTCTCTTTTCTATATATAGTGTATGAGAAGATAATAAACTGGCAGATACATAGAGAAAGACTTTTCATTTTTAATAAAGACAACATTTTTCTTTCAGTGAGTGCAGAGATTCTGAAAACCAACTGTAACAGGACAGTAATTGGAGCTGCTATGTGAGTGATCAGATTGTACAGAAGAGAGATTGGGTGATGAAGGGAGCGACATGGAGGCTGCCTGCACACACAAGTCTACACATAGCGCCTCTTCCAGGAGGCATCACGCCATCTTACACCACAACTTTTTAGGTACGGGCATTTTCAAATCAACAAATGGCGGCATACTCGCCTTCCGTCATCTCTGTGGATGCAGAGCAGGCGGCTTAGGAAATGATGACTGCACTCTCCAGATGTCACAGGACCGCTGAAGCCTGTGATTGGCTACGGAGGTCAAGTGACTATCATGGCGTGACATCGGAGAAACCGTGCTTCAATGGTGCAGTCACCCCCAGATCTGCAGCCAGAGCGGTGTGCGCTACAGCCAAGGGGGAGACATAGGGCAAGGATACCTGCAATTGGAAAAGATTTGCTCCAAACAAAAAAAAAAAGTTTTCAACGTCAGATACCCCCCTTAAGAGCAACCCTGTTTAGATTTTCAGCGCAAAATCCTCAAGGTGCATTGTCCCTCGCAACACATTTCTGCGCCAGCCTACAGAGTGCAGCTAGGGCGAGATCCTTCTGGTTTATTGCAAAAATTAATCTGGAACGAGAGCAAATTCGCTTTAATCTATTCATTTTAATTAAAAAAACGTAAAATAAAATTGTACATTGGGCAAATATCTCAATGGTGTCAAGCAGTTTGTTTTGGTTTCTTTTTTGGAGCCCTATGATTTCTCTGTACCACAGTGGTTATGTACAGTGAAAATTATTTGATCCCTTGCTGATTTTGTAAGTTTGCCCACAGACAAAGACATGAACAGTCTATAATTTTAAGGGCAGGTTAATTTTAACATTGAGAGATAGAATATAAAAAAAAAAAAAAATCCAGAAAATCATATTGTATACATTATATAAATTTATTTACATTTTGCAGTGAGAAATAAGTATTTGATCCCCTACCAACCATTAAGAGTTCTGGCTCCTACAGACTAGTCAGACGCTTCTAATCAACTCATTACCTGCATTAAAGACAGCTGTGTTACATAGTCGCCTTTATAAAAGACTCCTGTCCACAGACTCAATTAATCAGTCAGACTCTAACCTCTACAACATGGGCAAGACCAAAGAGCTTCAGGGACAAGATCATAGACCTGCACAAAGCTGGAATGGGCTACAAACCATAAGTAAGACGCTGGGTGAGAAGGAGACAACTGTTGGTGCAATAGTAAGAAAATGGAAGA